>NW_028318117.1:10214166-10517500 GCF_062004578.1 Staurois parvus | reverse complement strand
AGCTCACTAGACTCTTGGCATTTCCAGGCTTATTGGTGCAGCTGGCGACAAAATGGCCATGGTCGCCACAGTGTAAGCAGAATTCCTGGGATCTCCTTCTAGCCTTTTCTCCAGAAGATAGATGAGTAGTGCCAATGTGCATGGGCTCCTCATCCTGCAGAGGTAGAGAGGAACTCAGGAAGGTCTGATGAAGAAGTGGATAGCATACTACAAGGCAAAGAAACAAACCTCTCTGTGCGCCTTTGCTGTAAACACCTGTCTATATGGATGGTGGCTTGCATGATTTCCTTCAACGACTTTGGTTCAGGGTAGTGTACTATGGAGTCTTTATTGGAGCCTGATAATCCTAACCTGAACTGGCTTGTTAGAACTGGATCATTCCACCCTTAGGTTAGGTGCCCAGAAATCAGACCAGTGTTGTTTAGCAGTGTGTTTATCCTAACGTAGGTTAATCTCTGCTGAGTGGACACTCATCATAGAGTAAATCCAGGGCCTTGAAAAATGCTTCGACTGACCCTTGGCTTGGTCATCTGTGAGGAGACTAAAAGCCCAAGGGCTCGTTCACACTTGACTTTATTTCTAACTCTTGCCAAACGCCCCTATAGCGTTTGACAGGCGCTAGACAGGCGTTTTGGAAGCGTTTTTAACGCCCCTCATGCGCTCTCCAAGCGCCCTGTGCACATTTTTGAGGTGTTTGATAGGCGTTTGCCAAGCGTTAGAAACACACCACAAACGCCTATAATGAAGTTTAATGGTATTAACGCTCTGCAAATGCCTCGCAAAGGCCAAGCAAACTTCTGCTAGGTGTTTGAGGAGCATCACCATAGACTTGAATGGGAGGCTTCAACTCCTCCTGACTCGACATGAGGCATCAGTTTTGCCGCGACGCAACGCATCGCTAACACTTCAGTGTGAACAGCACTAAAACGCTTTACAAACGCCTGTCTGACGCCTGCTGACAAAGCTAGTGTGAACGTAGCCCAAGACTGGAGGTCCCCCTGCAACCATGTAATAGGTTAATCCACTATGCTTCAGAACCAGAAGGGTATGGTCTAAGCTTAACCGCTTCCCGACCGGCCACCCGCAATGTACTGCAGCACAGCTGCAGCTACAGGCAAAGTGACGTACCCGTACGTCGCTCTGGCTGTACTAACACAGGGGGCGTGCAGCGCTCCCCCTCGTGACTGCTGTGTCGAGCGGACACAGAGGAATGAAGATCCCGTTGAAGGGGACCTGATGATCGCATGATCACTATTTAAGCAAAGCTGTTATGAATCAATCTCATTCATAACATCTCTGCTTCTCTTCCTAGTGAGCTATGATTAGCCCACAGCTGTTCCATGATACATGGGGCCAATCACAGCACCCCATACCATGTGACCAGCTACAGCCAATCACAGATCACTATCTTGAGCTGTCAAAACTTAACTTAATGAGTTCGGTTCTGACAGCAAGCTTTGCATTGCAGGAGAAATTATCTTTATTTCTCTTGCAATGCAAAGTGCAAAAAAAATAAAAATTCCCTGATCACCTCCCTCCCCCCACACCGATCTTTTTGTGTGAAAAAACATAAATTTAATTTTGGTACAGCATTGCACGATCACGCAATTACCAGTTGAAATAGCTCAGTGCCGAACAGCAAAAAATGGCCTGGTCAGGATGGGGGGTAAATCCTCTGGAGGGCAAGTGGTTAAAGTGTAGCATACAACTATTTTTAAAGTTGGAAAATGAAAAAGAAGAAAAAACAGAAAACCTCAATATGCACAATCCTATAACTACAATTGACCCAGAGGATCATAATTAAATACATTCAGTGATTAAATGTACAGATCATACACAGAGTGAGGAGGGTGTGGAGGGGTTAATGTACAGGTCACATACAGTGGGAAGATAGAGATAAGAAATTAATGTGCAGGATAATGGAGGTGAAGAAGTTAACCACTTCCCACCTGGCCTATAGTAAAATGACAGCCGGGCGAGCCTCTTGTCCCTCCGGGAGGGCATCATATGACGTCCTTCCCAGATAGCGCTTTGCGTGTGCCTGCAGGGCCACACTGTGGTGAGATCTGTCACCGGCTGTGTACCTCAGACACAGGCGATGACAGATCTGTGTAACGGCCCTGTTGCAAGTTCCATGTGACCTGCTGTGACCAATAACAGCAAGCCACATGACAGTTGTATACAATGGATGGCTTCCTTTCATGCCATCCTTTGTATACAAGTGTATCTAGCTGTGAATGGTCACAGTAATCACATGCACAGGCTGGGACAATCACAGCTCATCTGTGTCATGTGATTAGCCATGGCCAATCACAGCTAACCACAAAAAAAACCTAAATGTATCGATTTTATTCAGTTAAATTCTTGCTTATAGCAAAGAAATTAATGATATAAGCAATCAAATTGTGAAAAAAAACCACTAAGCACTTCCCCAAAGTAGTACAATGTTACTATGGTAACATTATAGTACTTTGGTCATAGTTTAATATGAAAAAAAATCTTAAAAAAAGAACAAAATGTAATAAAAAAGAAAAAAATTAAAATAATTGAAAAATAATTATCATTTTTTTTTGTTTTGTACTGTCACCAGTCAGTGTCCCTGATCACTGCCACACCAGTTGTATGATGATGCTGTACTGCACTGCTGACAGTATGTAAAAAAAATAGTGAAAATAATTTATTTAATTTCTTCATTTTTCAAAAATTATGACAAAAAAATTACAACTTCAAAAAATTCACCATGCCTCTTATGAAATGCGCCAGACTGTCTACTTTGCAAAAACGGGTCATTTGGGGGATATCTGTACTGTTCTGACATTCTTGGACCTCAAGAAATTAGATTGGCTGTAAGTACTTCAGGATTGATCGATTTTCAGGTATATCCCATACTTTCCTACAGATTAAATAATAAATACTGATTTGGGTTATTTTCACCAAAGAAATGTAGCAGAATGCATCTTGGCCTAAATTTATGAAGAACAATTTTTTATTTGCAAACTTTTATGACAGAAACAAAAAAAAACATGTTTTCAGTCTTTTTTGTTATTTTAGCAAAAAATAAAAACCTCAGTGGTGATTAAATACCACCAAAAGAAAGCTCTAGTTGTGTGAACAAAATGATAACATTTTAGTTTGGGTATAGTGTTGCATGACCGCGCAATTGTCATTCAAAGTGCGAGAGCGCTGAAACCGGAAAGTTGGCCTGGGCAGGAAGGGGGTAAAAGCGTCCATTATTGAAGTTGTTAATATACAGATCACTTAGAGAAAGAATGGAGATGAGATTTACAGGAGAGGAGGGGCGTGAAATTTAAAAAGCACTCCAACAGTGAGTTAAAACCCCTAACTGCAAATCTTCTGTTAATACATTCATTCACCCCCTTTCATTGATAAATTCTCACTTTCTCTTTTTCCTTAAATGTAAGAGTAAGGGACAGGTTCTCAGATGTAAACACTATGATAACCAATCACACCAATCACATGGTACAGAGCCACTCAGATCAGTTCTGTGCATTGTGTCTGTGATCTAAGCTTTCATGGGCACACATAAAGAAATGTCCACCACTCTGTTATTCTGTACAGCAATAGTAAGTAGTTAAAGAGTATTTAAAGCCAAATTCTCCTTTTTTTCTGTTTAAGATAGAGTAAGCAAGGTTTTATTGCAGTCTCTGTCCCCACCGGTGTGCTTAATGCTCTCTATTTGTGCTGGTGACCATTGGCACTGGGAATGAAAATGGGATAATCTAGAATTTTAAGTTGTCACTGGAACAGGAATAGAGGAGTGATCTTCCAAGGAGGACATTTGTTACAGTGAGGGAAGATTTCATATGTTAAAGAGAGCTCTTAATACTTTGTATCTCAAAACAGCAAGAGAAGAGAATTTTCCCCAATGGGATGGGGTTTCATCATTCCATACACCAAAGTCTAAAAATTTAAATTGTCAATGGAACAGGAATAGAGGGAAAATTTAAATATATGAGAAAGATTCCAGGAAAGCTTTAGGCCACAGCAAATACATTTTGACTATAAAATAAACGGTAACCTTTATTACCAAACAGAACAATTGTTGACCATAAATAGAACAACATGTTTAGTCTTGAGAACTCAATCAGCAATATCTTAAACTACCCAAATTACAGCTTACCAACCATTGTCTACCCACAAATTGTGCGACATTACCCCACCTGCGTGGGAGCAGGTCATAAGAAACAAAAGAGACACTAAAAATGATCTAGAGGATTTTACTTTTGAGGTAGCTGCTAATGCCACCCAGTGACAGGATAAATATATACAGGTTAAAGGTTACACTCATTGGCCAGCTAATTTCCCACTAAAAGATTTATAACCGATCCAGCACTCAGACTGTAGGCAAGTGCTGGTTCCCCATCCATCCAGAAGGTGGCACTGTGCTATTATTACAGATGGTGTGGAGTCTGTTAGAGGAATTGTTCCCTTGTGGACTCCATCAGGGTCTCAGAGAAACCAGCTGACTAATTGGACGGTGCAAATTTGGAGACCTCAGGTGGCCTTCTTGACTGGTAACCTTATATATATATATATATAGGGTCTTTTGCATCCTAGAATTCTATTTGCTTTCCCCACTGCCTGGCCACATTGATTGTAAAATGAGCAAACAGTGTGGCTAGGCAGTGGGGAAAACAAATAGAATTCTAGGATGAATAACTAGAGGGGTCACCAGCAGGAGGAAGGAGGTCCTGATTCCCCTATAAAGATCTTAAGTTAGACCTCATTTAGAATACTGTGTCCGGTTCTGGAGACCTCACTTACAAAAAGGTATTGATAAGATAGAATGAGTCCAGAGACGGGTAACAAAAATGGTGAAAGGTCTGGGGGATAAAACATATCAAGAGCGACTTCAGGAACTTAATATGTAAAGTCTGGAGAAAAAAAGGGAAAGGGGGGACATGATTGAAACCTTTAAATACATCAAGGGAGTGAATGAGGTTCAGGAAGGCAGTATTTTCAACAGGAAACCAAAATCAAGAACACAGGAACACGACTTTAAAGTAACTGGAGGAAACTTCAAAACTTATCTCAGAAAGTATTATTTTACTGAAAGAGTAGTTGATGCTTGGAATAAACTTCCAGCAGAGGTAGTGAGCCAGTCAACAGTAAATAGCTTCAAGCATGCTTTGGACTAGCATAAATCTATTCTCAGACAAAATGAAAGTAAAAAAAAAATGGATGGACTCTTTGGACCATTTGGTCTTTTTCTGCTGTCACTTCTCAATGTTTCTATTTGCCTGGAGTGAGTGAGCCATACAGCACAACCCAGTGCACTGACAACCACCACCTCTCCAGCAGAAGCCATCCTACAGGTCCCAAGTCTAGTAATACTGTGAAATTACAATTGTATTGCCATATAATCAGTGCCTACAAGAACTGTCACCATTTATTACTGTTGGCCTATATATGCAAAATACCAGATAATTACAGCAATCAAGAACTGTGTGTGCTCTATGGGCAGCAGATGCTTGGCTGGATTTTGGAAACATTAGCCTGTATCCACATAGGAAATACAAAACCTTGCGATGTACTCTTGACTGAATTGAGGGGTCAGTACTATAATGAACCAGGGGGATGGCTAAATGGGGTTGGAACCTGCTATCCACACACGTCAGAATAAACAGGACCAGTCTGCACTGGGCTTTGGGGTTAGAACAGGCAAGTGGTCCACCCCTTGGGTAGCCCTGCTAAGATCTGTCCTCAGTGCATGCTCAGACCCTTTACAGTTGTCATTTATGTCACCAGCATTCCCACCTCTGGCTGTGGTGTCTGCCAGCCAGCAGCCAAATGGGGCCAGGGGTGAATCATTTGCTGGTGGCCTCTGACTTCATAGCAAACAGAGAGTCTTATACAGCTAGCTGTCACATTCATGACAGCTTTCCAGCCTAGAATGCCCCACTCTGAGTCTCTCTATATGCCAACTCAGAGTTGGTCTTAATTACCACCAGTTTTCTTGTCTATGAACTGAAGTTAATCCTTTTAGAATATGTTGCAGCTTTAGTGACAGATTCCAAAAGTGGCAGTAATAGGAATTACCTGAGTTTGGTGAACGTGTCAGAAAGCTCTGTAAAAACTGTTGCATTGTTTTAAAAGGACCATACCACCAAAAAGTGTTGTAACATCTTTATTGATTTCCCCCATTCCTCGAGTGATGGTTCACACTTAAGTTGGCCATACACTAAATCAGTAGGTTTTCATTTGAAATTGTTTGTTTTAAGAACATTTCTTCGATTTTCTAATCGTTAGTAGAACCAAATCAATGTTTTTCAACCGCAGTGACGAGAAAATTCGAAGGAGCAGGATCATAAATTGTTCTCAAATTAACAAATTTCTAACAGTGTATGTGGTTTTGGTTTTGTAAAGTCTGTTTGCTTCAAAATTGAATGTTAAAACAAATAAAATGTTGAAATATTTTTGTAATACTACATTCTTGCCGTCTAATATACGAAGAATGTTTGTATGAATGTTCGTACGATTCATACAAATGTCCAAAAATCTAATGTGTACAGTTTTAGGCCATAGATTTCACCTCTTTAGCAGTGTTCCTATATAGATTTCTGCTGGATTGAGGTCTGACTTACTTCCTATTTTTAACTTTCATGGGTACTTGTTATCGGTTTTTTAACATCTGTAAATGTTGCAACACTTTCTCATGTAATTATTCTCATGAAAGTGTTTAGTTGTGTGTTTATTTTTAGTGTAAAGGAATATTTTGCCTTTAATCCTGCACAGCACATCGGACGGGAAGCTGGGCACTAGTGGAAGGACCCAGAGACATTGTATAACAATTGTCACCAAGGTATGGAAAAACCTTAGATAGAGAAATTGGCATAGGGTGCAGCTTATGAGAGGAAATTAGGTAGATTTCACACTTCAAAAATAGACACCAAGTAAACCATTTTGTAAAATCATTTTGTTCTTGTGGATTATTTTTCTGTGACGCTCTCTCAGTATGATGTGCAATAAAAGTTTGAACTTATTGGCAGTAGTAATGATGAGAATACCAGACTGCAAATCATATTAAAGGAGAAGTACAGCTCTTTTGGCAGTACTTCTTCTGTGGATCACAGGATTGCAGTGCGTTCTGCACTCCTGTGACCGGTTTCAGCTGACAGAGTGCTGAATCCTGCTGTTGGCTGATGTCACTCAGCCAGTCCAGGCTTGGGAAAGATCCTGACTTTAAAGTTGGGATCCGCCCCAGAATCTGGAGCTGCACCTGGCTCAGTCCCTCAGTGATCCGCTGAGAGCCTGAGCCAGCAGCTCCCTCTCCCTTCACAGACCAGTACCCCAGTGAACGCACTGGGAGGGGCAGAGCAGACAACGCTGACTCTGCTCAGAGCTCCGGGGAAAACTCAGCGATCAGTGGGGGACAGATGCAGCTTCAGACTGATGCTGCATCCTCCTAGGTAGGTATAGTTGAGGGGAAAAAAACAATCCCACACTTCTCTTTTCAGTCGTTTGAATCCTGAGATGTGTCTGTCCTGGATTACATGGTCTTCTTGTTCATTTACTTGCAACCTTGAATCTGAATGCATAGCTGAAGTTTGAGTGTGACTTTTTTTTGCATAGTTACAGTGTTCATTGGTCCAGCTTGTGATGGTGACAGCTCAGTCAGTATGCTATGAACATGCTCTCAGCACACAACCTCAGGTTGCTGTAAATGCAATATTCTTACCACTGCACACACAGTACGTGTTACGTGGTCAGCAAGAAGTAAAAAAAAGTACCTATTACCTTAAAAAAAAAAGAAAAAAATAAGGCCAGCAATGTCTTTGATTTACTAAAGGCAAATAGACTATGCACTTTGCAAGTGTAGTCACACTCTGCATGAGTATTTGCTCCAGAACTTCGATAACGAGGTGAAGTTTATTTTGAAATAAATACCTAATCACATGCAAAGGAAAATTTAAAAAAAACAGCATTTTGCTTGAATATGATTGAATGATAGTAGTCAGCAGAGATTCCCCTCATTTACTAAGCTCTGGAGCAAATGCCCTTGCAAAGTGCTAATTTTATTTGTCTGTAAAATTAACCTCAATGGATGCCTCCATCTTACTTTTATGGCAGGTGCGATTTGATTGATTTACTCATCTTAGGTTTTTACCAACTTGCTAAAAGTGTATTTCCAAAATTCCCCAGTAGACAGCAGTAAAGTACACTCCTAAATGAATATAATGCCATGCTCTGTACTGCTGTGTTAATGTGTTTGGACAGCTCCCAGCATAACTTTAACTGTGAGTAACTTCTCTGACTCAAGCTAAGAGTAGGAAAGAGGTTAGCCTTAAAAATCAGACCAAAGAATCAGCAAGATAGTCAGCTCAGTAGTAGGCTGCTTTGAAATGGAAATGCACACAGCTAATGACATTCTTGGGATGTAACCTTCTTGTTCATCTCTTGTCAGGATACAGGCTGGCTGACAGCTCTACAGGATGACTTTCTCCTCCCATGTGATTGTCTACTAAGGGTGGACTGTGACCTTGCCTCAAAATGCAGCTTGAAATTTCAAAACACACCTTGATTACCTCCCACTATCTACCTCAGCACTATATCAATGAGAGGAAGCCTGGCAGGATCACACTTATCCATTGAGTGCTGTGAGGACAGAGCTTGCCTGGATCTCAGCCTTGCAGGAATCTGTTGAAGTCACTCCAGCTGTATAGAGAGCCTTCCATATGATGGCACCATGTGTGAGACAACTTCTGAACTGCAAGAGGTTTTTCATTCTGGTTTTCACTCCCTTGTTGCTGCTACCTTTACCGCTCATCATCCGTACAAAGGTAATGTAAGCTGAATATATATAATGGTTATTTATTCATTGTTGACTTGCTGGCTCTTTGCATGTATTCTGTATTGTAATCTTGATTTACATATCAACACTTATGTAATATTTTAGCAAGGGGAAAAAAACTTTCTCTATTCAGAAAGTCCCGTGATGCTTCGAATTCCTTCTTACAGAGCCAGCTTCAGAATGAACCTGCTGGTCTACAAGTTCATGAATAGTTACTGATTATGCATTGACAGGCCAGTATTTTCAGTGTAGCTGACTGTGTATGGGGTTTTAACCAATTGTAGATTGTGTAAGCTGCAGTTAACACAAATGGTTACAAACTGCCATTGTTATGTTGAGAAGTTGACTGAATTAACCAACAATCTGACCTGTGTGGTGGCAGCAGCTGGCACTTCCAGGCAATTGGAAAAGTTGAGAAACCTTATCTGGTTACTATTTTTCCCTTCTGTGATGTGCAGCAATGGAAACGTCTGCCTTCCATTGTATAATCACATTCACTCACCCAGTCAAGCCTATGAGTCAAGACCCATTTGACCAACAGACATGTTTGGTGGTCAGATCTTGCCTTCACAGGCAGATCTTTTGGCATCAAACTTATCAGCCTTGCTCTTTTTGAACCCTACCTTTCTGATCTCGTCTAATTGTTCATATACACATTACACTAAAGCGTTTTATTGATTAATAATTTCAGATGACCTATGTCTTTTACAGCACTGAGCTCTGAAACAAGGGTTCCAGATACCATAGACTAGTTTTTCAACTTGCGATATAGGGGGCCTTAAACCCTAGCCCAGGAGAATGTCACCAGCACACTGAGTATCACCAATATGGGGCCACAAGTTTTAATGAACAATCAAATAGTTACAGCAAGGCAACGTTTCGGAGTCTCGCCGGACCCGTTCATCAGGCATGTGATGCAGGTCCTGTGAGACTCCGAAACATTGCCTTGCTGTAACTCTGTGATCGTTCATTAAAACTTTTGGACCCATATTGGTGATCCTCGGTGTGCTAGTGACTCTGGTTCCAGCCGACGGTCGTTGCACCACCCACTTATACACACATTTGTAATGCAGGAACATGTGCGTTTGGATTGTATACTTGCACTCTTAACCCCTAGCCCTCGACATCACCAAGGAGCTGCTTATACCATTCAGAATATGTAATGTTACAGGAGATGATTAGACTGTAGACATACTACAGGTGTTGTGGAAACTGGAAATTCATTGCTGGAGACAAATACTGGGGATATGTTACTCAAGACTCGTATTACTGCCCCTTTGCTAACTAATGCTCCTATTCCCACTACTGGGATCTCAAAGGATTACACATCAAGTACCGAAGGGCCACATGTGACCTCCAAGATGTAGTAAAGAAAATTGCATAATGTATGGCCTGTCTGGTTGGGGATATTACTTCTGCTGTACTGCTGTATTCTGCTGACAGGGAGCCTTCCTTGCCAGCAGAATACAATGATCAGTTTTGCTGACTATAGCTGGTGGCACTAATCATTTGGGAAAATAGACTGACAATCAGCTAGCCCATACATGGATCCAACCACTGAATTGTGATCCATGTATGGCCCTCATTAAACCACTACTCAGCACAATCAGCTAAATTATCCACTTGAAGCACACAAATGTAAAGTCTTAACTGCAAGAATTGAGTAATTTTGTTTATCCAGGTTTGTTAAATGTGTCGAGAAAGGATGGTGATATTATAATTCCCAATTGCAGTTTTCTGTCACCTCTCCAAATCATCTGCTTTCAGTGCAGGTTTTTCAGCAATGATAATTTGGTTCCTTGTTTATAGGTGTGGTTTTTCATATATAGGTGTGAACATCTTTAGCAAATTATCTTTTTTGGCACAATAGTATTATCACCTCCAGTATTATGGTGATTACTTATCAAAATACAGTATTTATAGCCATGGTATTATAAATTTCACCTGGGGTTCAGATTAAAGCGACCCTGTCGCCATAGACTAAAATGTGTGACAGAAGAAGCTGTATACATATTTGCCCTGATGAACTGTCCAAAATTCGAGCCCTGGCCTATCAGTGCCCTCCCACCAGACATCCTTCAATCTGAAAATCTAAGGAGCTAGGCAGAAAATTGATGGCCATACATCAGCTGCATCCAATCGCATGAAGCCATTGTTCAGATTGTCTGATAGCCGTGGATGCCAGTTATCATAATACATTAGCCAAAGATTTGTCCATGTGTACTATATAGCATGGATGGGGGAATCGAAAGATCTTGCAGTGTATGGCCTGCATTCTTAAAGCGCATTGGGCTCCACTGCAATTAATTAGGGTGTTTTAGATAGTAGGTCCCCGTCCAAGACATTGTAAGCCAGAATTTGTGTGCCAACTCCCTTATGCCAACAACAAAAACCCTTATCTGAATCTAAAAGTAAAAGCACTGTCAACTGTTGGGCTATCATTGGACTATGGAGGAACAACATCACTATGATCAAGCCCTGCCTGTGCTCCCATCCTACTGTATGCTCCCTGTACACCTTTCTTCTCTAGTTCCCAATGTCTGAACACATGGTAAATTAGCAGCACTGTGCAATGAAATACAATCTTACTGACTCACCAGACATAAACTACTGTTCTTATGCAGTCATTGTTCGGCTGATCATTTCCATCCGTCTCGATCAATTTTGAAATTGAAGTTTAAAGTAGTTAGCACTAGTGCCTGGCAGCACTGGAGTGATTGGTTCAAATCCCAACCACGGCAGCACCTGCTTGGAGTTTGCATGTTCTCCTTGTGCCTGCGTGAGTTTCCTCTGGGTACTCCAGTTTCCCCCCAGACTCCAAAGACATGCTGGTAGGTTAATTGGCTCCTGTCTAAATTGGCCCTAGTATGTGTATGTATGAATGTGAGTTAGGGACCTTGGATTGTACACCCTTTGAGGGTTAGGGACTGATGTAAATGTACAATATATATGTAAAGCGCTGTGTACATTGATGGTGCTATAAAAGTACCTGAAATAAATAAAAATAAATACAGATAATTTCTTTCTTTATAGTGGCAGCACAGGCCACATGGAAAAGTGCATCAATTTGTCTTAGAGCATTACCATTACTAACGTAAAGGATACTAAACAAACAAAGTGAATGTCAGAACAAACACAAATCTGAACAAAGATAGCATAAACCAAGTGTGACTAAACCATATCAAAGGGGAGTGCAGAAAACACATGTTGCTCACTTGCATTCCGAGTTTAATGTGAGCTTGTTGGTATCAGTCTCCTGAAGTCACACTACAAATTAATAGAGTCCTCTCTAGCTGCATCCTAGTAATAGCATTACTGAGAGGTTTATTCAGTTACTTGCTACATATTCTGACATTTGAGAGACTTCTGCACCATCAAATTACACTGATCAGCACTGCTGGCTATAGTGGCAAAAATTTGGCAGGGTGGTTGTATAGAAGTTGACTGGTAGATTGACTTCTGTACAAGCACACTGCCCATACATACATGAAAATTTAGCTGGTCCCTGCTGAACCAGACAAATCTCAATCCATGTATGGATGGCCTAACTCCCAATTTAAACTGGTGACTTATATACAGAAGCTCATTGTTATCCTATTGGACACGCAAAAGCAATTCCTTATTATATGAATCCAATGGATAGAATACTGTATACTCACCCTTTGCTACCTAAGATGAGGGGTTTAGCTTAGGGGCTCTGGGCTTGGGTGTCCTCAACATCCCCATTCTCCCCTCCCTTCTTTTTCTTTCTTCCTTTTCACAACTCTGCTGCGGAGATGTTTTCATCTCTTCTCTTGCTTTTACCTCAATATGAAACACTTTATCTATCTAGATTTAGTAATCACTTGAACAATGCTTTGTCTGCTGCCGCACAACTTTTCAGCTGGTCAAGGATCATCTTTATGTCCCCGGCTTCCTGTTGTATCTATATACAAACGTGCAGCCTTGTTTCTGAATGGTCCTGTCTTCTTGGCAGCTATGTCCTTACTGATAAATATTGTATTGTCTGCATTTATCTGTTACTTCTCGTTATGACTTGCGATATTTCAGTGAAAATTACAGGGCCACCCACAGCTCTGATTTCCAACAATTCAACAGGAATCAGCTGAAGTTCAAGCCGTCATATTTAAGTGGAAAAAAAAACCCTAACCATAACTATTCTTGAAAATGTTTCCTGCCCAATTTTCCTACCTAAACTATGTAAAAAAGATCAGTGTACTTACCTATTTTCAATCTACTCCAGTCAGGTCTTCTGCAGCTCTGTGTACATTAGCACATGACAACGGCTGTGAATTTTGGGAGCTGTGATCTGGGCTTCAATGGCCCAGCATTGTAGGTGCTCTCTCATTTTCTTTGCAGTTGCTCACTGACATCATAGGGGATCCAGAGCTGGGGGACCAGAGTAGATTAAAAATAAGTAAGTACACACATTTTTTTTTCTACAGTTTAGGCAGGATAGGTAGGAGGAGGGGTAGGGAACATTGTTAGGAATAGTTAGAGTTTGGCTTTTTTTCCACTTTAGGTCTCATTTCATGTGTGAAGGGGATTATGGGAGCATTCAAACTTGATCTGAGTGCCTTTGTCATTTTTATGGGCTTTTTCCAGATGTTTTTGCTTGAGCGTATCTTATTTGAATTAATTTTGCCAATGAAAAGCTAGTAACTAGGAGAAAAAAAACCACACAATTATGCAAATTTTTGCTCTTTTTTTGGGTGTTCTGATTGAAGTCTGTTGGGGACAAAAAAACACTTGAAACTTGTAGCTTAAAAGAAAAATGTAGGTAGTTCAGCTAGTTGTGTTTAATATGCATTTAAAGTGGAACTTTAGTCAGAACAACTTGATAAAAAATAATGTTCTTTAGCGAGGAATATACTTTCCACATTAATAATTATGCTGCCAAAATTAGTGTGTGCTGTAAATTATCTCCAGCATTGTTCTTGTTGCTTCTTTTGCTGAATCCTGAGCAGCAGTAAATCTTTAAGCTGTCAGCAAATCAGTCTCCACAAATTTGGCACAGTGCCTAAAATTAGAGAGCAACAGAGCATGTGCAGAGCAGGGTGATACAGTGTATTACTGGATTTTAAACAGTATAGACACTTATTGTTACTGTTTTACATAGCTATACCTACAAAATGAGCCAACCTGAAGTGATCTAGCAGGACTTAATTTCCTGACTAAAGTTCCACTTTAAGTGTTTATCTCATATCTGACTTGAATTCCGTTTAAAATTGCTCAAGATAATTAAGTTGCCCAAATGTTTAACTGATCTTGTACATGAATCTAGTTACACGCAAGCCAATTTTAAGGAATTCAGAAAATTGGGTTTAATATTGCTTTAAGTCTTTGATTAGTAGATAAAATGACTTTTTTAGTCATGCTGCTAAGTTTGTTTTTCATTAGCTTTATTCAAGTGTTACTAAACCCACAACAGTGAAATCAATCTGTATATGCAGTAAAGCATGCTTGTTATACTCACTGTGGAATGTAGGGGGTTAATCCTTGGCATTGTGTAAAAAAGGATGTTTGATCCCATCTTCTTTGATCCTCTCCTTCTTCCACAGTCCCCATTTCATCTCCTAATAGATTAGAGCATTGGTGGCAAGCTGCGCATGCTCAGTTTAGTGTACATTGCTAGAGAGTTTTTTCTTTTTTCCTGGGAGGATCCATGTGATCAAAACAGGGCCAATCAGCACTGTCCAGATAGGACAGGGGTTCTGAAGCCTCATAGGACAGTCTGAGCAGAATGAAAACTCCTCCAACAAGCTTTAACCAGTGCTCTGCTGGACACTGATAGAAGTCTCAAGACTGCTATATACTGCTAATGAGAAAAGGTATTTAGCAGTTTATATTTACTAACATAATTGCATTTCCATGTTGTGTGTACTGTAGGAGACCAGATATAGTGAATGCAGGGAACTTTTAGTGCTGGAACCCTTTGAATAGTTCTTTATTCCTTTGTTTATTTTTCAAATTCTGAAGGAAGTAAGTCAACAAAAATATTATGGTTGTGAAAGATGTCATCCTTACCCAACAGAAACATATTGCCTGAATACTCCTAGGTCTCTTCATGCGTGGTGGAATCCACTTTGTTCAGCAGGGGATCTGTCCGCTGATCCCCTGCTGAGCAGAGCAGAGCGGGTGGATGTCAGGTCTGTGTTCACTCAATTTATGCAGAGTGCACACGGACATAGCCCGCTCTGTTCTATGGACAGACGGGTGTAAATGGACTGGCTGTCCATTTACACCCAACTGCCCTCCAATCCCCCCGATCCACCTCGACCGAGGTGAATGGATCCCCTTCCATTTTTTTTAGTGCATTGAAGTGGAGGTAGGTGTAAATGGACACAAGCCTTTTACATCAACCAGTCCATAGGAATACATGAACCATCCGATCAGGTCTACCTAGAAAACTGACAGCTGGACGTGATCGGATCGCCCGTGTGATAAGGGGCCTTACAGTTGTAACCAATTCCAATCATAAAATAATCATGTAATCTATTTTTATAAGAGTTCACCCCAAATCATAAGACAGTGAAATAATAGTCATAGTACTGTATGCTTCAATGATCATGAGATTGTTATGTCGAAATAGATATATACGTAAGTAGCAAGAAGAACTCAGATTTAGTGCTTTTCATGAGCTTCAATCCAGCCAGTGAAGTACATTTCAGGGTTTTTTGCCCACTTTTATTCAAAAGTAAAGTATTCAGGGGGTTTCAGTATCAAATAGAAATTTTCCAGGCTCCTGGCTATCCAGACAGCATAGTCCTTGAGCCTTTCTCCGCACAGATGCATCACATTATCTCATTCAGGCTTGTGTCAAACCACGTGCCCAACTTGGGGTTGCACAGGCTCCTGTTTAATTGCACAGGGGGAGATTTACTAAAACTGGTGCACACACAATCTGGCGCAGTTGTGCAAAGTAACCAATCAGTTTCCAGTTTTTATTGTCAAAGTTTAATTGAACAAGCTATACTGAGAAGCTGATTATTTACTATGCACAGCTGCACCAGATTCTGAGTGCACCAGTTTTTAGAAATCTCCTCTCTTAGGTGATACCTTGGTTCAAGCAGATTGCCTTTCTGTGAGGCCAGACAAGGCACTCTTCCAGCATCTGTTCATACACACTGCTCCTGCAACAACTTGTCTCCAGGGGAAAGAGCCCTGAAATGTATACAGCCTCTATACTAAAAGATACTAAAAGGGTTGTGCATGCTGCACAATCAGGATGCTGGTTTCCAGTAAAATGTGGACACGGGGTTAGAGGCTTCATTCCTCCCAGTCCCTACAAAGCCTCTGAACTCCAGAACCCAACCCAGCAGTACCAGTCCTGGAGAAAATGGCAAAACCCATTTTCTCCATTCAGAACAGACATCCTGGAGCCCAACAACCTGCATAAGTGAGAACCCTGATTAACATCTAACCCTTCTGACACCATGACATGGCACATCACTTTCACATGTGTTAATTAATCAATATAATGAGCTTCATTGATTGACCGTGTGCATGGTTGATAATAATAAATATATCAGGCTGAACAAAAATTTTGGCTTTATCTACTGTTACCAGACCCAGTGTTAGAACAAGGTAATTTACCATTCAAGGTAAAGATGCCAAACTGCATCGCCTCCTCATTTCTATATTTTTAGCATAAAAGTCAGAATGGTAATTCAAATGCATTAGTGTCCCTGCTTTATAGACCCCCTTTCCCCCATCTGTTTTTCTAAGATTATTAAACATTTTCCTGAAGTACCATTAAAAAAACATAATTTAGATTCTTGAACTCTGCAAATGGACATGCCCATATTATCTGCTCGTGTTCTATCAAGCTACAAAGTGTTTAGTCTAGGTTCAAGAGGTAAGACATGCATGACTATGACAGCACTGAGTGCTACACAATGACAGCTAATACGAATTTTAGCATGCTTGCAGATTGGTATAGATAGGACAATCCAAAATGTGTATAGAAGTAAAACACATCATTTAATGACATGATGAAAGTGCAGTACGGTTCTGAAACTTCAGACAAATGGAAGCAGATCTGTTATTGGTTGCCATGTACTCCTGAACACCTCTGCTCTTTTCTAAATGGACATATAACTCTTCTGTGAAATGTTCCAAATGCTGAGTGGACGTATGTTATTTTATGAATAGTTTGTCTTTAACAGGCTAGTTAACCTTTATCATGAGAGTATGACTTACAGTTGACTAAGTGAAGATTGGGTTTTGTCCTGTGCCACTAAAGCAATAACAGACATTTATGGAACAAGAGTGAAATCCAGGCTTTTCTCAGTGTACGAGAATTTGACCAGAGAAGGGCGCTGGAGTCAAATAATTGACAAGGCTGGTTAAAAGAATTACAACTGCGTCTGCAAAATCAATTTGTATCTGATGTGTGTTCAGAAAATAGGATTAGGTTGAGGAGTGGCGTGTGGCAAATATGGCCCCAGATTTCAACATGTAAACCTTGTTGAAAATGTCTTGCAGATGTTATAAACACAGCTCAGTATTGGTGCACTCAGAGTCATGCCCTTCATGCCATCATTGGCATATAAAAACTCACAGACATTCAGAGACCTTCTATTTGTTTTGTAATAGGAAGCTTAATTTTTTGTCCTAATTACCCCTCTAGTCTTGGGGATCATTACATCTCTGTGGAAGATTGACAGCTCTTAGCAATGATTTTTCCTATCACCAGAGACAGATTAAGGCAGAATAGGGCACTAGGAAAGATGGAAGCCTTGTACTGACCTGGTTTGCCCCTATAAACACCAATTACCTACATGTACATTCCCCTTTGTAAAATAGCAAGTAGGTGTGTAGTTTTAACCTATCTCCCTGATTTATTGCATGGAATGAAGATTGTAACTAGGCCACTTGGACATCCTCCAGACCCTGGGCTCCTTTCTAAGTTTCCATGTGGATGATCCATCTATGCTTATACATCTCTAAGATGTATCAGGAGATAATGCTTTAGGGGAAGTGATATAAAAACTTCCAGTGCTCCCTAGAAATAACACTGAGCCCTGAAAACTGTTGATGTGAGTAGACATTTCAGTAAGTCCCTACCTACTTATGGAGATCGTTTGTCAGTCCAACTTGTTCGTATGTCCAACAAAGATCAGTACTTGCAGACAATAGCTGCAAGCACTGAGTTCTGGTGGGGAGATTGCTGCCGGAACATTACATGTGTTGGAGCGGCGATTTGTTAGTTTTTTTGCGTACAGGCCGCTGGGTGTGTGTACTCGGCTTTAAATGACTGGACATGTTCACATCTTTAAAGTTCACAACTTGAACATTCATATGTAGGGGACTAACTGTATGTGCACTATTCGGAGAAAGGAACTAAAAAAAAGTGAACATTGTTGCAACTTTCAAAGGTAATGGAAATCAAAGAAAATAAAAGTAACTATTTGCAAACAAAGTTTTGTTATTGGACATCGGCCCTGCAGTTGCCAATTCAAGGAACTTGCATTGAGACCAAGATCAAAGGGAGAGAGATGCTGGAACCCAAGTTAGGTTCTGGGCAATGAAGGCCAATGAAGGAGGTTTGCAATAACCTGAGGCTAGTGTGAGACTAGTGAGTGAATCTCATACAACAGACCTATGGGACCTATGGGAGGAAGCAAGCATGAAATAGGGAATTCATCCATGAATACTTCTTGAGAAAGCAAAAAGGTGGTTGGCCTGAAGAAAGCACTAATACTAAAGTATGTTTTGGCTCTGGTTGATAATGTTTCTATGTCCTGGGTTTCTACTATTCCACTTTTAAGTGCATTATAAAGGTTTTTCTCATTTGAGTTTGCTTTACTATACAGAAGAGTGATGCCTGTATATTTGTTATGTGGATGATGTGATCAAAGGTATGACCTTGAATGCACAAACATTGGGTTATATTTATAATATCTGAGATTTTTTGCATTTTCTACAAGACATGCATGTTGAAAATCAGTGCCATATTTACCAAAAGCACACCTAAGTACATTACCTCCTATTTTCCAAACTTACATCAGATACATATTGATATCGCTGATGCAGTTTGCCCCACTACTTCTTTATACTCAACCATTTCTAGGCACATACTTGGTTCCTGCTCCAGTTTACAATGATTTAAGGCAAAGGGCACCAGATGCTTTTTTGTATTTTTTACAGTTTATTGAACATGTTAAAGTAGAGTTTCACCCTATTTTGCAACCATGACCACATTTGTTGCTGATCCCTGTGCCATTAGTTTTTGGATGTTGTAACTTTTTTGTTTAGTTTTAGTGCCTTTAAATGTAAGAAATCGCTCCACTTTCGTCCTACTTTGCTGCAGCTAGTTACATTATTTCCTTTCTCCCGTTGGCTCCTGGGATTCCAGTGTCATCAATTCCAGGAGTCAACAGGCATACTCCGCTTCTAGCATTGCGTTATTGCAAAACCAGAAATTACACAATGCTAGGCTGAGGTAGGCGCATGATTGATTGACAGGTTGCCATAACAACAGAGCGGGAATTTCCTCTGATACTGCCGTTGGAAACCTGCAATACACATAGTGTGCTGTGATTAATTTTCACTGCACATGCACAAGATCGGGAGGTGCATGCTGGGTAACCAGCTGCACCTAATCCGGGAACAAACTCCTAGCAGGCTTCAGATGCCCACACTCTGAATAGCCGCTTGCATGATCCAGGGAGTTCTGTAAGTAATGCTAGATTTTATATAAAAAAAAAAGATTACAAATATACAGTATATTGATTCAGAGTATAGTTGCAGCAACAATTGCAGGGGTGATTTTTTTTTTTGAATTTGCAAGATGACTGGAGCTTTGCTTTAACATTGGAGAGACAGTTTAATTAGGATATCAAAAAGAGGAGTACCCAGACAGTAGACAGTTCAAGTTATTTAAAGGATTTCTGTCTTCTCTAACATACTCACAAGCATGGAGGATGAGAATCTTAGAACAGCAGTTCTTATAAATTCTCTCGGTTAGGCTTCCTGGGATAGTAGTCCAATTGAGCTTTGTGAGCTGCCAATCTAAATATCAATGGATCCCAGTTCACTGTCTCCTAGACTTTTTTCAGGATTCCAGGCTTTCAAATATTTATCAAGAAGAACTCATGGTTTTAAATTAGCGATTGCTCTATCACAACCCACCAGACTCACAGTGACTGGTAGATAATATTGCTGCACAAAGCTTAGGGATGCTGGTCACCTTCACTGTACTGTTCTGGGTCCCTTTGCCATATGTGCTTGTATCACTTAGAAGACCATACCTAATAGACTTGGCAATTTAAATGAGACCTGCAAACAAATAAAATCCAATGCTATATATTTTTAAAGAAAAGAGTTATTTTAATGCATAAACCACAGCACAAAGTTCATAACCCCCACTGAACAATACATACTGTGCAAAACTAATCAATGGAAAATGATGTCATTCAGTTTTATGGACGCCAACAAAACAATTAAAGATCACAAATATTATTCTGGCAAAACCCACAAAAATTGTGGTAATAAACATTTTGGAAGTTGAGCAGTTAACTGTTTAGGTGTGATCCACTGACTTTTGTTTTTCTATTCAGTGACCAGTTGCAGAGGATTTTTTTTACTGCATCAGGCTACTAGCAATGGCCTATATTGTGTGATCTGACTGCAGATGAAAAATATCTGTAGATGAATCAGACCTGTCTTTCTAGTGTTTACATTTAATCAGAAAAAATACAAAGAAACAAAGTTTCTAAAACATTTTTTGATGGTAAAATTATTTTGACTTTTGTAAATTAACCACTTGCCCTCCTGAGGATTTCCCCCTTCCTGACCAGGCCATTTTTTGAGTTACGGCGTTGTGTTACTAGAACTGACAATTGCATGGTCATGCAACACTGCACCCAAAAGAAATTTACATATTTTGTTCCCACAAATCAAGTTTTCTTTCAGCGGTATTTAATCCCCTGTGCATTTTTTTTTTGCACTATAAAAACAAAGACCAACAATTTTGAGAAAAAAAACATTTTTGACTTTTTGCTATTACACATGTCCAGTAAAAAAATTTGATAAATCAAATTTCGTCATAAAGTTAGGCCAAAATGTATTCTACTAAATGTCTTTGCTAAAAAAAATCCCAATAAGTGTACATTAATTAGTTTACATGAAAGTAATAGTTTTTACAAATGGCATTCTGACACTGGGGGGAACTGACTTGGTGTCACTGACATCCCCGGTGACACTAATACAGTGATCAGTGCTAAAAAAAAGCAATGACACTGAACTAATGGCACTGGGCAGGAAGGGGTTAACATGAGGGGCGATCAAAGGGTTAACTGTGTGCTGTTTCACTATGTGCTGTGTCTGTGTGCTTCACTGTAAGGACACTGCTTTGCATGGCTGTGCTGCGCACAGCCATCCAAAGCAGTGTGCACGAGCTGACAGGGAGGCAGGGGCGGACTGACCATTCGAGCACTCGGGCACTGCCCGAGGGCCCGGGGTCAGTAGGGGGCCCCATGAAATGCCCCTGGTACCTTTTTATAGGCTTTTTTGGGTGTGCTTTGAGTGTGGGCAAGGACACAGGGGCCCCATGATCCCCTATTGCCCGGGGGCCCCATGAGTTGTCAGTCTGACCCTGCAGGGAGGAGAACTGTTTTGTTTACAAACAGTTCTCTTCCCCGTCGGAGATGCTCGGCAATCACCGGACGCCAGAGAGTAATCACCGGCCTGGACCCAGTGATTGACAGCCGTGGCCACGAATGGCGGTGCGGGTAGGGTGCGTGCACCCCCAACCCGGAAATGCAAAATCACGTATATATATACACGTGATTTTGCGCACTCGTGCTGCCCTGTAGCAGTATTTCTGCTATACAGCAGTCGGGAAGCGGTTAATATAAAAATAAACAAACAATAAAAAAAACGAGTGGTTTCCTTAAAGGATTAGTTCGCCTTATTATAAAATAATAAATGCACATGTTTTTGTAGGTATGCATTATTTTTTTACTTGGAGCCTATAAAGCATTGCACTACTGACTGTGGGTGCTATGCAGGACTCCTGCAGACTTATCAGTGTATCTGTCTGCTTGTATCTCGTACAAGCAAGCAGATACACACTGACAGGAAGACTCAATGAACTACCAGAGCGCTAAACGGCGACATGGTGCTTCATTGCGAACTACAAACTGACAGCCACAAAGGAAGTCGGTACATGTAGTTTCCCATTCACAGAACTCTGTGAAGGAATGCCACAGGATGTAACCTGGCATTGCAGTGCAGTGGGCACATGATACATCTTCCAACCATGTTCCCAAAGGTAAACGTATGTTCAATGTCTGGGTCTCTACACCCAACTTGTAGCCTGGGGCCACTGCAAAGAGTAGACTGTTCTTCTTACCCAAGTGCTTACTTTAAGCAAAGTCAAACTCTGTTTTAAAAAAATGTGTTCTTAAAATCTACGTTTAACTAAAAATAAAAACATAAAAATCATCAAATGGGACATACAGTTAGTATGATGTGCCTCTTGTGTTGATTCTTCTTTCAGTGGAGATCTTCCTCTGTCCTGCGGTTAGGGAC
Source organism: Staurois parvus (assembly GCF_062004578.1). Taxonomy (NCBI): domain Eukaryota; kingdom Metazoa; phylum Chordata; class Amphibia; order Anura; family Ranidae; genus Staurois; species Staurois parvus. The sequence continues at coordinate 10,495,149 of NW_028318117.1, read as the reverse complement.
GAATGTGTGGAAGTGAACTGTCTATGTCTTGGGACACACATACAGTATATCTGCAACTGAAGGTTGAACGATGTTGGGTGGGAATCAACCTGGAACAGGGCTAGCACTAGACCATGATGTAGTGAGTTATGGTGAGCAATACATTTTTTCATCTGATAAATAATTGGAGTTAGGCTTTACTTATTAGAGTACATAAACTGATATTTTCCAATACAGGTAAAAGCTATGCGGCCAAATCGCTTCTTTAATTTCTTGGGGATCTGAAAGCTGAGATGTGCCTGCTGGGTCAGTACCTCTCTGATAACCACTGGAGACATTACAAAGTCAAACAACTGGCACTTGTTTGTCTTGATGTTTTTAAAATAATTGAATTAGTGGAGAATATATCAGCCAGAATGAGATCCCAGGTAATGGCTGTAATTGGCAGACAGAAAAGTTGGGAAGATCTGGCTATTGTGGTTCCTATATATATATATATATATATATATATATATATATATATATATATATTCACAATAAATTAAATGATGCAACTGGCCATAATCTTCATACACAGAAATGTTAGTTTTGGGTGGAATGACCTATCAGAAAATTTTGTGGTTTGGTAAATCCTGTAAGAAGTGATATTTGATCACAGTTGTGTAAAGAAGATGTTGCTTAACTTCGTGTGATAGTTATTAAGAAAAGAATGACTCATCATTAAAATCACAAGATAATTATTAAGTAAACTACACAAAATGGGAAAAGTGAAAGAGTTCATCTATTAAGTTGGGGACTCTATGGCATCTCTTTTCTTCAGCAAATAAAACTGCAGTATAACATATGGCCATCTAACATTTTGCTGAGCATTTAGTCATTCCTTTTTACACTAAGCAGACCCAAGAGTCATAAGCACTAAGCAGACCCCGAGATCATATTTGGAGATCATTCCTTTTCCCAGCATACAGTGCCTTGAAAAGTATTCATACCCCTTGAAATTTTCCACATTTTGTCATGTTACAACCAAAAATGTAAATGTATTTTATTGGGATTTTATGTGATAGACCAACACAAAGTGGCACATAATTGTGAAGTGGAAGGAAAATGATAACACCACTGCATTGCTGACTGAAGGAAATTTTTCCAACAAGCTTGTTTGAAAGAAGTTGATCATTAGATCAGCTTAAGTGGAATGGGAATGGCCGTAGATGGATCAAAATTTGGCTGGTCCCTGCTTAACTGGTGAATTTCGATCCATCTATATCCTATCTATATCATTATTATGGCATGATGTTCCCCTATATGGATTTTCTCTTTTTTTGGGGAAAACAGCCTTCCAGAGTAAATGGTAACTTTGTAAATTGAGTGTAATTGTATGCTGATCTGATTTCCAAATTTCTCCTGTGTTTTATTGCAATTCTGTAAATAACACACGTTTTTGTCCCTGGGTAGCTATGCTCCTTTATTCCATTGTATCTATGGAGGAAGCCTTGGTTATCATCCAGGTTGGGCTTCAAACATGTCTGCCTTTGTTCATCTCAATTACATAGGGATATGGAGCTTAGTAGCTTACAGAATGAAGAGAACATTAGTTTATGATTCCATGCCAACTCACAGGAACTGACAAGAACACTGCATGTCCGGTAACTTGCTGAAAAAGTTCTCAGCTTTAACGAAAAACAGTTTATGGTAAATTTCATGGAACACCCTCTAATGTACATTACATGTACAGTGTTTTTTTTTTTGTTTAGTCAGAGGCTAGCTAGAAGCCTGGGTATGAGTCAACCTGGGAGTGAGTCAGTGAGGTTACTTCAGGTTAGGCTGGAGGGCTCTGCAAGTCAGTTCTCTGATACCTCCCCAGCCTAACCTGAAACTTGGATACATTTCTAGAAGCAGTGGGTGGGGGTGAGGAGGGGCTGATCTGTATATTTAGGGGAATCTGGCCAATCTCCAGCCAGGAAGTCTGGCATGGTGGCTAGGTCAGCCCTTAAATATGAGAGAGCCTGGTCAACAGGGGAGTCGAGAGGAAGATGGAGTTAGTAAATGCTGCTGGTGTGGAGCCTGAGATGGGGCCCCAGAGCAGGAGGGTCTGCTGGAAGCTGCAAAGAAGGACCTCCACTCTTCTACAGTCTACTGGGGAAAGACAGCCTGTCAATAGAGAAGAAGCCAGCCCAGCCATGAAATCAGCTTCAACCTTTAAAGCTAAAAGAACAGGACAGTATGAGTACATCTAGATCCCCTGTGCCAAAGAAGGGAGAGGGTTATCATGTGCAATACCCAACTAGTTCTCCCTGGAACTATATTCTCTGGGTGTCTCGGAAGCCCTCTCCCAGGGATACTCTCAAGACAGTCAGGTGGATGAGTAGATTTTCATCTGGGGTCTGAGGAGGTTAATTTAGGGGACCAAGTGCTCCCCTCCATGTGCTGATTTGTCAGAAGGGAAGTGCCACTTCTGAAGGAGTAAGGAGCCTAGAATCCACTTTGTGCTGTTGCTGGATTCTTGCAATTTATCCTAAGAAGTTTGTCCTCCAAGTTCCATTGGGCATCCCAAATACCCCTAGACCCCATCCAAGTTGTTAACCCCTAATAAAACAACAAAAAAAAACAAGCTCACGGACTGTTTACTGGCTTTCGATGAAAGTGTGGAAAATGCACGTTGCCTGGCTGTGCTGAGCTTAGAAGGACCCAAAAACTCAGCGACTTTCAAGAGGGTAGCGCTACATGCAGTATATTGCATTTTTGTTCTTGTGTTTAGTTATCCTTACATGTAGCTGCACAGAGTGCAGATGTGCTGACCAAGAACATACTGAAAGAAAGAGCAAAGTGCACTGATCAGTGTTCTGCTGCTCCTTTGTGATCCAATCAGCAAGCTGGAGGTGTGTTCTTAAAGAGGTAGTAATCCACACTTAAAAAAAATCTTTTCTCCTGCAAAGTAATGTCATAATGTGCTAGTATGCATTGCAATGAAGTTCTCCAGCGGTGCGCTGCCACCACTGCAGAGGCTTCCATCTTCACCCAGTCATTCTTCAGGATTCACAAGCTCCGTGCCGTGATGACGTCACTCCCGTGCATGCACACGGGAGTCCCGGGCCACAGCTCAGTACGGTGAAGGAACGGCACAACCATACAATTCCTTCAGAGCGCATGTGCCAGCTGTCAAAAGGAGCCAATATCTCCTAAATGTGCACCGATATTCATTTACCTACATGTAAGCTTTATTATATGAAACATAAATAAACAGAGCAAAAATAGATCTCTAAATCCAATCAAAAAAAAATATTATATAAAGTGCAAAATAAATATATCATAAACCATGAATTAATAGTGAATATCCCCAGTAGTATTAATATTAAACACCAAAAGTCCGTGCATAATAAAAATCAGAAGTTCCAAAAATTCTTCAAATACAAGGAAAACTTCCACCTTCCACCCGTGCAAACCAGCATCAAATGCACTCACCAGAACTTAGTGAGTGAGAAGCCTTTAGGGATTTTAACCACTTCCCGACCGGCCGTTGTATATAAACGGCCGGACGGTGGCACTGCAGGGTCGGGTGGCCGTCTATAAACGGCCTCCCCGCACCCTGCTTGTGCGCGCACCCTGGGAGCGCGCAGCACCGCGATCCGGTGCCCGCTGTGTCCTCCGGACACAGTGAAACACCGATCGTCGGACGAGACCTCTGTACGAGGTCCCGATCATGTGATCACTGATTGGCCAATCAGTGATCACATGCAAAGTAGTAAGCAAGATGTCACTTGTGACATCATTGCTTACTATGTGTGAAATCTGTGAATGATCACAGAGGTCACATGGTACAAGGCTATTCACAAAAGCCTTGTACCATGTGACAAGCTGTGACCAATCACAGCTCACTCTGTATTTCTCAATGAGTGCAAGAATGCACACAGAGAGAAAGAGAAATGATTGCTTTTACATCCTATATGGGTGTAAAAGCAATCAGTGTAAAAAAAAAAAAAAAAAATCTTTATCACCCCTCACAAGTAGTACAGTGTCACCATGGTGACACTGTACTGCTAGGGTGACAGTATGTAAAAAAAAAAAAAAAAATAATAATATAAAAAAATAAAATAAAAATGTAAAAAAAAATGTTTAAAAATTATAATTTTTGCTTATAAACTAATTTGGATTTTTTTTTTTTTACTAAAAAGATAACGTAATAAATTTTGGCAAAGATTTATGATGAAATATTATTTATTTGCAAAATTTTATAAAAAAAACACTTTTTAAAAAATGTTTTGGACATTTCATTTACATAGCAAAAAAAATACAAATCCCAGTGATGAATAAATACCACCAAAATAAAGCTTTATCTATCTAAAAAAAATGGTAAAAAATTCATTTGGGTACAGTGTTGCATGACCGCGCAATTGTCATTCAAAGTGTGATAGCGCTAAAAGCTGAAAATTGCCCTGGTCAGGAAGGGGGTAAAAGTGTCCGGTCTGGAAGTGGTTAAAGGGATCCTAAACCCTCTTTAGCATCCACTCCATAGAATTCTTTACCGTCCTAATAGGCTCCACCGTTCAACCAGGAGAAAAAATCTCAAATAGTGTAATATTGCCAAACAATAATAAAATTTGAAAGCAAAGATTAAGGCCACTCACATGTCAGCAACTTTTAAAAGGCACATTTATTGAGTACAATAGCCTCCAGATGGAACACGAGCATTTTACAGCCTCCTCTTTCAGGAATCTCACATCAGCCACAGGATAAAGCAGAGAATCCACAAAACAAACCAACACAGCTCCCAAAGATGGCCGCTGGAACGCACCACTCAGCGTGCGCTCCACTCACTGGAAGTGACGTCAGACGTACGGAGTATGGACCGGAAATGCGTCAACGCGTTTTGCCCCTCCCATCGGGCGTTCTCAAGACATCCATTTCCTGTCATCACTCCCTTAAATACCCGGAAGGAACCCGCCCCTCAGTTGCTATTGGTCAAACCACCTCCCAAGAAATACTAAACACCGCTCCTCCTATTGCTTGACGTGAAGTTTTGTAGGTAAGTACTTCTGTTGTAAAGGACTCTCACGTCAAGCAATAGGAGGAGCGGTGTTTAGTACTTCTTGGGAGGTGGTTTGACCAATCGCAACTGAGGGGCGGGTTCCTTCCGGGTATTTAAGGTAGAAATGGACGTCTTGAGAACGCCCGATGGGAGGGGCGAAACGCGTTGACGCATTTCCGGTCCATACTCCATATATCTGACGTCACTACAGGTGAGTGGTGCGCACGCTGAGCGGTGCGTTCCAGGGGCCATCTTTGGGAGCTGTGTTGGTTTGTTTTGTGGATTCTTTGCTTTATCCTGTGGCTGATGTGAGATTCCTGAAAGAGGAGGCTGTAAAATGCTCTTGTTCCATCTGGAGGCTATTGTACTCAATAAATGTGCCTTTTAAAAGTTGCTGACATGTGAGTGGTCTTAATCTTTGCTTTCAAATTTTATTGTTGTTTGGCAATATTACACTATTTGAGATTTTTTCTCCTGGTTGAATGGTGGAGCCTATTAGGACGGTGAAGAATTCTATGGAGTGGATGCTAAAGAGGGTTTAGGATCCCTTTAAAATCCCTAAAGGCTTCTCACTCACTAAGTTCTGGTGAGTACATTTGATGTTGGTTTGCACAGGTGGAAGATGGAAGTTTTCCGTGTATAAATATATCATAAACCATTAATTCATGGTTTATGATATATTTATTTTGCACTTTATATAATAATTTTTTTTGATTGGATTTAGAGATCTATTTTTGCGTGTTTATTTATGTTTCTTATTGTTTGTGTTTCTTCACATTTGCACAGCAGCAGTTTAGATTTTGTAGTTTTTTGGCGCAAGAATAATTTTTATATAAATTTTTTTTTTTGAAGCTTTTTTATATGATTACCTGTAGGTAAAAGTATGCAAAAGGAGTTTACTAAAACTTTAAATAAGCTGTGCTGCAGGTGCAGGTGTGATGGTGGTTGAGGACCTGGCTGTGCTGTCTGACAAGAGTGCTGCAATTGTAAGGCTGGCTGTAAAGAATAAGAACATTTTTGACAGGTAAAACTGTATGTCTGTAAGTATCTATTCCAACAGGGCATCAGCTCTTGTTTGAAGTTGCCTTTTAAAATAACTTTTACAATAGGATAGTAAATAAACATGGACTGAATGGGAGTTTTTATGTTGGATATACACCTGACTTGTATTATTATCTCTTTTATATGTAAAGGTCTATAAAGAGACCAAGCCCTGCAAAATTCCAGAGTTCTGTTCACTGGAAGTATTTCAAGCCACTAGTAAATAAACATGAGATTTCTGTGTAAAGCCAACCTCAATATCTTAGAATAAGGTCCCTGAAGGCGAAGCACATAGGCTCTCAATGTGACGCCCCCCACTGAATCTCAGCATACTCCACATCTTCTATTCAAATAAAGTGCAACTCACAAACTTTCACTGCCAAAAGCCACTGTGTCCTGAAATGGCCAAGAACCATCATTCCTGGCACAGTTAATCCACTATGCAAAGAGCTTCATTCTCTGCAAGGAAGAGGAGGAAATCAGGAGGGATGCATAACTGAAAGTTATGTACTTTCTGTGTTCTAGGAATAACCTACAATTATTTATATGAGTGCATTCAAAGTTAACTCTGGAAGGCAAAAATGTGAAATCTAGGACACATACAAAATTAACTGTCAATTCAAAATGTAAATTAGTTGGCTTAACTAAAATACATTTTAACTGTTTTAGATTTTTTTTTGTCTAATTTTGTTTTTTAGGACTGAACTCCAGAGGGATATAAACACACCAATTAATACAGTTATGTGTGTATTAGTTAGGAAATGAGTGGAGGGGGTTAACCTACAGTTGAGCTTTAATCCTTTTATTGAGCTGATCCAGCTTGGATCAAAGTAAATGAACATAAAATATGCAGCGCTAAAAATTGAATAATAAAATTGATAAAAAATTTACATAATATACGTGTGCAAATAAGCAACAAAACGTAGTGCTGAAACCAATGATGAAAAGCGATAACAGATATCCTGAAGAAAAAAGGTGCAAATAGTGACAATGGTGCCAGTCAGTCTATCCGGTGGTATTACAAAATAATATAAACAATCCGTGACATCTGTGGCTTAGATAGTGAATATTGATTGCACTGACCACATAGCGCAATTTATTGCGCATTGGAGTAAATAGGACCTACTCCTGGTCATCTGGATCTGGAGCGCTGCAACGTAAACGGTCACCAGGTCACCAGCATTCAGGTACTAGGTGTCCGAAGGTAGAAAGCTCATCACCAGGTATTCCGTCATCAGCCAACAGGAGAATGTTACCCACTCTCATGTGTCAGGAATCACCTTAGGGGGGGCTCGCAGAACAAACAAGCCCAAAAAAGAGGTATCCGATAGTGTAGTATTTTTTATTAAAGGATGTAGTATAAAAACAGGTAAACAACTTACATGAAATATCAAGATGGCCGCTGGTTGTTCATAAGGACCGTGCGGGCTAATGTCACTGTGTGGGGGCACCTCCCTTATTAACTTTACATATTTCATACCTCTCCAATGAACTCTTCTTACAGCCATTGAGAAACAGCCATATCACCATGGAGCTACATGAGCACTCGAAGGATGACTCTTCTGCCAAACAGTCAAAAGGAAAGAAGACTCAGGGTCATGGGACCATGAATTCAAGAAAAGGAATTTGGGCTTTAGGTTTATTTGTTTTTTTTTTTTCAATTGTAATGGGGGGAATGTTACCCTAAAGATGAGCTTTAATGATTTTTTGTTAAGCTGGATTGCAAGTATGATCTTTATTGCAAGAATACATTGGTCCAGTGTAAGTATACATATCTCATACCGCTGGGGAAGCTGACAATTACCGTAGTAATCAGTGCTATTACAGTGACAGCCGTGATTTTCCAGTTGCTTCCCTTCTACACTAACACATGGGGTCCCATTCACTTGGCACTGCTGCCATTTTTAGAACACCTTACTGTTTTTTAATGAATAGTGTTTTTCAAGTGTTTTTATTTTTCTCATTGTAAATGGGTAGAAGTGGGTGAGAGGGATTTTTGCCTAGAGATTTTTTTTTTCTGATGGAACATTGAAGAATCTTGATTGGAGATCAAGTAAGGTCAATATCAGCATATGTGTGTTGATATCACAGGGTTACCCCACTGTCCCCTGGATGGGATGGACATTTGATATGATACTTACAGTGAATGCCAACATCTGTGAGATTTGGGCATAACCATATTGCAAATTATTTCACCAACAGCAGAAGTAGGAGCAGAGTCAGAATCTGGCTCCTACAGATGGGCATTATTAGAGAGTGATTAATCTCCAACTACCAAACACTTCCAAATGTCAGGTCTAAAACACTATATTGAGCTTAACCAACATTCCCATTTTTGTTGGGCCAAGTATTGCATGCAACATTCAAGTTGGCCTTGATTTGCTGTACATTGCTCCTCAGAGTCCATACAGATTCTTTCTCTGGTAATGTGCAGAAAAAGATCCCACTCCTATGTGTAAGAGCCTTCGAATTTAGCTTCTATAACATAGACGTCTTCCAAATTGTTGGATCAGTTACCATATGGTTGGCACATGCAGAAAGCAATCCTGTCTCTGTCTAGCTCTCCTTCTTGGGTTTCCAGTGAAAAACCACCTGCAAAGTTATACACACTTTATTTACTAGAGAAAGAGAGTAAACTGGAAGAGAACCAGTATAGTATTAATTTTGCCAGCATGGCACCAGATCAAGTGCTGACAAAGAATAAATTCTCTTTGATCATTGACTTTAGCCCATTAAAAGGTTGTGCAACAGCTGAATGTAGAATCAAATAAGGATTAACCGTTTTATGTCAAATATACAATATAATGACACATATTCAGGGAAGGACAATGGGTTTATCATTCGTATACACTATATTGCCAAAAGTATTGGGACACCTGCCTTTATACGCACATGAACGTTCTTTAATGGCATCCCAGTTTTAGTCCGTAGTGTCAAATATTGAGTTGGCCCACCCTTTGCAGCAATAACAGCTTCAACTCTTCTGGGAAGGCTGTCCACAAGGTTTAGGAGTGTGTCTATGGGAATGTTTGACTACTCTTCTAGAAGCGCATTTGTGAGGTCAGGCACTGATGTCGGACGAGAAGGCCTGGCTCGCATCCTGCGCTATAATTCATCCCAAATGTGTTCTGTTGGGTTGAACTAAGGACTCTGTGCAGGTCAGTCAAGTTCCTCCACCCCAAACTTGCTCATCCATGTCTTTATGGCCCTTTGCTTTGTGCACTGGTGTGCAGTCACATTGGAACAGGAAGGGGCCATCCCCAAACTGTTCCCACAAAGTTGGGAGCATTAAATTGCCCAAAATATCTTGGTATGCTGACGTCTTAAGAGTTTTCTTTACTGGAACTAAGAGGCCAAGCCCAACCCCTGAAAAACAACCCCACACCATAATCTCCCCTCCACCAAACTTTACACTTGGCACAATGCAGTCAGGCAAGTACTGTTTTCCTGGCAACTGCCAAACCCAGACATGTCCATCAGATTGCCAAACAGAGAAGCGTGATTCAGAGAACACGTCTTCACTGCTCTAGAGTCCAGTGGTGGCGTGCTTTACACTACTGCATCCAATGCTTTGAATTGCAGTTGGTGATGTAAGGCTTGGATGCAGGTGCTCAGCCATAGAAACCCATTCCATGAAGTTCTCGGATGGACTTATTGCACAGGTGGCAACCTGCTTGAATTCACTGAGCTCCTGTGGGCGATCCATTCTTTCAGAAATGTTTGTAGAAGCAGTCTGCATGCCTAAGTGCTTGATTTTATACACCGAGGCCATGGAGGTGATTGGAACAGCTGAATCCAATGATTTAAAGGGGTGTCCCAATACTTTTGGCAATATGGTATATATATATATATATATATATATATATATATATGATGTTGAAAATATGTCCACACATCTTGGTTTTCCTTTGTGATTGGTATCCTTGTGCTTCTTATACATGGAACCTGATAAATGACAAAAACTTTCTTGACAGATTGATTGGAAATGTAAAGAAAATTTGTCTGGGCAGAAATATGGGAGCTGACTTGTTTTTAAAGCTTCAAGATATAGGACTGTCATCCTTGCTTTACTACTTTGTGACCTGGGCCAAATATGCAGATTAGGTGTTTTAACAATTCATTGGCTTCACGTATTTCTAAGCAGAGAAGCAAGAATCAAGGTGGCCACCCTGGAGATTTTACTGTGTCAGTTCAGCAGTGGCAGTTCAGTATTTCTATCTTGACAGTTTATATTTCTTTATTCTACAGTTACTGGTTATTGTAGATTAATAAAATGTTTCTATATAAATGTAAGCACAGATTGTGTAACTTCTGTCCAGACATGCCCAGTCATGATAGCCACGTTGATGGATGACATCATAGGCCAGCACCGACGTGCGGCTGCAAGGCAGGAGTCCATCGGTGGGTGCACTTATAAGGAGGGACTACCCAGGCTAGCCTCCAGGGAGTTCCAGTGAGGCGCTATTGGTCCCAACATGGTAAGCGATGAAGATATTAGACAGCCAATTGTTTTATTCTACTGTGTTTGATATAGAAGTTGAGGAGTAGAGGTCTATATTGTTTACTTTGGTGATTTGTATTTGCCATAGGCTTGCATATATACCATTTTTGAAGCCAGTGTCTATGGTGTTTCTCGATGTAGTGGGGACTGGATGGATGGACAGCTGTTTGGCTCTGTCCTTGTGCAGGATGCGTTTAGTCATGGGAAACTCATCTTAATTATAAGAGGTATGTTGTCAGTAATGTTTATTCCCCTAATAACAGTTGTTTTAGTCTATATGACCTTATATACAGTAACTTCCACCAATTCTCGATATATCTTCCTTTTTTTAAGGGATTGTATCTTGTTCAAAGGCAGCATAGATCCATATAACAACTAATATTCCCAGTAGGATATTCCCAACTATAAATAAGTGGACCTGACCATTGACTGTAATCCTTCAGGTACAATTGATGGTGTTATTACATTGGATAGTCTAACTTATTATGTCTATTTGGCATGCTCATACGTATATATTTGTTATAGAGCAAGTTTCACTGCGGTTGACCAGTCGTCGATCACTATATGTGTTCCAGTGCCCGCCCAAGGGGACTACCCATGTTGCGAACGCATGCTGAATGAAGGTGGAGTTATAATTGTAGAGATGTTTATTGTTCAATTTAACTGCTGTATGTGGAAAAATATGTTCTAATATACATTATACTGGTTGTTTATATAAAATGCTCTTTTTGTTTTCTAATATAGTAACCGCTGCTGTAGCCTCATGCGTCCTAAGGAAACTAAAGAGAAATGCGTTGACTCATGAGGACCCACCACCACATTGTTTGATGTAGATACTTTAATATCGACATTCTTACATATGTATGCTATTTTTGTGGTAGAGTGAGTCAGCAGTAGGAAGCCTTTGTACTGATATTGAGCAATTTTTGTAGACAATTTTTAATGTTGTTCTGGTGTTGTGAATACAATTTGTACTTTTACACAATATAATGTGTGGGTTCCCCTTTAATGCCAGTAAAGTCCTATATTGTGTGCGCTTCTGTGATATACATATAGATTGTCTTCTTAGAACTAGCAATAGTCATGACTAAAATTCATGATAGAATAAAACAGAATCTTAATCTAAAAAAGTCATAACACTCAAAAGCAGAGGCTTTGTTATATGCAGCCCCACATCTCTCTATACCTATTGGTGGAGACAAGCAATACGATTTCCTGAAGTAACTATGTTGCTAAACTGAAACTCTGAACAAAGCTGCACCTGCACAGAAGCTAGAAAATATTTACCTCTCCTGCAGCCCAAGTTGCTGAACCCTGATTTGTTGATGAGAAATTGTCCTCTGAAGTGTATTGAAACACCAACATGCCTTGGAGTGTCAATGTCCTGCATTCCCTGCAGCACTCATTGGTCCGCCTGCTGAACCCCAAGCCACTACTGTATCCTGCTGAGATGTGTGGGTTGGCAGGAGGAACAACTGAGCACAGCGGAGGATACAGGAGCTCGACACTAGAGAAACTGTCCATTTCTTGTTTTCTGAAGAGACCTTGGAAGATTTTTAAAGGCAAGTTCAATAGTATGAGCTACAGGAGAAATAAGCATTTACTTGCTTCTTTGCAAGTACAACTTTTATTCAGGGTTTGAGTAAAGTGACAGAATTGCTTTAACTTAGTACCCAATATACATTCAATAACACACCTCACAGTAATGGTCAGAGGAATTTATGGAATCCTATAAACGTGGATTCAAGGCCATGAACTGAGTCGTAGCCACAGGATCACCCAGCCTGGATCGATGAGCAAATGCAGCTACGTCCCAAGCGGCCAGAATTTTTTCACTGGGTAGGAGAAATGGAGAGACCTGAGGATGTTGCTTGTAGATTAGGAACTGGTATCTATGGAGTCCAGTATGACGCAGTGGTTTTGGACGATAATACTTTGATTGCACAATTCCAGTAACAACACCTTTTTGAAGATCTTCACCTGGGATATCTGTGACCAACCAGTGTCTCCAGAATCTGTGTATTGGCTTAGATCTTCTGGGTGCATCAGGATTCACCATAATTAAGGTGTACAGGTTTTCTGGCCTGGCATCAGGAAATTTAATAAGTGGTGCTCCCCAGACTTTGCTTAAGCTTTGGGAATACTCGTAGCAGGTGGGTATGTACACGCAGGATACATCTCCCATGTTTGGGTAGATTACATGGAGATTACCAGAACAAAAGTAAGCATCAACTCCAAAGAGACGAACAAAGTCACATGAAATAGGACGAGGTAACACAAAGGATGTCAATGATAAGAAAAACAAGATTGCAAACCACTTCTTTGCCATTTTAGCAAGAGCTCTGTGCAGCTTAACGATGTAAAGCAGTCTAAGTCGCTCCGATATTAGGTGTAAACTGGAACACATCTGGAACAGGAATAAAACTTTTTGGTGATGGATAAGTATCACCCCAACCCCTCGGATTGCAAAGTACAAAAAAACATGTTTGACCTGTTTCAAACCTTAGAGCAGGCATGCCAAACTAGTGTTTTATGGGTTCCATGTGTCCCTTTTGCTTCTTCCTTGTGGCCCTTATTGATTTAGGAATAAACATACAGAATGTGCCCCTAACTGTTCTCTCAGTTGATAAGTTACCCTTCTGTACATAATTTTGCTGCTAAATACATTAGGAAATGCTTAAAGGTCCCTCTTTTTCTAGAATAATATGTTGTAAGTTGCAATTTTTACTGTAATATTGAGGTACAAAGTGCAATAATATTTTTATGGAATTAGGTAGGTGCAGACCTCAGTAGAACTCATGCAGGGCTCAAAGCACACATGATGGGGGAGATTTACTAAACCTGGAGCACATAGAATCTGGTGCCGTTGTCCACAGCAACTGATTAGCTTCTAACTTCAGCTTGCTCAATTCAGCTTTGGAAATGAAACCTAGAAGCTGATTGGTTACTATGCACAACTGCACCAGATTCTGTGTGCTCCAGTTTTAGTAAATCCCCCTATGTGGCCACCTTGAAGATTTAGAAGTTTATTTACTAAAGGCAACTAGACTGTGCACTTTGCAAGGTGCAGTTGCACTCTGCAAGTGCAGTTGCTCCAGAGCTTAGTAAATGAGGTAAAGCTTCACTTTATAAAGAATACCCAATTACATGCAAAGACAATAAAATAAACAGCATTTTTGTTTACACCTGATTGGATGATGGAAGTCAGTAGAGCTTCTGCTCATTTACTATGCTCTGGTGGGCCCCACCTACATTTGTGTTATAGGTCAGATCACCAGGTGAAAACAGAGGGTAAAAAAGAAAACTATCTAGTTAAACCAAGGATTGGTAAGCTGCAATATGTTAAAGTGTAATTAAAGGCAAAACGTTTTTTAATTTGGGTACAGTAAAAGAAAGTGTATATCTCCTCTTAGTTTTTTTGCCATTTGTGTCCCATAGGGGTGATTTCCCTTCACTTCCTGTCTGAAAACAGGAAGTGAGAAAAAGTCCCTCCAAAGCGAGTAAATCCTAGCATGTGACCAAGGTCACCAGAAATAGTGTGCCCATTGGAAGATTTCCCCTCTTACTGTTTTAGTGTTAACCCAAAATTTGGAATTTTTGTTTACTTTCACTTTCGATGATGAGAGTAAACAGGACAAATAGAGAGGGTGAATCTCTCTAACAGGAACTTAGACAGCAATAAAGACTGACAGGGGTTCTAATCTCTCTCCACTCTATCCAAGACTACAAAAAGCTTTGCCTTTAGTTACACTTTAAATTTTTGGTTTTGGATTTAACTCCCCTTTAATAGGTACACACGAAAATTCTGTCATAGTTACAGTTATATAGTTATATTTCTGTAGTTGCAGCATGTTTACTGTAAGAGTTAAAACATGGGGAAATATGCATGTATTTCGCAGAGATGTACAAAATCAGTCTTTTTTGCCTTAACATTCACTACCTCTTAGAAACTTGATTAGTTTATATTGATTGTATGCTTGGTTTTATATATATATATATATATATATATATATATATATATATATATATATATAATTATTATTTTCTTTTAATTAATTATTCTTTTCCTTTTTTTTTGTTTACTTTATTATATATAAATATATATATGTATGCACAGACATCATTCATTTTCTTGGCATTTCCATCATATGTCTTTCTGTGTACAAAATGGCTTTATTTGCTACTTCTGTCATCATACATGTCTTTTGTCAAGTTTAAAAGAGAAATATTGTCTTAGAATAAAACATAGGTTCCTTTGTATGTGGCATGAGATTTTTGCCATTTCTGGAATTCTGTATGGGAAGATGGCTTCTGAAGGGCAAAGGTCATTCTTTGATAGCAGACACAGCAAATTATATGATGGATACATACAGTCTCTGAGGAACTGTCAGTGTATATTACAATTACGTTATGTGATGAATAGCATTTGTAATGTTACGCAGTTGTTGAACAGCCATTTTGTAGTTGTTAAAATGTATTTAACTTCATTCTTCAAGCCAGAAGTTACCCAGTCTTCTCATTATATACAAAATGCCTGTTTTGTAAATTCATCATTAAAACTTAGAGGTCTAGTCAGAAAACATTGGTATGGCTTTGCTGCTTAAAAAACCCACAGCTCTGCACATTTATTACACTGGCTTCAAGAGGTAGATAAACAATAAATATGACTAGAGGGCAGTTAAAAAGAACAGGAACAGAACCAGGCCACATGACCTGTCAGAATTCCATGACAGTCTGGGGTTTATTTACTAAAGCTGGAGAGTCCAAAATCAGACTCCCTTCTGCATAGAAACCAATCAGCTTCCAGGTTTCATTGCCAAAGCTTCATTGAACAAGCTGAGGTTAGAAGCTGATTGGTTTCTATGCAGAAGGGAGTCTGATTTTGGACTCTCCAGCTTTAGTAAATAAACCCCTCTGTGTCCAGGGTTGATCATTCACAAGGTAATCGCACCATGAATGATTACATGTGAGCGTCCACAAATAACTGCAGGAGCTGCCAGTTTCCCATTGCTTTCAATGGGACTTTTTCCTGCTGCTAATCACTGGAAACCCTTGTTGGGTTTCCTGTATCTAATCATTAGTGGTCCAGTTGTAAGTGTGAATGGAGCCTAAAAGATTAAAAAATAAATAAAACCTACAAAATTCCACTTCAGTCTAGAGATTTCCCCAGTAGTAATTTGTTCTGCTATTAGGTGTCCTTAGTCTAATGGCCAGCATCATTCAACCCATTTCTTCTGAGCCCAAGTAATCCTGGATCAGTGGTTTCCTATGTTTTCTGTTCTGACCATATTTCTGCATTGAAGTGGTTACCGCAAGCTTTGCTGAAGTGCATAGAAGTGAATGAAATGTCATTTTGTAACATTTCATTATATAGGCAGGTGCAGTTAACCTTCTCACCTGTGTGTGGCTATGTGTTATTATTAAATGGGAAGGGGAGTCTCATAAGGGAATTGGGACCTTAGGCCCCATTTACATCATAGCGTAAGGGGAACGAGTGTTCCTACTATATGATTTTGATGTTGCGCTTTTCATGCAATTCTGCATATTGCATAGGGCAACCTATTCATTTGAATGGGCTGCCCTATGACACGTTTGTCGACCAAAAATAAGCTCTTGTTCCTTTTCACGCAACAAGCTTCACACGATTTGTGAAGGCATGGTTTGCCGCAATTGCTGCATGATCCTGTCGTCCGACAATCACAGCAGAACTGCATTGCATTTGGGGTGCCATTGAAAGATAATGTCACCCAAACACACGCAGTGCGTTGAGCTGCGATTGCCATGCAATTTGGAATCTTGGGCAGAATTTCAGTGATTCTAACCACGATCCCAAATTGCAAGATGTGAATGGGGCCTTATAGATTCCATACAGTGCCTCAAGAGAAGAAGAAGACTGATTGCACACTGAACTCTTGAAAGACTTTGGCAGCCATTGTGGGCATGGGAATCTTTTAAATAAGGGAATGCCCATTTTTGAGGTAGAGAGCAAAGTGTAGGGAAAGGTTCCTGTGGAGTAGGGCTTAGGGCAGGCTCCTTGGTCATTGCTTACACTCCAGATATTTAGTACAGAGATGTGGAGCCGGTGGGAAGTACTACTTCAGCCTAAATACCTTTTCTTATAGAACAATATCCCTGCTAGCCAAGGCTGCCCTCTGGTACCGCAGTTGATGAATACAGTACTGTACATTTCTGCACCGCTCTTCATATAGTGTGCGTATCTTTATATCTGTGCCATAGACTGCTTGGTTCTGTTGTACAATAACGTTGGGCCCTGAAGTGTAGATAGTTTATTTAGTGTAGCTAGAGGTTTGCTAGAAGCCTGGGTGTGAGCCAGAGGGCTACTTCAGGGCAGGCTGGATGGCTCTACAGGTCAGCCCTCTGGTACCTCCCCCCTGCTCTAGAAGCTTCTAGAAGTCAGTAGGTAGAGGTGAGGAGGAGCTGATCTGCATATTTATGGGAGTCTGACCATTCCCAGACAGGCCTGGTAGTGTGGCAGACTGGCTCATAAATATGAGAGAACCTGGCCAGCAAGAGATGTCAGGTGGAAAATGGATGGTTGAGGTGCTGCTGTGTAGCCTGGGAGGGGCTCTGGAGAAAGGGGGAGTTTGCCTCCAGGCTGGAGGTTGGAGGAAGGGAGAAAGCTGAAAAAGGGAGCTCCACTGCCCTGCAGTCCACAAGGGAAGGACAGCCTGCAGAGTATGGGAAAGAACTGGCCCAGCCGAAGGCCTGAAAGCAGTTCTATCTACAGCTGCAGGATAAGGACAGTGTGAGTATCTTTACACCCCCAGGGCCTATAAGGGAGAAGTCTGCTAGATGCAAGTTCTTGGCAAGTCTTTAGGGAACAGTTTATAGCTTACCTGATCCATTGTCTTGGAATCAGATACTGTAGCCAGGTGGGCTGGTATTTTGTTCACAAGGGAGGCCCAGAGCTCCTATAAGTTGCCAATTTGCTGAAAATGCACTCGGGACATCAAATTCCTGGGAGGTGTTTACTTTGCTAAAGACTGTTGTGGTTCTGGCTGGAACACAGTGGAATATCTGTCAATTTTACAGTATGCTAGAAAAGGAAATTATGCTCATTTGTGTTATTCCTTAATCAACTTGGGCATCTCATAACCCCTTTTCCCTATCCAAGCTGAAATCCCTAATACAAAAAATCAAGCACATGGACTGTTTTTTTGTGTGTGTTGCCTGGTTGTGTAGGAAGTGAACCCAAAACCAGCATATCTCAAGGGGGTAGTGCTACAGTAACAAGGACTCATATAAAGGATACTATTGTGCTTTATACGAAGTGTGTGACTGGTTACTCCAAACTTGACGTACCTAACTTAGGCCCTGCCTAGAAGTAAACTTGAACAAAGGTAAACAGTGCCTTTTACTGTAAAAACACAAAGCACTGCCCTCACTTCTGCTACACAATGAATACCAGCCCACACCTGTTTTAGTGTGCCAACTGGTGTGAACGAGCCCTTAAAGGGTTAGTTCACCTTTACAAAAAACCTCCCTATGTAGGTAAGGGGTTTTTGTAGATAAAAAAAACTGTGCAGCTCTGACTGAAGTTGAATAATGCCCTTGTTATAAGTGTAAGCCAGAGCAGCCTGACTTGAAAACTCCCAGGATGTTGCTAAGTGAGGCCTAGTCATTACTGCTCACCTCCACCATCACAGGAGTGAGCTCTTTTTTTGATTCAAACCCTCTCACTTGGGCTTTCTCTCCCATGATGCAGTAGCTCTGAGCTAGCGTTTGAGAGCTCACTCCTGTGATGGAGAAGGTGAGCAGTATTAGCTAGGCCTCACTTAGCAACATCCTAGCAATGTCCTGTGAGTGTTCTAGTCAGGCTTTGGGAGGTACGTAAATTGCCTACACCTATACCTAGGGCATTATTCAATTTTGTTCTATCTACATACACCCATTATTTGCATAGGCAGCTTTTGGTAAAGGTGAACTAACTTTTTAAAAGTATACTGATGCAGCACGGATTTACTTCCATTTTCAGTCCATGTACTTTGTGTAGGTATAATATGGTCTGGGCTTGTCAGTCTACTGGGGTAGGATGGAGGCATTACCTGACAGTTGGCACAGGGGGCAGGAAGTATACTCCACTCTCAGAAAACTCTGATGTATCACACCCGCATTTGACTGCCCCTCTCTGCAGTCATAAATTCGAGTGGCAGCCTTTTAATTTAAATTTAAAGCAAAACCTGCGTTTCACCCATCTATAGTAAAGCAACAAGTTTGCTTTAACCTTCCCACCATCTCAGCAGCATAGCCTTACCTCTTCTTTGCTCGCCCACAACTGTTACAGAACATGTGACTCACTCCATGTGACAGCACTGGACCAATCAGTCCATAGACCATGGTAAATGACAACTCCAGGCACTTTTAGCCTATGCAGTACTTTATTTTTGTTGAAAAGGATGGGTGTGGGAGCCAAAAGATCAGTTTCTGTTGCTGGGAAAGGTGAACTTGTTTTTCCTACTTGGGCAAAGTGCTGGTTTAATCAAAAAGTGCAAAAGTGCTTATAAATAAATAAAAATAATAATAATTGTTAATGTGCCATGGATAATTAAATAAATAAAATAAAGCATGTGAAAAATTGATACAATCATATCATAATAGCAGATCCCTATATGTGCAATCCTTATGACAATGTGCACATCTTCCATTTGTAAACCTCAAGAAAAATCAATAATATAATATAAAAATGCAATAATATGAAAGATAATTCAAAAATAAATAAAATAAAATAAAAAGTCTATTGTGAGAAAACTGTCCCAATGTGCAATTGAATCTCCAGCCTGAACAGATATACTCTCCTTCGGTGTGAAGATAAGATCTTTGCAGTGATGTTGTAAACCTGTGTGACTGCAGGACTGTGAGGGATACTCCCTCCTTTGATCCACTCCTTAATCCTCTGCCTTTGTATTCCTAGTATGTCTCATGCAAAAAAAGAGATAAAAGATATGGTGTCCTATCCCAGGGGTAAAACAGCTTTAATGTGCTTCCATGTTGCACTCACATTTAATATAATACAATTGCGCTTTGTATATACAAGATCCCACAGCTTGCAGCTAAAACAGAGCAGAGGGTGTGTGTCCACACACCTTCAGTACTCGCCGTATCGTAGATAGAATGCGCGGTGGCGTCACTGCCCCTCCCCAACGCGCTGCGCTACAGGGCCTCATTTACATTTGTAATGCAGTCTGAAAAGCTATCCATGTTGCCTTGACAATGGTTGTGGGGCACCCGCATACAGCTAAATGGGTTGTGTTTGCATAGCAGTACTGCTCAGCAAAAACGACAGCAGGGACCATTTTTACCATGCTGTGACGCAGCATATGTACATCCCCCTCTGCTGCTCTTGCAGCTTAACCATTTGCCCTCCTGAGGATTTACCCCCCTTCTTGACCAGGCCATTGTTTGCGTTACGGCGCTGCGTTATTTTAACTGACAATTGCGCGGTCATGTAACACTGCACTCAAATGAAAATTACATCCTTTTTTTCCCACGAATTAAGCTTTCTTTTGGTGGTATTTGATCGCCTGTGTGTTTTTTATTTTTTGTGCTATAAAAAAAGCAATATTTTGACTTTTTGCTATTAAACATGTCCAGTAAAAAAATTTAAAAATTAAACTTTCGTCATAAATTTAGGCCAAAATGTATTCTGCTACATGTCTTTGCTAAAAAAAATTCCAATACATGTAAAATAATTGGTTTACATGAAAGTTATAGAGTTTACAAATGGTGGTATAGATAATGGAATTTATTTTTTTTACTAATAATGGCGGCGATCAGCGACTTATAGCGGGACTGCGGCGGGCATTCGGACCCTGGGGGGAACTGACTTGGTGTCACTGACATCCCCAGTGACACCAATACGGTGATCAGTGCTAAAAAAAGCACTGGCACTGTACTAATGGCACTGGGCAGGAAGGGGTTAACATGAAGGGCAATCAAAGGGTTAACTGTGTGCTGGGTGTGTTGGTGCTTCACTGTAAGCACAGAGCAGTGTGACCGAGCCGACAGGGAAGAGGACTGTTAGTAAACAAAGCAGCCCTCTTCCCTGTTGGAGATCCTCGGTAATCTCCAGGCACTGGTGGGTAATCACCACCCGGGACCCGGTGATTGACAGCCGTGGCCGTGAATGGCGGCGCAGGTAGGGAGGGCGCCCCCTACCTGGAAATGCAAAATCGCGTGTATATCTATATCTATATATATGATTCTGCTGCCCTGTAGCAGTATATCTGCTATAGGGTGGCAGGGATGTGGTTAAGGAGGAACAGTTAAGGGGCTTCATGGGTGTGGCAAATTTAACATGGCTTGCCAAATTTAACATTTAGTGCTGCCTGTTAAACTCACCCATTAAGGTCAATAGGGCCACGCTACAATTGCAAGCCAAACGCTTGGCTCATGATTGTGGCACAATGGGGTTGATTTACTAAAGACAAAAAGACTGTGCACTGTGTAAAGTGCAGTTGCTTCAGAGCTTAGTAAATGAGCAGAAGGTCTGCTGACTTCCATCAGTCAATCGTGTGAAAGCAAAAATGCTGAATTTTTTATTTTTCTTGCATGAAATTGAGTATTCTGTGCAAAGTGAAGCTTTATTTCGTTTACTAAATCTTGGACCAACTGCACTTGCAGAGTGCAACTGCACATACCAAAGGTCACAGTCTATTTGCCTTTAGTAAATCAAACCCAATGTTTCTATTCAAAATCTCAGTTCAGCTGTACTGTAGGCACGACAGCGAGAAGCCACTGCTGTGCTACCTAGGTTGGAAGGTGCAGTGTGGTATGGAAGGCAGTGAACACAGAGTCCTGATTGCCAGAAACAATGTATTGTACAAGAGTTCAACTTGTACAGACAGGCTCAGTGGGAAAGATCACCGCCCAGTGACACCTACAACTGTTCACGGTGAGAAAGTGACCTATAGACCCAAGGATGCTGACAGCGTCAGTCACAAATGGGGGAATGTAGCCTGGCCGGTCCAACCCTAAAGGGGAAGCTTCCTGTTGAGGTAGACATAGTCCCTATGCTCTCCCTACTCATCTGGAACCTTTCCCTAACACTCAGCACTATCTCTGGCAGACGGGGACCTATCCCTACTCTTGTCACTTGCAGAAAGTGTGCAAAACCCAGGGGTCAGAGTCTTAATTTGCCTGACCCAAGATGGCCACCGGGGTCACATGGGGCACAAGCATCCAACTGGATCCCTGGCCCAAATACCCGAGGGAACCATAGGGGTTGATTTACTAAAGGCAAATAGACTGCGCACTTTGCAAAGTGCAATTTCTCCAGAGCCTAATAAATGAAGTAAGGCTTTGCTTTGCAAAGAATACACCCATGTGTAAGAGGCTTTACAGTGTATCTATACCAAAACCTTAATTTTTTTGTTTTGCACAGAATGGGGAAGGATTATAACCTCTATGAGGTTTTACTGCTGTCCAGATCTCTATTCAGGAGGTTTGTTCTCATTCTGTGTTTGGAGGCAACTTTTTATCAGCCAAGGGAGTGAGGGAAAATCTTCAACAGATTTAGGTCTCATGTACACATGAATTCCCTTAGACGTTTAGCTCTCCTAGCAGCAGAAAAACACTAAATGCAGAAAAATGTGTGTAAACGCGGTACCGTGTTTACCCATGTTTAGATGGGTTTAGCACTTTGGCGTTTATTCATTTGATTGACCAGAGTAATTTCCATTGACATGAATAAATGGTCAAGTGCTAAACGCGGCTAGCATTTAATCGCATTTACACGTTTTTGCAGCGTTTAGCATTTTTGGCCAAAACGTTTCTCTTCTGAACAAGATTCTTCTGTGTGCAGGAGAGGAATGTTTAACTGTCCCTAAACTCTGCTGTTCCTAAACTCTGGTAAAAGCCTATGTGTATATGGACACATAGGGGTTGATTTACTAAAGGCAAATAGACTGTGCACTTTGCAAAGTGCAGCTGCACTCTGCAAGTGCAGTTGCTCCAGAGCTTAGTAAATGAGGCAAAGCTTCACTTTGCAAAGAGTACCCTTTTCCTTTAGTAAATCAACCCCATAGGCTTTATTGAGTTGAGTTCAGGGGCTTTGGCAAAAAAACACCAAAAGCTCCTAAACTCATATTTAGGAGCAGCAATGTACATGAGACCAGATAGACAACAATAAAAAGCTGGCAGAGTTTCAGGCATTACCTGACTCCTGTCTGTGTTGGTGTTAGAAAGCTTTCCCCTCCTTTCCTGCACTGGGGACAACCTTATACCAGACAAGAAGGTAAGCATTCTCATCAGTGGAGCTTCAAATGGCAGTAAAACCTGCCGGAAGTTCTAATCCTTCCCTACATTATACAAAACAAGAGGCTTTGGCTGTGGATACAATTTAATCACTGCAATGTCATAGACATTAGCACTGCACTAGATAGTGAAAGCAGCATTTTTATGCTGTGGATTTTACCATAAGAGATTATACAGTGCATCGAGAAAGTATTCACAGCGCTTAACTTTTGCCACATTTTGTTATGTTACAGCCAGGGGCGGACTGACCATTTGGAAACTCGGGCACTGCCCGGGGTCAGTAGGGGGCCCCATGAGATGCCCCTGGTACCTTTTTCATAGGCTTTTTTGAGCTTGGGCAAGGACACAGGGGCCCCATGATCCCCTATTGCCCGGGGGCCCCATGAGTTGTCAGTCCCTGGTTACGGCCTTATTCCAAAATGGATTAAGTTATTTTTTAACTCAATATTCCACAATAAATATCCCATAATGACAACGTGAAAGAAGTTTGTTTTGAAATCTTTGCAATTTATTAAAAATAAAAAAAGGAAAAAAAAAACACATGTACATAAGTATTCAGAGCTTTTGCTCAATACTTTGTTGAAGCACCTTTATCACCAATTACAGCCTCAAGTCATTTTAAGTATGATGCTACAAGCTTGGCACACCGATTTTTGGGCAGTTTCCCCCATTCTTCTTTGCAGTACCTCTCAAGCTCCATCAGGTTGGATGGGGAGCGTCGGTGCACAGCCATTTTCAGATCTCTCCAGAGATGTTCAATCGGGTTCAAGTCTGGGCTCTGGCTGGGCCACTCCAGGAGATTCACAGAGATTCACAGAGTTGGTCCGCAGCCACTCCTTTGCTTTGTGGGCTGTGTGCTTAGGGTCATTGTCCTGTTGAAAGATGAGCCTTCGCCCCAGTCTAAGGTCCAGAGCGCTCTGGAACAGGTTTTCATCAAGAATGTCTCTGTAGATTGCTGCATTCATTTTTCCTTTGATCCTGACTATTCTTCCAGTTCCTGCCGCTGAAAAACATTCCCACAGCATGATGCTGCCACCACCAAGCTTCACTGTAGGGATGATATTGGCCAGGTGGTGAGCGGTGCCTGGTTTCCTCCAGACATAACGCTTGGCATTCTGGCCAAAGAGTTCAATCTTTGTTTCATCAGACCAGAGAGTTTTGTTTCTCATGGTCTGAGAGTCCCTCAGGTGCCTTTTGGCAAAATTAAAATGGACTGCCATTTGCCTTTGACCTGATTGGTGGAGTGCTGCAGAGATAGTCGTTCTTCTGGATGGTTCTCCTCTCTTCACAAAGAAACACTGGAGCTCTTTCAAAGTGACCATCGGGTGCTTGGTTACCTCCCTGGCTAAGGCCCTTCTCCCTCGATCTCTCATTTTGTCTGGACGTCCTGCTCTAGGAAGATTCCTGGTGGTTCCAAACTTTTTCCATTTATGGATGATGGAGGCCACTGTGCTCATTGGGACCTTCAATGCTGCAGAAATTTTTCTGTACCCTTCCCCAGATCTGTGCCTTGATACAATCCTGTCTCGGAGGTCTACGGACAATTCCTTGGACTTCATGGCTTGGTTTGTGCTCTGACATTTACTGTTAACTGTGGGACCTTATATAGACAGGTTTATGTCTTTCCTAATCATGTCCAATCAACTGAATTTCCCACAGGTGGACTCCAATCAAGTTGTGGAAACATCTCAAGGATGATCGGTGGGAACAGGATGCACCATAGTTCAATTTTGAATGTCATGGCAAAGGCTGTGAATACTTGTGTACATGTGTTTTTTTTTATTTTTAATAAATTGCAAAGATTTCAAAACAAACTTCTTTCACATTGTCATTATTGGGTATTGTTTGTAGAATGTTGAGGAAAAAAATTAATTTAATCCATTTTGGAATAAGGCTGTAACATAACAAAATGTGGCAAAAGTTAAGCGTTGTGAATACTTTCTGGATGAACTGTACAGTTAGCAACAAATAACAATTCCACTAACATCAGCTAACGCAGCTTCTTTTTCACTAAGAAAGAGGTGTTAAGAAATATTCCCTGGAATGGTTGCTAGTGAGACGTTATATTTGTACTAACATTTAATATGTGTGTCTGAAAACAGAAAATGTCAGTTTGTCTGTAATGTGTTATTTATATAACCTTTAACAAGCCGGTACATATAATCCAGTATAGGGTTTGGAATTAATACAAAGTAGTCTATCCTAAGTGAGACCTGGGCAACATATGATGTTTAACCTCCCTGGAGGTATTCCGGAGTGTAGCTCGGGGTAAAGTTTCAGCACCACAAGCGGTAGCGCTGAGCAAACTGTTGGCGCTATATAAATACTGTATAATAATAATAATAACCCCGAGCTACACTCGGGAATACCCTGCAGCGTTGCTCCGGGATCTCTTCTTCACTTACCTTGTCCTGTGCTCCTGTGATGTCCCCCCTGCAGTGTCCCCGGCAATGTCCTCCGGCCAATGCCGGCATCTGTCTTCCGGGTTCCATTCCCTGTTACGTCAGGACGTACGGGGACGGAACTGGCTGGGAATTTAAAAATGTCAAAAAGTGACATTCACTAAATACACTAAAATTACACAGTATAACATTACTGTATCAAACCATTTCACATACATTTTGTTCCGAGTGCTTTGTCCTGCCTGCATTTTTACTGTTCTTTCTGCCTTGAAACTGAGAAATGTCCATAGCGTCCAAAAAGCGTCCCTTTAGGTCAA
Source organism: Staurois parvus (assembly GCF_062004578.1). Taxonomy (NCBI): domain Eukaryota; kingdom Metazoa; phylum Chordata; class Amphibia; order Anura; family Ranidae; genus Staurois; species Staurois parvus. The sequence continues at coordinate 10,469,613 of NW_028318117.1, read as the reverse complement.
AAGCGGTTTTAGACCAGCTAGAGAAGAGCAATAGTAAATAAGAACTACTTGCAGAACTTAGTGATAACGATTCATGGGGAAATTCGTCATCAGACACTGAAAACGATTTTGAAACTTTGCTCAGTGATGTGCGAACTTGGCGCTATATTTCAAATTTCAGTGTTTTTGGTTTGATTATATTATTGAATTACATTTATTATTATATTATTATTTTTTATGATTATTTATTAAATTATAATTTATGATTTCATGTTTCAAATTTTATCATATCCGGGATGTTTACTAGACTCTTGTTTGGACAGATTTCAGAGTTATTACTAAAAATTACAGGCCTACAATAAAAAAACTACATATTTCCATGCAAAAAAATGTACCGCTTTGAGCACAGAAATACTGACATAATCAGACCGCTAGGGAGGTTACAGTCATCTCCCAACAGCTTACATGTAGCTTTTTTGCAATAAGTTTATAATAATCTGTAACGTTTATAATTGGACTCAGAGAGCAATGATGATGCACAAAGTGCAGTAACCCATAGAAATGTTTTGTGATTGGTTGGGCACCATCTTCTTTCCCCTTATTTGATGTTCAGTCTGTCACAGGACGACTTTATAAGGAGAGTTAACTAATGTGGAGCAGATGAAATGTTTGTTCTCTTTAGTCCCCTTGCACATAGGGGCGTTTACTTGCTGTGTGTCCCTCCTGGCGTTTAAGGGTGCCTGGGATGGACAGGTGCAACATCCAGCCCAGCTAACTGCAACTTGCCAAATTCTTTGTACAGAGTGGTACTCACATTAAGGGCCCTGTGTATTCAGTAATGAATGTCTGATTGGGCGGTGCCACCTCACCCTGAATGCGGGGGTACCTCTTCTCATGTACACGCTCATCAATGTCCAGGACCAGGTGGGGCAGCGTTCATGTGAAAGTCAACATTAAGGCAAACCCTGACTTAGGAATGAACCGTACACTGTGTGCAGCAATGTGATGTAGTTCCTCTGTAAAACATTCTGTCCCATGTTACAATACACCCTTGCTGATTAATGCTGCACTTAGGAGGGACACTGCTGAGCCTATGCCCTCTCCACCAGCCCAGCATGACTCTGCCACCTCACTCCCAGTAACAGAATAGGGTCCCACCATGTATTAGCGCGGAACCCATGCGTGCACACAAGTAACTCTTTCTTTTTCCTGTACTTTGCAGCTGGATACATGGGGTCTCAATACCATGGGTTTGGTCCCAGATACTTTTGGGGAACCGACCACTAGAGAGGGAGGCAGCAATGGCAACTATGGCAACACTGTAAATAGCACCTCCAGCTGGCTAGCAGACATCTCTGTGTATTATTTAATGCCTCTGTGCATCCTCCCAAAAGAATTGCCAGGTCCCTGCAAGAAACCAGCCTCTTTCCAGCCCACTCCTCCAGTAGGCTCCTTCACCTGGTTTTCAATCTTGGCTCAGCTTCTTCCTCGACCAAGCAGAAAAGCTACCAAGGACAAATTCTGACCTTCTTCCAGCTCTTAGCACACAGCACATGCTAGGACCCACACTACAGGCTACACACTTGTTAGGCTACAGGCCTGACAAATCATACAACTCAACAGCCCCTTCCCAAACTGAAGCCCCGGGGAAGGAGACTCTCATAAGGTCCACCTTAAATATTTGTTCTCTCCCCCAGTGCGTACCTCTGGCAATAAACTTACCTAGCGGTTGGCCAGAGGAGACACAACTATTTCTATCTCAACATTACTGTGACCTCTCACTCCAAAGGTACAGTAACACCTACTGGCAGAAGTGAGAAGCAAAAGCAACACTGAGCTGAGGGAGGAACCAAATGAAAACAAACTAGAAATCAACAGAGGCTGTCTACCACCCAGAAAGACTATATTTGGATAGTCAACTCTGCTTATGGCAGGGTGGCTACACTTCCTTAGATCCTCCAACAGTTATGTTATACAAAAGCTTGACTAGATTCAAACTGAGTGGGCTGTTATAGATAATACTTCTATTACATCTATTACATTTTTTTTTTTTACAGGAAACATAGTTGAAGGATGATATTGTCATAAAAGAGCTTTATACAATATAAACAAAGTAGAATTAAATTAAGGCATATCCAAACCCAATAAAAAAAAACTGATACCATTGCACTTTACCAGTCCTTAGATGTGGTGACTGCATACTTTCTTTTCTTTATTTTAACCTGGTACAGATAGCAGGGAGAAATGCTACCTGATTACAGTCCAGAGGCAGAGAATAGAGCACGTTATCAGCTCACAAGATCTCTGGCTGGATGAACAGCTATTCTTTTTTTACACTTGTTGAACAGAAGTAATGAAACACTTTCAATGGTCTATTTAACAGACCAAAAGGGAGCCAATAACAGGAAAGTATTGCTAGAGTTTACATATACTTTAAGTATTAATTGACTTATGTGAGATGATGCAAAACCTGTTTGTTTTCTGTGTCATTTGGCAGTGTTGTTCTGTTCCAGCCAGCAATACCACAATAGCAATAATTTATGTGCAGCCATCTGATTAAGGCATATGCTGTAGGCATGGGTGCAGCTAACATTTCATCATATAAGAAACTCTGAGGTTGATCAGCAACGTAGAAGAGGCTGTTCATAGCAAAGTAAATATGAAATGTTTGCTTTGAATACACAATCATGTGCAAGTGAAATTGAAAACAGGATTTTTGCTTGCACTTTATCCAATAAGCTAATTAAACAATTACTTGGCAAAGAAAACTTACTCTTTAAAGGTCTGTTCTTTAAATAAACCCCTTTTACATTATAGAAGAGCTTCATCATTTTGCTTATTTTTTTTGCTCTAAAAAAAGGAGAAATAAAACTAAAATAAATAAATACATAAGTAGCATTGCATTTTTATTGTTTAAAAAGGGTCGACAAATGGCACCAATTCAGGATTAGGAAGCAGATGGGATGGAACATTGTCTAGGAGAGCTGAAATAGTCAGTACACCATGCTTCTACAAAGAACCAGCAAACACAAATGCTCCTACGCTTGGGGATGGACTCGATGCAAGCTACAACCACATTAAGAATGTCCTGGAACATGCACACCTTGCTGCCTTCAATAGACCGGGGAAATCCAAATATATTAAATGAGGAAAGAACAAACAGAGGGCGCACAGGCCTAGTGCATTACCATAAAAAATGTTTAATAAGAAATAAAGTAGGTGTTGTACTCACAAACGACAATAAGGTCAAGGCACACCATAAAAGAACCCTGAGGAAGAGGCAAGTCCTCGAAACACATCAGCCTATTAGATGTCTACACTCCCTAATGCGGACTGTTACTCAGCGTGGTGTTGACTAAGCTGTTCTTTTATGATGTGCCTTGACCTTATTGTCATTTGTGAGTACAACACCTACTTTATTTCTTATTAAACATTTTTTTATGGTAATGCACTAGGCCTGTGCGCCCTCTGTTTGTTCTTTCCTCATTCACCATGCTTCTACGCATGAGTAAAAGTGACAGTGAATCTGAGATTAATTACACTGATGCTAATTTCTTTATTCTGGTCTGACTAGTTTTTTACTATTCATGTTGGCATCCAATGATTGGCTGTCTTATTATACAGCTTACTATGGGAAACCATATTTTAGGAAATTAGTGTCAGCACATTCTCTGTAAATGCATGCCCAAAGATGTATTCACCTGGAAATCTACAATCAAAAGATTGGCATCATTTTATTACTAACAATGGTAGAGGTGAATAGTATGAAATAAGGTTTTTTATCTGCTTTGGGAAGGGACATTTATCTATCAAAGCCTATAGGGCTCCATGCACACTACCAATTTTTAAAGCTCCTAGAAGCTGTTAGCATTTTTTATTTCAAGCTAAATAGTGTTAATCTATTGTTGAGCTTCAGCGTCTAGGAGCAGACAAAAAATAATTTTTTTGTAGACTTTTTTGAAGCGCTTTTCCAGCAGAAAAAAAATGCAAAACACTTCTAAACACTCCTAAACACTGCTAAATGCTATTAAAACGCTCTTAACAGGTTTTTTGTAGCTTTTTTTTTTCCTCTACATGTACTGCAAAAATGCTAATAAAACACTAATGCTCCTAAATGCTTCTGAATGCTACTAAAATTCTACTAAAAAAACGAGCCTATCAGGTGTGAAGTGTCAGACAGATTGGGAAGAATACTACCCTGAACCAATGACATCACTTCAGACTAGAACTCCTCAACACTACTATAACTCGGCCCCCATAGCCAGCTATTTAGACAGCAAGTTACCATATGCAAGCTTGCACACCCTCCCCTGCTGTCACAAACATGACAATGCCAGGCCTACTGATACGTCAAGACCTGTGAAATAGCTTTGTGGGAAGAGACAGGGTGCATGTGGAGTAACTGCACGGCAATCTAGGCTGTGCTGAGTTGAGACTTTCTGCAGCAACAGATATGTGATATGTAAAAGCTTATACTGTCTACTACCAGGTTTACTTTAAGGATGAGGGTCCCAAATCTGCCTATCAGGAGAAAGCCAGGGACCAGATGACCCTTCTTTTCACTAAGCAATTATAATTGTTTGCCCTATTATAGGTTATTATATATAGGATAGGGTCACCTTGGCCAACCAAAATCCATCCACTTCTGACTGTGACCACGCTGATACTGGGTTTTAGTGGCCACTGCAGTCATTAATTAAATAAAAATCCTAATGACAACCATGTAAGCAATAAATATACACAATAAATAATTGGAATTCAGAACAACTTGCAGTGCATCAGATTCTAACGTTGGATTTGGGAATGAGAAAGATTTCCACAAAGATGGTGTTTCATATCTTAATAGGAGATCAGAATGAACATCGTCTTCAAATTTCATCTGATTTTTTGAAGAATGTAAAGGTGTTTGATAGGGTTATTACCGATGTATTTCAAGTATTAAATTGCCACAGCTCATAGAAACACCATCAACAAGCAAAATATATGAACAAAGGGTCAATAACAATAATATTGAAGTGTATCTATAGGCAAAACCTTTTCTTCGTTTTTGATAAAGTGGGGAAGGATTAGACCCTTTGTCAAATTTTCATTGCTGCCTGTGTTCTTATTGAGAAGATAATTTCCTCTATTTGTACTGGTGACCACTGTGAAGGGAAACCAAAATTTCAGAGCTGTCCCCAGAATAAGAAGTAATGGGAAATCTTTCACTAGAGATGCCTGTTCCAAGGGCAACTGTCCAAGAGGGGAATTTCCCTCACTTTGGGACATTTTCTTTCATCTTCATGTGATTCTCAAAGAGAACACATATAGCTTCCTTCTTTTAGGGTCCGTTCATACTGGAACATGGTGAACCAAACTGCACTGGAACATCTTGCCCTTGTGAGGTGTGTGCAGGTGCAAATTAATTGTTAATGGCACGCCAAACACATCTTGCAAATGCAGTGCGTTTGCAGCCACCAAACCACATGGTATCGCAGCAGCATGCGGTTTGGTGCCACGTGATCTGAAAAAGTAGTGCTTGCACTACTTTTTCCATGTTCCAGTACATTTGGCAGCCTATTGAAATTAATGGGATATCAAAATCAGAATGCACAGGACTGCAAGAGACAGCATGGGAACGCATGTATTTAAGTGCGAACCGGCCCCTAGTTATATACAGGATATATTTGTATATAATTGTAAACATGATTTTGAAACCAAAGAAATCTTAGGTCAGTTTTATTAGTCACAGCATTGGTTTATTGCACAACAATGCTGCCCTACCCCTAATACCTGTATGTAATCTGAGCGGTTTATTTAATCTGTTTTGTTCGAAGTATGTTTGTTTATATGTATAAAAACACATCTGTTGTTGCCAAAGAATTAGGTATTAATTTAAAATGATATTGTAATAAAAAATTGCTACCAAGTATAAAGTGCAGACACTTTTCATTACTTTTTATGCCTTCAGTAGCCTGAATTCCCACTGCCATACCCAGTCCCCAAGCTATTGTGATAGGAAAAAGCTTCAACACTTTCTGGTAGTGATGGAGGTAGGCTGTTCCCTCATGCCTCTTCAAACATTCCTTGTATCCCATTACTATGACAAGGTGCCTCACTAGAATGTAGGAAGATGCATAAGGCAGGATAGGGCAGTCAAGCTTCTTTCTGCCGTACCATGAAATGCCAGAGCTCAATCAGAAAGGAGTGATAGGACTGCAGAATGCCACAGGAACGTTATACATGTTAGCAACTTTTACATACAAATTATTCTGGCCTTGGTCTGACAAAATAATCTCTTTCAAAGGAAAGCAATATTTGCCTACTTAAGACCATCATTGTAGTACATAAAGTGGGCCTCCCTACCTTTAAAAAGCAGGCTTCCCTGTAATGTTCTCTTAGTACACAATACTCATCACCCTGTTGCTGAATGAATTAAATCCCAACTATTCAAATATCATATTCATATTCAAATATCATACATTAAGCATCATTATATAATTATAGTCATGCTGCAATACTAGATCTCACCTGCTGGAGGCATTGCACTTCAACTCTGAATGTACAGCTGTCACAGCACAAAGGACACTGGGAACTGTAGTCTGTTAGGAACACTGTGCAGTGCAAGGGCATGGGCTGCAAATTATTAGGAACTACAACACCTAAATACCCCTTCATACAGAGGAAGAGAGGACAGAGTTTTCTCTATAACCTCTGTGACACTGTACATTGATTGGCAGCACATATTTGGTCATGGGAGTAATATTTTTTCCTTTTACAATTAGCTTGTCATATAGACAGGTTAAGAGCCCTAATCCACTATTTTTAAAAGCATAATAGTTAAAAGGGCATTTTTCTATCCACCTACCATGTATATGTGATTTTTAAAGGATAAAGGAAACCATATTGATGGAGGACTGAAACCCCTTCCTACAAAACAAACACATCAAATTACTGTATTAGCAATGATTCCACATGATTGGCTTGAATAATGTTCAACTCCCCGAGAGAGTATCAGAACATGCTATGCTATTAATAAACACATCAGTGGCAAGACCCCTTTGGAGTTGTAAAGCATTGCATCCTGACAAGTATACCTAAAGCATCCTGGTGATGGGCTGTTTCAAGTGTTTACTACCTTACACAGTATATATACTAAAACGGCGGGATTTAATAAGCACAGCAGCAGAGCACTATTCGTCTCTTTTTTTTAATTTTTTTTTATTTACACATTTGTTTTCATTTACATTATGGTTCCCGGGCTTGGAGAGGGGAAGCTTTCTTATACCCAAACCACTATGCACATGTTAACCATGCTTTTCATACAGAAAGAATATTCAGATGCAAAATTGTTCTAAATGTTATGTAATTGTGTTTTTCCTTTCAGAGGTAAAATTTAAATTTTCCAACCGGTGAATGTGCAGTATTCATTACACTCACACTAAATTAAAAAAATAATTTAAAAAGCAGTTTTCAAGTAGTTTTAGCAGTGACATGTTTTCATCAAGTGGTACTATGTTTATAGACAGACAGAAATTTACCATTGGTTCACTAAGATTGTCCCTGTTCTCCAGGATGCAGAATTGTCTTGCCATTGGCCAATTTTTACACAGCCATATATCCTAAGAGCTGACACTCTTAATTCCTTTAGGAATTGCATCTCTGAATCTCTGTATTTAGAATTGTTCTGGCTAACTAAATCTTACTGCTGACCAATTCCTATCAAACTGTCAGATACAATAGTGTGAAAATTGGCCAGCTGCACTCAGTCCTCCTTTCTATAGTGAGGATGCTGGGTAATTCAATTACCTCCATTAGTGGCTCTTCCGAGTCTACAGGAAATGGTTCAAAGTCTATGTAGTACATTATGGGTTGTTAAAAATTAGGTTGGGTGAGTTTGGGCAAAAATTGGCTTTTTGGCTGAATTCAAATGTCAGGGATTTTCCCATAGTTAATAGTCATGGCATTATGTAGTGCCCATTCTCCACTATGGAGTATGTCAGCACTGCAATGGAAAAGGGTTTTCTAAGCTGAGCTGCAGTGAAAGGTCCCAAAAGAAAAGGCACATATTGACAGCTTTTACTATTGACTATCAGTTATGAGTTAGCTCACTAGGTGTACACAGGTTCACTTTAAACTATATCTGAACACGAGTTCAAAGATTAATGTGCATGTGGAGTTAGAAGTGGTGCTACAAGCTATGATTGCCTACTTGGCAGATGAGAAACATGATGTCACTATTTATTTTGTTTCATAACAGAAATACGTAAATTGATGTTGTATGGGAAGTTCTAAAAAGTAACTGGATCCAGATTTTGAATTTTCCTTATTGTTTTTAAAATTTTGATTTGCTGTATCCCATAAACTGCAAGCATTAGAAAGGCGACATGAGCTACAGATTCACAAAATGAGTAATTTAGTTTATATTACATATTTTGTAAATAATTGCTTTTCATTGAGTCACTAAGACAAGGTGAAAGTACAATGGGTGCGATTTTAACACGGAGGAACCTCTGAATTAACTTCCTAGCTTAAGGAAACCTCTGCCAATAATTATTAGATCCACAGCCATTGGAACATTAGTGTGGTGCTCAGTGGAAGGAATAATCCTTATATCGGTGTTCAGAGGGAAGAATGCCCCCTTATAGAGAGTTATAAAGATCACTGGTGTCAATGGTAATGGCAGAAGTTACTTATTTTCAAGAAAGCCCTAACAAACCCTGGAGGATCTCTAGGGTTCCTTGAAACCCTGGTTGAGAAAGGCGGGACGAGTCAAAAATGTTTGCCATATTCACCCACTTGTGGCAAAAATAGATAAAACCAAGTAAGTAAAGAACTATGCACATGTTCTGTACTATGTGACATCTTTTTTATGCTCTGTTTGTCTGTCTTTTCATTTCAGGAAGCCAGCTGTGCCTATGCCATTATCCTCATGGCTGTGTTCTGGTGTACGGAGGTTATCCCCCTTGCAATCACTGCTTTGCTACCAGTTTTGCTCTTCCCAATGTTTGGAATTCTGGAATCAAAACAGGTAACATTAGATGTGTTCCTCTTGTTTCTCCAAGAATGCTACTGATTAGGTGATTAGGAGCTGCATTTCCACTCCTCTGTCATTTTTTGAATTATTTGTTTACATTGTTATCACTATAGCATTGCAATAGTGCTCATATCTATGACGTGTAATAAAAAATATGTGCAAACAAAGGGCAGTGATGTGGATTAACTGATGTGGATAATTTTCCGGTGGAAACTTTAGGAGGAATAAATTATTATTATTATTATTATACAGGATTTATATAGTGCCAACAGTTTGCTCAGCGCTTTACAATATAAAGGGAGACAATACAGCAACAATACAGTTCAATACAAGAGGGATAGGAGGGCCCTGCTCCTTGGAGCTTACAATCTAGGAGGCACGGGTTAGTGGTACAAAAGGTAATAACTGTGGGGATGGACTGGTAGGAAGGGTAGAAGATTCCATTATTAGCTGAGGGTAGGATAGGCTTCCCTGAAGAGATAGGTTTTCAGAGATCGCTTAAAAGTGAGCAGAGTAGGCGATAGTCTGATAAATTGGGGTAGAGAGTTCCAGAGGATGGGAGAAGCTCTGGAGAAGTCCTGGAGATGAGCATGGGAGGAGGAGACAAGGGAGCTAGAGAACAGGAGGTCTTGTGAGGAGAGGAGAGTACGGTTTGTGTGATATTTTGGAGACAAGATTGCTGATGTAATTTGGGACAGAGTTATAAATGGTTTTATATGTTATTTTTAATGTTTTGAATTTTATCTGTTGGGCAATGGGAAGCCAGTGGAGGGATTGGCAGAGAGGGGTGGCTGATACAGAACGGTTAGTAAGGTGGATAAGTCTGGCAGCAGCATTCATGATAGACTGAAGAGAGGATAGCCTGCGATGAGGTAGGCCAATGAGGAGGGAGTTACAATAGTCAAGGCGAGATATAACAAGGGAGTGAATAAGTTGCTTAGTGGTTTCCAAGGTTAAGAATGACTGTATCTTGGAGATGTTGCTGAGGTGAAGTCTACAAGATTTGGACAGCGATTGGATTTGGGGCTGAAAGGACAGATGGGAGTCTAGGGTTACACCTAGCACCCTGGCATGGGTGGAGGGACTGATGATTGTGTTATTGATTTTGATGGAGAAGTCAGGGGAGGGGGCACGGGCTGGAGGGAATACTAAGAGCTCAGTTTTGGAAGTGGAGTGACATCCATGCCGATATGTCACTTAGTAGGTTAGTAATGCGAGAGGAGACTGAAGGGGTAAGGTGAGGGGTAGAAAGATAGATTTGTGTGTCATCAGCATAGAGATGGTACTTAAAGCCGTGGGAGTTTATCAAGTGACCAAGGGAGGAGGTGTAGATGGAGAAGAGTAGGGGCCTAAGGACGGAACCTTGAGGGACCCCTACAGAAAGAGGGAGTGAAGAAGAGGAGCCAGAGTTATAAGTAACGCTGAAGGAGCGCTGCAATAGGTAGGAGGAGAACCAGGAGAGAGCAGAGTCTTGGAGGCCAAGAGAGTGGAGTTTTTTTTTGAGGAGGGTATGGTCAACCGTATCAAAAGCCACAGAGAGGTCGAATAGTAAGAGTACGGAGTAGTGGCCATTGGTTTTAGCAGTTAGTAGATCATTAGTGAGTTTTAGTAGGGCAGTTTCAGTGGAGTGTAGTGAGCGAAAGCCAGACTGTAAAGGGTCAAGAAGGTTGTTGTCAGTGAGGTAGCAGCTAAGCGTTCTAAGAGTTTAGAGGTAAATGGGAGCAGGGAGATGGGTATTAGGTTTTTCAGGTTGGTGGGATCCAGGGAGGGCTTTTTAAGTATGGGAGTGATGTGTGCATGCTTTAGAGGGGAGGGGAAGGCACCGTTAGAGAGGGAGAGATTGAAGATGTGAGTGAGGGAGCATAGGACGGAAGAAGAGGGTGACTGTAGTAGTTGTGAGGGGACAGGATCCAGGGGGCAGGTAGTGAGACAGGCTTCTGGGAAAACCTTTGGTGACCTCTTCGGTAGTAGCAAGGTCAAAAGAGGAAAGTGTTGAAGGAGGTTTAGTATAAGCTATGCTAAGTGAGATGGATGTCTGTGCAGTGGCGATGCCCCTACGAATTGCATCAATCTTGCTTTTGAAATGACTTTCAATCTTGTGAGCAGTGAGTGAGGTGCTGGGTGGAGGTGAAGGTGCAGAAAGTAGAGAGTTAAAAGTAGAGAAGAGACGCCGAGGACTGGATGATAAGCTATTGATGAGAGTGACAAAGTAGGCTTGTTTGGCAGCATGGAGGGAGGAATTGTATGTTAAGAAAGCAGATTTATATAGGGTGAATACTTGTTGAGATTTGGTTTTACGCCACAATCGCTCCAGCGCATGACTATGTCTGTTAGGAATGGACTGGCCAGCAATGGTGGGACTCACCTGCCTTTTGATCTGCAGTACCAGGGCTGGCCAGCGGGTGCTCCCAGCAATCAGAGACTCAACCTTTCAGCCAGCTAACACCTGGAACTGATGATGCTGGGGTATTTAAGGGATGGCCAGACCCACAGACTCTGCCTTGGTGTTGTGTTTGTCCTGGGCCCTGTATCTGTCCTGCATCCTGTTTCTGTCCCTCTGCCTGACCCTCTGTACTACGCTGCTTGTTACCTGTTTTGATCTCTGGCTTGTGACCCTGACCATCCCTCTGCCTGACCCTCTGTACTACGCTGCTTGCTACCTGCTGAACCTGGCCTGTGACCCCGACCATTCTCTGCTTGCTCCCCCTGTACCTACCTGCCCAATTGATATTGACCCGGCCTGCCTGGCGACGCTTGCTTGTATGTACTGTTATCTGTGGGTGGTTTGGTTTGGTTTGTTTGCACTGTATTATGTTTAGTATTGCACTGCGTTTATGTTTGTATGGTTAGTGTTAATAAATTGTATTGTTTATCACATATCTGAAGTCTGCGTTTCCCTGCATCAGTCACACACCTCTGGTCATACCTGGGAGCCCTGACATTACACCAAGGCCAATCCTGACCAGAAGTGGCTGCACAGGGAAGCCATCTTGGCTTGTTGATGGGAAGGATGGATCTTGATGAGGTTGAATATTTATATCTGCTAGTGTTTGATGACAGGGAGTATGCTTATCAAACTCTGAAGGAGTATACCCGGGATGAACTGCTAGAATGTATACGGCTCGCTCATGTTCTAGTAGATCAGGGCACAGAGTTCTCTGAGGTGCAGCCTTTGATTGAGGTTTGTGCTGAGTTGGTTTCATCTGGTTCCCCCGAATGCAGGGATGAATTTTTGCCACCATTTAGTGCAGACCAGGTAGAGTCCCTGGTGTGGTTATTAGAGGATGATGTGGGTTACTTTCTGGAGCGTTATTCCACATGTTCACCACAGACACTAAGAGATTGTATAAACGCAGTACAGTCATTGACCAGACAGGCTTTGTGTAAGCTCAGCTTTGTTCAACCCATACTGCAGACATGGACAGATTTGTTGCACCCAGCCTCAGTCAGCTTACAAAGACCCAGTCCTGCTTCTAATCTATTTCCTCAAAACTCTATTCCTGCATTCCCAACAGCTCCTCCTGCCCTGCTATCTACCGCATGTCAGTACCCTGTTCCCACTCGCTGCACCTATCCTGCCTTTAACCCTGTAAAAAAGCCCTCTGTAGCAACCGCTCCCTCTCCTGTTCCATCCTCCAGTTCTTCTCTGTCTCCAGCTGCTCCATTTGTTTGCAGACCTGCGTTTACTTGCAGTGCTCCAGTAGTTAAAACCAGAAAAAAGCGAAAATTCTTTCCAACCAATACCATCCTGCCAGTATCCAAACCGGTGAGCCTGCCTTCCGTGGTTCAGCCTGATGCCTCTACTCAGCCTGATGCCTCTACTCAGCCTGATGCCTCTACTCAGCCTGATGCCTCTACTCAGCCTGATGCCTCTCTTCAGCCTGATGCCGGTACGCAGCCTGATGCCTCTCTTCAGCCTGATGCCTGTATGCAGCCTGATGCCTCTCTTCAGCCTGATGCCTCTACTCGGCCTGAAGCCTCTACTCGGCCTGATGCCTCTACTCGGCCTGATGCCTCTACTCGGCCTGATGCCTCTACTCGGCCTGAAGCCTCTACTCGGCCTGATGCCTCTACTCGGCCTGATGCCTCTACTCGGCCTGAAGCCTCTACTCGGCCTGATGCCTCTACTCGGCCTGAAGCCTCTACTCGGCCTGATGCCTCTACTCGGCCTGAAGCCTCTACTCGGCCTGAAGCCTCTACTCGGCCTGAAGCCTCTACTCGGCCTGAAGCCTCTACTCGGCCGGACGCCGGCATTCAGCCTGATGCCTCTACCCAGCATGATGAACTGATCCAGCCTGACGATCCTATTAGGCCAGTTGACTCGATGCCCGCTGTTGATCCAGATGATCCGGTACCTGATCTGGTGCCCGCTGTCGAGCCAAATGACCTGATGCCTGGTGACCCAGTGCCCGCTGTCATACCGGGTGACCCGATGCCCGCTGTCGAGCCAGACAATCCGGTACCTGATGACCCGGTGCTCACTGTCGTGCCTGTTGACTCGGAGCCCACTGCCTTGCCAGATGACGCGGTGCCCGCTGTCGAGCCAAATGACCTGATGCCTGGTGACCCAGTGCCCGCTGTCCAGCCAGACGATCCAATGTCTGACCCAGTGCCAGCGGTCATCCCAGTTGACTCGGAGCCCACGGTTGTGCCTGGTGACTCGGTGCCCGCCGCCCCGCCTGGGGGCCTGAGACCTGTCGTTCCGCCTGGGGGTCCGGCGCCCGCCACTCCGCCTGAGGGTCCGAGACCTGTCTCTCCGCCTGGGGGTCCGGCGCCCGCCGCTCCGCTTGAGGGCCCGAGACCTGTCGCTCCGCCTGGGGGTCCGGCGCCCGCCGCTCCGCCTGAGGGCCCGAGACCTGTCGCTCCTCCTGGGGGTCCGGCGCCCGCCGCTCCGCCTGAGGGCCCGAGACCTGTCGCTCCTCCTGGGGGTCCGGCGCCCGCCGCTCCGCCTGAGGGCCCGAGACCTGTCGCTCCGCCTGGGGGTCCGGCGCCCGCCGCTCCGCCTGAGGGCCCGAGACCTGTCGCTCCATCTCGGGGTCCGGCGCCCGCCGCTCCGCCTGAGGGCCCGAGACCTGTCGCTCCGCCTGGGGGTCCGGCGCACGCAGCTCCGCCTGGGGGCACGATGCCTGTCGCCCCGCCTGGGGGCACGATGCCTGCTGCTCCGCCTGGGGGCCCGCTGCCTGCTGCTTCGCCTGGTAATCCGATGTGCCTCTGCCCGGAGTCCTGCCCGATGTGCCTCTGCCCGGAGTCCTGCCCGATGTGCCTCTGCCCGGAGTCCTGCCCGATGTGCCTCTGCCCGGAGTCCTGCCCGATGTGCCTCTGCCCGATGTGCCTCTGCCCGGAGTCCTGCCCGATGTACCTCTGCCCGGAGTCCTGCCCGATGTGCCTCTGCCCGATGTGCCTCTGCCCGATGTGCCTCTGCCCGATGTGCCTCTGCCCGGTGTGCCTCTGCCCGGTGTGCCTCTGCCCGATGTGCCTCTGCCCGGAGTCCAGCCCGGTGTGCCGCTGCCCGGAGTCCTGCCCGGTGTGCCAGTCTTTGATATCCCGCCAGTTACCAGACCCGGGCGGTGGAACATTTTGCCCAGCTAGGACTGTTTGGAGCGTCCTGAGGCCGCTCCTTGGGGGGGGGGGTACTGTTAGGAATGGACTGGCCAGCAATGGTGGGACTCACCTGCCTTTTGATCTGCAGTACCAGGGCTGGCCAGCGGGTGCTCCCAGCAATCAGAGACTCAACCTTTCAGCCAGCTAACACCTGGAACTGATGATGCTGGGGTATTTAAGGGATGGCCAGACCCACAGACTCTGCCTTGGTGTTGTGTTTGTCCTGGGCCCTGTATCTGTCCTGCATCCTGTTTCTGTCCCTCTGCCTGACCCTCTGTACTACGCTGCTTGTTACCTGTTTTGATCTCTGGCTTGTGACCCTGACCATCCCTCTGCCTGACCCTCTGTACTACGCTGCTTGCTACCTGCTGAACCTGGCCTGTGACCCCGACCATTCTCTGCTTGCTCCCCCTGTACCTACCTGCCCAATTGATATTGACCCGGCCTGCCTGACGACGCTTGCTTGTATGTACTGTTATCTGTGGGTGGTTTGGTTTGTTTGCACTGTATTATGTTTAGTATTGCACTGCGTTTATGTTTGTATGGTTAGTGTTAATAAATTGTATTGTTTATCACATATCTGAAGTCTGCGTTTCCCTGCATCAGTCACACACCTCTGGTCATACCTGGGAGCCCTGACAATGTCGTTTATTATTTCTGGTGTCGTCAGTCTGCCAAGGTTGTAACTAGAGATGAGCGAATCGAAGTATCCGAAGTGGAATTCGAGTCGAATATCGGAAAAATTTCGATTCGTGCCGAATCCGAAAAACAGCCTAATTCGGACGCGCGAATCGAAATTTTTCCGAAAATGGCGGCTGACATGTGCGGCGACGGAGCGGGGATGTCGGGGAAGGCGCGCAGACAAGGCGCGCAGACAAGGCCCCATAATGCATTCCTCAACGACATGTGATCGCATCAGCCAATCAGCAGCCAGCCAGCCAGCACTGTGTAATGGTCGAGGTATATATAGCGGCCATTTTGGAAATCTTCATTTGCCTGCAGTCATTGAACAGAGGCAGACCGCTCTGTACTAGGGACAGGGACAGAGTTAGGGCCACAGAAACGAGAATTGGGGACAGAGAGAAGTTACTTAGGGACAGAGAACCATTACTCAGGGACACAGTCTTGTTAATGAGGGCCACAGAATCGTTATTTAGGGACAAAGAAACGCTAGTTAGGGCCACAGAATTCATACTCAGGGACAGACAGAATTTTCACTCAGTGCCAGAGAATTGTTACTTAGGGCCACAGAAACGTTATTAGGGCCACAGAATTTTTACTCAGGGACAGACAGAATTGTTACTGAGTGCCAGAGAATTGTTACTCAGGGACAGACAGAATTGTTACTGAGTGCCAGAGAATTCTTACTCAGGGCCACAGAATTCATTCTCAGGGACAGACAGAATTGTTACTCAGGGACAGACAGAATTGTTACTGAGTGCCAGAGAATTGTTACTCAGGGACAGACAGAATTGTTACTGAGTGCCAGAGAATTGTTACTCAGGGACAGACAGAATTGTTACTGAGTGCCAGAGAATTGTTACTCAGGGACAGACAGAATTGTTACTGAGTGCCAGAGAATTGTTACTCGCACAGACACAAAATTGTTATTGCACAGACACAGAATTGTTACTCGCACAGACAGAATTGTTACTCAGGGCCACAGAATTCATACTCAGGGACAGACAGAATTGTTACTGAGTGCCAGAGAATTGTTACTCAGGGACAGACAGAATTGTTACTGAGTGCCAGAGAATTGTTACTCAGGGACAGACAGAATTGTTACTGAGTGCCAGAGAATTGTTACTCAGGGACAGACAGAATTGTTACTGAGTGCCAGAGAATTCTTACTCAGGGCCACAGAATTCATTCTCAGGGACAGACAGAATTGTTACTCAGGGACAGACAGAATTGTTACTGAGTGCCAGAGAATTGTTACTCAGGGACAGACAGAATTGTTACTGAGTGCCAGAGAATTGTTACTCAGGGACAGACAGAATTGTTACTGAGTGCCAGAGAATTGTTACTCAGGGACAGACAGAATTGTTACTGAGTGCCAGAGAATTGTTACTCGCACAGACACAAAATTGTTATTGCACAGACACAGAATTGTTACTCGCACAGACAGAATTGTTACTCAGGGCCACAGAATTCATACTCAGGGACAGACAGAATTGTTACTGAGTGCCAGAGAATTGTTACTCAGGGACAGACAGAATTGTTACTGAGTGCCAGAGAATTGTTACTCAGGGACAGACAGAATTGTTACTGAGTGCCAGAGAATTGTTACTCAGGGACAGACAGAATTGTTACTGAGTGCCAGAGAATTGTTACTCGCACAGACACAAAATTGTTACTTGCACAGACACAGAATTGTTACTCGCACAGACACAGAATTGTTACTCAGGGCCACAGAATTCATACTCAGGGACAGACAGAATTGTTACTGAGTGCCAGAGAATTGTTACTCAGGGACAGACAGAATTGTTACTGAGTGCCAGAGAATTGTTACTCAGGGACAGACAGAATTGTTACTGAGTGCCAGAGAATTGTTACTCGCACAGACACAAAATTGTTACTTGCACAGACACAGAATTGTTACTCGCACAGACACAGAATTATTACTCAGGGCCACAGAATTCATACTCAGGGACAGACAGAATTGTTACTGAGTGCCAGAGAATTGTTACTCAGGGACAGACAGAATTGTTACTGAGTGCCAGAGAATTGTTACTCAGGGACAGACAGAATTGTTACTGAGTGCCAGAGAATTGTTACTCGCACAGACACAAAATTGTTACTTGCACAGACACAGAATTGTTACTCGCACAGACACAGAATTGTTACTGAGTGCCAGAGAATTGTTACTCAGGGACAGACAGAATTGTTACTGAGTGCCAGAGAATTGTTACTCAGGGACAGACAGAATTGTTACTGAGTGCCAGAGAATTGTTACTCAGGGACAGACAGAATTGTTACTGAGTGCCAGAGAATTGTTACTCGCACAGACACAAAATTGTTACTTGCACAGACACAGAATTGTTACTCGCACAGACACAGAATTGTTACTCAGGGCCACAGAATTCATACTCAGGGACAGACAGAATTGTTACTGAGTGCCAGAGAATTGTTACTCAGGGACAGACAGAATTGTTACTGAGTGCCAGAGAATTGTTACTCAGGGACAGACAGAATTGTTACTGAGTGCCAGAGAATTGTTACTCGCACAGACACAAAATTGTTACTTGCACAGACACAGAATTGTTACTCGCACAGACACAGAATTGTTACTCAGGGCCACAGAATTCATACTCAGGGACAGACAGAATTGTTACTGAGTGCCAGAGAATTGTTACTTAGGGACAGACAGAATTGTTACTGAGTGCCAGAGAATTGTTACTCAGGGACAGACAGAATTGTTACTGAGTGCCAGAGAATTGTTACTCGCACAGACACAAAATTGTTACTTGCACAGACACAGAATTGTTACTCGCACAGACACAGAATTGTTACTCAGGGCCACAGAATTCATACTCAGGGACAGACAGAATTGTTACTGAGTGCCAGAGAATTGTTACTCAGGGACAGACAGAATTGTTAC
The DNA here is from genome assembly GCF_062004578.1 of Staurois parvus. Taxonomy (NCBI): domain Eukaryota; kingdom Metazoa; phylum Chordata; class Amphibia; order Anura; family Ranidae; genus Staurois; species Staurois parvus. Next base: position 10,451,416 of record NW_028318117.1, on the reverse strand, counting down.
TGAGTGCCAGAGAATTGTTACTCAGGGACAGACAGAATTGTTACTGAGTGCCAGAGAATTGTTACTCGCACAGACACAAAATTGTTACTTGCACAGACACAGAATTGTTACTCGCACAGACACAGAATTGTTACTCGCACAGACACAGAATTGTTACTCAGGGCCACAGAATTCATACTCAGGGACAGACAGAATTGTTACTGAGTGCCAGAGAATTGTTACTCAGGGACACCTAATCGTTGAATTAAATAGTATGTCAGACAACATGCAGAGGAGTGGCAGAGGAGGCAATGTTTTAGGAGCGAGCAGACGTGGCAGCAGAGGAAGGGGTCGAGGCAGCAGTATTCGCAGCCAGAGGCCAGTGCTCCCGGTGTCATCCAGCGGTCGTGTCTCCACCGACAACCCTGCCGTCATTGATTGGTTGGCTCGGTCGTCTTCCTCTTCCCAGGTCACCTCTGACACCTACAGCCAACGGTCGGTGGGTACGTCAGACACAACCGTTAGTTGGCATGGCCCGGGAGCAAGCCCACTGAAATCACGTGTCCTCTACCTGCCCCTGTCCTTTGCTGTTCCCTCACCAAGCGAAGTATCGCATGCTGTGGGCTCAGCCCCACTGTACAGTGAGGAAGAGCTAACAGAGGGCGGTCAGGAACGGGGGGAGACATCGGCCTTTTCAGCAGCCAAGCGAACAAGTACTGGCGAGGAGAGTGGCTCGGTAGCCGGTCTAGAGACAGGTCTGTCTCCTGACCCAGACGCAGCCGAGGGGGCTAGTAGTGAGGCGGAGACCCTACTTGATGATGAGGAGGTTGATCGCACTTGGCAGCCTCGTCGTCATCAGGCAATTTCTTCCGCATCATCAGGAGAAGAGGGTGGCAGCTTGGCAGCGAGCAAAACAGTCGGTGGGTTGCCCAGGAGACAGCAGCAGGGTCGCATCAGTGTCAGTGGAGCCAAACGTCCACGGAGTAGAGCACCAGCTCCACTGCAGCCTACCACCACGGCCAGTAGTGGTGCCGGTGCGCACGGAGGAAGTAGCAGTCAGCCAGTGAAGAGTAGCGGGGGCAAAGTTTCCTACTCGGTGGTGTGGCAATTTTTCCTCAAGCCGCCCGAGGAAGTAAACGTAGCCGTATGTCGACTATGTGGCCAGAAATGCAAGCGTGGCCAGGGGGCCCATGTTGGGACTACAGCGTTGCGTCAGCATATGCAGCGTCACCATTCGGTGGCCTGGGAAAACCGTGATAAACATACGGCGGTTCTGCCTGCCCCAGCCCCCGCTCCATCACCCGCTCCGTTACTTGCTCCGTCACCCGACGTCGTCAATCGCCCTCTATCAGCCAGTCAAGGCTCCAACACCTCTGCTGAGGGGAGTTGTCGCTCGTTGGCATCTTCCGCTCGTTCAGATGCTCCTTCTCCTGCTACTCCTCTTCTCGGATTCCGTCAACAGTCTTTCTTGGAATCCGTATCCAAGAGACAACAGTTTGCGAGCACGCACCCGACGGTGCAAAAGCTGAACGTCCTCCTGTCCAAGTTGCTGGTGCTGCAGTCCCTCCCTTTCCAACTGGTGGACTCAGCACCTTTCCGAGAAATGATGGCTTGTGCCGCGCCGCGGTGGAGAGTGCCAAGCCGTCATTTCTTTGCCCAAAAGGCAGTGCCAGCCCTGCATTCACATGTAGAAGAGATGGTGGGCCAGTCTTTGAGCATGTCGGTCTCTGCCAAAGTGCACGGCAGCGCCGACGTGTGGAGCTGTAACTACGGTCAGGGACAGTACATGTCATTTACGGCCCACTGGGTGAACGTGGTGCCGGCACAGCCGCACCAGCAACTTGGACAGGTCACGACGCTTTTGCCTCCACGTTTGCACGTCCTTGGTCCAGCAAGCATGTCCGCCTCTACCACCTCTTTTTCCGCCGTGTCCTCAGCCGCCACCCCCGTGCCAAGTCCCATTACCCGACCGGCATATCACATGTGCAGGGCGCAACGGTGTCACGCTGTGCTGCACCTGGTATGCCTTGGCGAACGTAGTCACACAGGGGAGGAACTGCTGAGTGTAATGAACAGAGAAATCGACAGATGGCTGTCTCCGCGCAAACTAAAAATCGGAACCATGTTGACTGACAACGGAAAGAACATGGTGTCTGCTCTGCGTCAAGGAAGGTTGTGCCATGCGCCATGCATGGCTCACGTGTTCAATCTGGTTGTCAAGCGGTTCCTAAAATCCACCATCCCACTGCAAGACATCCTTAAAATGTCACGTAAACTGTGCATGCATTTCAGCCATTCCTACACCGCAAAGAACACCCTCATTGAGCTGCAGCGGCAGAACGGAATTCCACAGCATCGCCTGATCTGCGACGTTGCAACAAGGTGGAATTCAACCCTACACATGTTAGACCGCCTTTACGAGCAGCGAAAGGCCATCACCGATTTCCTGATGTTACAAGCGGATAAAGGTACTCCCCTGTGTAACTTAGATGTCAGCCATTGGCAGCTCATGCGTGACACCTGCCGCTTGCTCAGGCCCTTTGAGGAGGCCACGCTATTCGTGAGTCGGCAGGACTATGGGATGAACGACGTCATTCCTCTGTTGCACGTCCTGGAACAAATGCTGTTAACAATGGCTGGTCAGGGTGCGGTAGACGTGGCGCACAGATCTCAACGCCACATGACCCCTGTGGGGGCAGGACAGGAAGAAGAGGAGGAGGTAGAGGAGGACATTTGTGCTCAGGAATTATTGAGTGAAATGGGTGGTTTTTCCACTCAGCGGACAGGAGTGGAGGAGCAGGAGCATCTGGTAGAGGAGGAGGAGGAGGAGACAGAGGACCCAGACGCACCGTGGCAGTATGCTGTGGAGATGGAGGCAGGGAGTCCCTCGCATTCCTTGGCACAAATGGCCCATAGCATGCTCGGTTGCTTGCGTAGCGACAGCCGAATAATAACCATCAGACAGAGGGATGACTTTTGGCTGTCCACCTTGTTGGACCCTCGCTACCGGTCCAAAATGGTGGCCTTTTTCACACCTGCTGAGAGGGAGGCCAAAATTACGTACTATAAAAACCACCTATGTAGTCAGTTGGTCTCTGCCTTTGTGCGCCAACGTCCATCCTCAGACACTGTGGGCCCTGTGCGCTCGCGTTCCGCTGGCATGGCAGCAGGGGAGGGGTGGGGTGGTAGGAGCAGTGGCAGCTCCACCAGCAGCGGCTGCCTCAGTCTGCAGTCGATGATGAGTAGCTTTCTTCACCAGCGCAGTGAGGAAACTACTAACCAGCCGCAGCAGCAGCAGCAGCATCAGGTGGACCTGGAGCAGGAGCTCAAACAACAGGCTTGGGCCTACTTGGACAGCACCCTGCCAACCGAGGTAGACAATCCCCTTGACTACTGGGCAACGAAACTTGACCTTTGGCCCCAACTAGCTGAATTTGCCCTTGAAAGGCTGTCATGCCCGGCCAGTAGCGTGGCATCGGAGCGCGTGTTTAGTGCGGCAGGAGGTATTGTAACTCCGCGGAGGACACGACTGTCCACCCAAAGTGTGGAGAGACTCACGTTTGTGAAAATGAATCAGGCGTGGATTAGTCTGGATTTCAAACCACCAGTTCCTGACACAACTGACTAAATCCGCCATGAATCATGCCTCAAACATGTGCCACTTTCAGGTCTCCTCACACTGCTGGTGTGTTTAATTTTTTGACATAGGGTGCTGGCAGATTACGGGCCTCCTATAGCTGCTGCCAGGCCCCTAATCTGCCATAGGCCCCTATATACCGCCTCCTCATGCTGCTGCTAGGTCCAGAGTCTCTCATGGGTCCCTGTACGGCCTCCCATTGCTGCTGTCTCCATCGCCACACTCTGCTGCCATGTGCCACTTTCAGGTCTCTTCACACTGCTGGTGTGTTTAATTTTTTGACATAGGGTGCAGGCAGATTACGGGCCTCACATAGCTGCTGCCAGGCCCCTAATCTGCCATGGGCCCCTATATACCGCCTCCTCATGCTGCTGCCAAGTCCAGAGTCTCTCATGGGTCCCTGTACGGCCTCCCATTGCTGCTGTCTCCATCGCCACACTCTGCTGCCATGTGCCACTTTCAGGTCTCTTCACACTGCTGGTGTGTTAAATTTTTTGACATAGGGTGCAGGCAGATTACGGGCCTCACATAGCTGCTGCCAGGCCCCTAATCTGCCATGGGCCCCTATAAACCGCCTCCTCATGCTGCTGCCAAGTCTAGAGTCTCTCATGGGTCCCTGTACAGCCTCCCATTGCTGCTGTCTCCATCGCCACACTCTGCTGCCATGTGCCACTTTCAGGTCTCTTCACACTGCTGGTGTGTTTAATTTTTTGACATAGGGTGCAGGCAGATTACGGGCCTCACATAGCTGCTGCCAGGCCCCTAATCTGCCATGGGCCCCTATATACCGCCTCCTCATGCTGCTGCCAAGTCTAGAGTCTCTCATGGGTCCCTGTACGGCCTCCCATTGCTGCTGTCTCCATCGCCACACTCTGCTGCCATGTGCCACTTTCAGGTCTCTTCACACTGCTGGTGTGTTTAATTTTTTGACATAGGGTGCAGGCAGATTACGGGCCTCACATAGCTGCTGCCAGGCCCCTAATCTGCCATGGGCCCCTATATACCGCCTCCTCATGCTGCTGCCAAGTCCAGAGTCTCTCATGGGTCCCTGTACGGCCTCCCATTGCTGCTGTCTCCATCGCCACACTCTGCTGCCATGTGCCACTTTCAGGTCTCTTCACACTGCTGGTGTGTTTAATTTTTTGACATAGGGTGCAGGCAGATTACGGGCCTCACATAGCTGCTGCCAGGCCCCTAATCTGCCATGGGCCCCTATATACCGCCTCCTCATGCTGCTGCCAAGTCCAGAGTCTCTCATGGGTCCCTGTACGGCCTCCCATTGTTGCTGTCTCCATCGCCACACTCTGCTGCCATGTGCCACTTTCAGGTCTCTTCACACTGCTGGTGTGTTTAATTTTTTGACATAGGGTGCAGGCAGATTACGGGCCTCACATAGCTGCTGCCAGGCCCCTAATCTGCCATGGGCCCCTATATACCGCCTCCTCATGCTGCTGCCAAGTCCAGAGTCTCTCATGGGTCCCTGTACGGCCTCCCATTGCTGCTGTCTCCATCGCCACACTCTGCTGCCATGTGCCACTTTCAGGTCTCTTCACACTGCTGGTGTGTTAAATTTTTTGACATAGGGTGCAGGCAGATTACGGGCCTCACATAGCTGCTGCCAGGCCCCTAATCTGCCATGGGCCCCTATAAACCGCCTCCTCATGCTGCTGCCAAGTCTAGAGTCTCTCATGGGTCCCTGTACGGCCTCCCATTGCTGCTGTCTCCATCGCCACACTCTGCTGCCATGTGCCACTTTCAGGTCTCTTCACACTGCTGGTGTGTTTAATTTTTTGACATAGGGTGCTGCAAGATAACGGGCCTCACATAGCTGCTGCCAGGCCCCTAATCTGCCATGGGCCCCTATATACCGCCTCCTCATGCTGCTGCCAAGTCCAGAGTCTCTCATGGGTCCCTGTACGGCCTCCCATTGCTGCTGTCTCCATCGCCACACTCTGCTGCCATGTGCCACTTTCAGGTCTCTTCACACTGCTGGTGTGTTAAATTTTTTGACATAGGGTGCAGGCAGATTACGGGCCTCACATAGCTGCTGCCAGGCCCCTAATCTGCCATGGGCCCCTATAAACCGCCTCCTCATGCTGCTGCCAAGTCTAGAGTCTGTCATGGGTCCCTGTACGGCCTCCCATTGCTGCTGTCTCCATCGCCACACTCTGCCATGTGCCACTTTCAGGTCTCTTCACACTGCTGGTGTGTTTAATTTTTTGACATAGGGTGCAGGCAGATTACGGGCCTCACATAGCTGCTGCCAGGCCCCTAATCTGCCATGGGCCCCTATATACCGCCTCCTCATGCTGCTGCCAAGTCCAGAGTCTCTCATGGGTCCCTGTACGGCCTCCCATTGTTGCTGTCTCCATCGCCACACTCTGCTGCCATGTGCCACTTTCAGGTCTCTTCACACTGCTGGTGTGTTTAATTTTTTGACATAGGGTGCAGGCAGATTACGGGCCTCACATAGCTGCTGCCAGGCCCCTAATCTGCCATGGGCCCCTATATACCGCCTCCTCATGCTGCTGCCAAGTCCAGAGTCTCTCATGGGTCCCTGTACGGCCTCCCATTGCTGCTGTCTCCATCGCCACACTCTGCTGCCATGTGCCACTTTCAGGTCTCTTCACACTGCTGGTGTGTTAAATTTTTTGACATAGGGTGCAGGCAGATTACGGGCCTCACATAGCTGCTGCCAGGCCCCTAATCTGCCATGGGCCCCTATAAACCGCCTCCTCATGCTGCTGCCAAGTCTAGAGTCTCTCATGGGTCCCTGTACGGCCTCCCATTGCTGCTGTCTCCATCGCCACACTCTGCTGCCATGTGCCACTTTCAGGTCTCTTCACACTGCTGGTGTGTTTAATTTTTTGACATAGGGTGCTGCAAGATAACGGGCCTCACATAGCTGCTGCCAGGCCCCTAATCTGCCATGGGCCCCTATATACCGCCTCCTCATGCTGCTGCCAAGTCCAGAGTCTCTCATGGGTCCCTGTACGGCCTCCCATTGCTGCTGTCTCCATCGCCACACTCTGCTGCCATGTGCCACTTTCAGGTCTCTTCACACTGCTGGTGTGTTAAATTTTTTGACATAGGGTGCAGGCAGATTACGGGCCTCACATAGCTGCTGCCAGGCCCCTAATCTGCCATGGGCCCCTATAAACCGCCTCCTCATGCTGCTGCCAAGTCTAGAGTCTGTCATGGGTCCCTGTACGGCCTCCCATTGCTGCTGTCTCCATCGCCACACTCTGCCATGTGCCACTTTCAGGTCTCTTCACACTGCTGGTGTGTTTAATTTTTTGACATAGGGTGCAGGCAGATTACGGGCCTCACATAGCTGCTGCCAGGCCCCTAATCTGCCATGGGCCCCTATATACCGCCTCCTCATGCTGCTGCCAAGTCCAGAGTCTCTCATGGGTCCCTTTACGGCCTCCCATTGTTGCTGTCTCCATCGCCACACTCTGCTGCCATGTGCCACTTTCAGGTCTCTTCACACTGCTGGTGTGTTTAATTTTTTGACATAGGGTGCAGGCAGATTACGGGCCTCACATAGCTGCTGCCAGGCCCCTAATCTGCCATGGGCCCCTATATACCGCCTCCTCATGCTGCTGCCAAGTCCAGAGTCTCTCATGGGTCCCTGTACGGCCTCCCATTGCTGCTGTCTCCATCGCCACACTCTGCTGCCATGTGCCACTTTCAGGTCTCTTCACACTGCTGGTGTGTTAAATTTTTTGACATAGGGTGCAGGCAGATTACGGGCCTCACATAGCTGCTGCCAGGCCCCTAATCTGCCATGGGCCCCTATAAACCGCCTCCTCATGCTGCTGCCAAGTCTAGAGTCTGTCATGGGTCCCTGTACGGCCTCCCATTGCTGCTGTCTCCATCGCCACACTCTGCCATGTGCCACTTTCAGGTCTCTTCACACTGCTGGTGTGTTTAATTTTTTGACATAGGGTGCAGGCAGATTACGGGCCTCACATAGCTGCTGCCAGGCCCCTAATCTGCCATGGGCCCCTATATACCGCCTCCTCATGCTGCTGCCAAGTCCAGAGTCTCTCATGGGTCCCTGTACGGCCTCCCATTGCTGCTGTCTCCATCGCCACACTCTGCTGCCATGTGCCACTTTCAGGTCTCTTCACACTGCTGGTGTGTTTAATTTTTTGACATAGGGTGCAGGCAGATTACGGGCCTCACATAGCTGCTGCCAGGCCCCTAATCTGCCATGGGCCCCTATATACCGCCTCCTCATGCTGCTGCCAAGTCTAGAGTCTCTCATGGGTCCCTGTACGGCCTCCCATTGCTGCTGTCTCCATCGCCACACTCTGCTGCCATGTGCCACTTTCAGGTCTCTTCACACTGCTGGTGTGTTTAATTTTTTGACATAGGGTGCAGGCAGATTACGGGCCTCACATAGCTGCTGCCAGGCCCCTAATCTGCCATGGGCCCCTATATACCGCCTCCTCATGCTGCTGCCAAGTCTAGAGTCTCTCATGGGTCCCTGTACGGCCTCCCATTGCTGCTGTCTCCATCGCCACACTCTGCTGCCATGTGCCACTTTCAGGTCTCTTCACACTGCTGGTGTGTTTAATTTTTTGACATAGGGTGCAGGCAGATTACGGGCCTCACATAGCTGCTGCCAGGCCCCTAATCTGCCATGGGCCCCTATATACCGCCTCCTCATGCTGCTGCCAAGTCCAGAGTCTCTCATGGGTCCCTGTACGGCCTCCCATTGCTGCTGTCTCCATCGCCACACTCTGCTGCCATGTGCCACTTTCAGGTCTCTTCACACTGCTGGTGTGTTTAATTTTTTGACATAGGGTGCAGGCAGATTACGGGCCTCACATAGCTGCTGCCAGGCCCCTAATCTGCCATGGGCCCCTATATACCGCCTCCTCATGCTGCTGCCAAGTCCAGAGTCTCTCATGGGTCCCTGTACGGCCTCCCATTGTTGCTGTCTCCATCGCCACACTCTGCTGCCATGTGCCACTTTCAGGTCTCTTCACACTGCTGGTGTGTTTAATTTTTTGACATAGGGTGCAGGCAGATTACGGGCCTCACATAGCTGCTGCCAGGCCCCTAATCTGCCATGGGCCCCTATATACCGCCTCCTCATGCTGCTGCCAAGTCCAGAGTCTCTCATGGGTCCCTGTACGGCCTCCCATTGCTGCTGTCTCCATCGCCACACTCTGCTGCCATGTGCCACTTTCAGGTCTCTTCACACTGCTGGTGTGTTAAATTTTTTGACATAGGGTGCAGGCAGATTACGGGCCTCACATAGCTGCTGCCAGGCCCCTAATCTGCCATGGGCCCCTATAAACCGCCTCCTCATGCTGCTGCCAAGTCTAGAGTCTGTCATGGGTCCCTGTACGGCCTCCCATTGCTGCTGTCTCCATCGCCACACTCTGCCATGTGCCACTTTCAGGTCTCTTCACACTGCTGGTGTGTTTAATTTTTTGACATAGGGTGCAGGCAGATTACGGGCCTCACATAGCTGCTGCCAGGCCCCTAATCTGCCATGGGCCCCTATATACCGCCTCCTCATGCTGCTGCCAAGTCCAGAGTCTCTCATGGGTCCCTGTACGGCCTCCCATTGTTGCTGTCTCCATCGCCACACTCTGCTGCCATGTGCCACTTTCAGGTCTCTTCACACTGCTGGTGTGTTTAATTTTTTGACATAGGGTGCAGGCAGATTACGGGCCTCACATAGCTGCTGCCAGGCCCCTAATCTGCCATGGGCCCCTATATACCGCCTCCTCATGCTGCTGCCAAGTCCAGAGTCTCTCATGGGTCCCTGTACGGCCTCCCATTGCTGCTGTCTCCATCGCCACACTCTGCTGCCATGTGCCACTTTCAGGTCTCTTCACACTGCTGGTGTGTTTAATTTTTTGACATAGGGTGCTGCAAGATAACGGGCCTCACATAGCTGCTGCCAGGCCCCTAATCTGCCATGGGCCCCTATATACCGCCTCCTCATGCTGCTGCCAAGTCCAGAGTCTCTCATGGGTCCCTGTACGGCCTCCCATTGCTGCTGTCTCCATCGCCACACTCTGCTGCCATGTGCCACTTTCAGGTCTCTTCACACTGCTGGTGTGTTAAATTTTTTGACATAGGGTGCAGGCAGATTACGGGCCTCACATAGCTGCTGCCAGGCCCCTAATCTGCCATGGGCCCCTATAAACCGCCTCCTCATGCTGCTGCCAAGTCTAGAGTCTGTCATGGGTCCCTGTACGGCCTCCCATTGCTGCTGTCTCCATCGCCACACTCTGCCATGTGCCACTTTCAGGTCTCTTCACACTGCTGGTGTGTTTAATTTTTTGACATAGGGTGCAGGCAGATTACGGGCCTCACATAGCTGCTGCCAGGCCCCTAATCTGCCATGGGCCCCTATATACCGCCTCCTCATGCTGCTGCCAAGTCCAGAGTCTCTCATGGGTCCCTGTACGGCCTCCCATTGCTGCTGTCTCCATCGCCACACTCTGCTGCCATGTGCCACTTTCAGGTCTCTTCACACTGCTGGTGTGTTTAATTTTTTGACATAGGGTGCAGGCAGATTACGGGCCTCACATAGCTGCTGCCAGGCCCCTAATCTGCCATGGGCCCCTATATACCGCCTCCTCATGCTGCTGCCAAGTCCAGAGTCTCTCATGGGTCCCTGTACGGCCTCCCATTGCTGCTGTCTCCATCGCCACACTCTGCTGCCATGTGCCACTTTCAGGTCTCTTCACACTGCTGGTGTGTTTAATTTTTTGACATAGGGTGCAGGCAGATTACGGGCCTCACATAGCTGCTGCCAGGCCCCTAATCTGCCATGGGCCCCTATATACCACCTCCTCATGCTGCTGCCAAGTCCAGAGTCTCTCATGGGTCCCTGTACGGCCTCCCATTGCTGCTGTCTCCATCGCCACACTCTGCTGCCATGTGCCACTTTCAGGTCTCTTCACACTGCTGGTGTGTTTAATTTTTTGACATAGGGTGCAGGCAGATTACGGGCCTCACATAGCTGCTGCCAGGCCCCTAATCTGCCATGGGCCCCTATATACTGCCTCCTCATGCTGCTGCCAAGTCCAGAGTCTCTCATGGGTCCCTGTACGGCCTCCCATTGCTGCTGTCTCCATCGCCACACTCTGCTGCCATGTGCCACTTTCAGGTCTCTTCACACTGCTGGTGTGTTAAATTTTTTGACATAGGGTGCTGGCAGATTACGGGCCTCCCATTGCTGCTGCCAGACATGTAATCTGCCATGGGCCCCCGTACCGACTCCTCATGCTGTGACGTTGCAACAAGGTGTAATTCAACCCTACATATGTTAGACCGCCTTTACGAACAGCTAAAGGCCATCACAGATTTCCTGATGTTAAAAGCGGATAAAGGTACTCCCTGTGTAACTTAGATGTCAGCCATTGTCAGCTCATGTGTGACACCTGCGCTTGCTCAGGCCCTTTGAGGAGGCCACGCTATTCGTGAGTCGGCAGGACTATGGGATGAATGAGGTCAAATCGGCCATGGGCCCCCGTACCGCCTGTTCACGCTGATGCTGGTCCCACAGTGTGACCTGGGTCCCTGTACGGCCTCCCATTGCTTCCACTCTGCCATGTACCTCTTTGAAATCTCCTCACACTCCTGCGGTTGTCCATTTTGTCATAGGTTGCTGGCAGATTAGCGGCCTTCCATAGGTGCCGCCAGGCCCCATATCGACCATGGGCCCCCGTACCTCCTGGTCACGCTGCTGCTGAGCCCACAGTGTGACCTGGGTCCCTGTACGGCCTCCCATTGCTTCCACTCTGCCATGTGCCACTTTGAAATCTCCTCACACTCCTGCGGTTGTCCATTTTGTCATAGGTTGCTGGCAGATTACAGGCCTTCCATAGGTGCCACCAAGCCCCATATCGGCCATGGGCCCCCGTACCGCCTGGTCACGCTGCTGCTGGGCCCACAGTGTGACCTGGGTCCCTGTACCGCCTCCCATTGCTCCCACTCTGCCATGTGCCACTTTCAGGTCTCCTCACGCTCCTGCTGGTTTCCATTTTGTCATAGGTTGCTGTATGGCCTCCCATTGCTGCTGCCTCCACCGCCACACTGTGGCTCCAAACACTGGTTTTGGCCCCGTGACTGGCCAAAGGAGTGAAGTGTGCAGTGATTCTAAGATCGACGGCACTCATCTGCATGTCATACTGACAGACAGTATTATTTCTCTTCCCCAGCAGACTCCAAGGGCATTTAAATTAAAGGTACAGTGTTCTGCACTAATATTAAGTCTCTCTGAAGCCTAGAAACACCCTTTTTTAAGTTAAATTCACAGCGAATTTATTCGACTCGAATCGAATATTGTCCACGAATTCGCCGAATCAGTCGAATCGAATTTTTCATTTCTTCGCTCATCTCTAGTTGTAACGGTCGGGACCTAATGCTTCGTGTTGTTAGAGGAGCAAGTGAGTCTAGTGTGGATGAAAGCAAACTGTTGTAGACAGCAGTGGCCAGGTCAGGGCAGGACAGGGGAGAGATTCTGTCATAGAGTTGGTCAGTTGCAGAGTGGAAAGGAGCAGGGTTCAAGTTGTGAAGGTTTCTGCAGGTAATTTTTTGCTGCTTGGAGGGATAAGTGTTTGAAGATAGGGCACTGTGAAGGTGATGAGATTGCGATCAGAGAGAGGAAAGGGGGTGTTTGTGAGGTTGTAGGGAGTGCAAAAGATGGGAGAAAACAAGGTCTAATGTATTCCCACCAGAGTGAGTGGAGGACTGTATACATTGTGCTAATGCAAAAGATGAGGTTAGGTTGAAGAGTTGGGATGTAGCCGAGTTATTGACATTAATAGGGATGTTAAAATCTCCAAGAATGATAGTGGGTAGTTCTCTCTCTGTAGTATGATAGGGTGGCAGTATGCATTATTAGTGTTTATCTTTTAATAGAATAGTTATTTGTGAGCCACCAGGAGTTAACTTGCTCTATTATTAGTGTTAATTGTGTGCTTAAGTGAATATTTATTAAATATTGGATCGCCAGGCACTAATTACACCCTCTCTAGGTGTATGAAATTAAACTATGAATTCTTATACTGTACCGCGCTCCAATATTATCAACCTTTTGTGATTAACCTTTTTTGGTTGTGTGAATTTCTTAATATACCACCTATAATCCAATCATTACTTACTTCTATGGTGCTTAAATATACAATTAACATAAATTAATTTATAAATATGAATTAAAAAATTATATGTGATTATAACAAATATTAATAAAAAATTTATGAAAAATTGGAATGTCAATTCTATGTGAATAAAATAATAAAAAATTAATAAAACATTAAAAAAAAAAAAAAAAAGGGAATGTCAATTATTTTCTTTGAATTTGAGATGGTGTTGTTATTCAATTTAGTTAATGTGATAAGTCTGTGTTGGCAGCTTGAACCTCTCCCTCGTCTCCTCTCCTCTCTCCTCAGCTCAGCTTTCTCAATTGTGCTTTCTTCACTGGCTGCTTTGTTTATTCCTCCATATACGGAACATGCAGAGAAGGGAAAAGAAACATAGTGTCTTATCCGGGATATAAGTGATTTATTGCTCTTTGATCTCCCACTCACATTGTGTAAATGTAAATAACGCTTTGCATACAATGTATCAAGATCGTGCTTCAGACAGCCTGGCTGATGTGTTTGCTTGCAGTAAATATACTCGCTGTTCCTCTGTGGATGCGTGATAACGTCACCGCCCCTCCCCTAGGGGAGGGTCGGTGACGTTATCACGCATCCACAGAGGAACGGCGAGTATATTTACTGCAAGCAAACACATCAGCCAGGCTGTCTGAAGCACGATCTTGATACATTGTATGCAAAGCGTTATTTACATTTACACAATGTGAGTGGGAGATCAAAGAGCAATAAATCACTTATATCCCGGATAAGACACTATGTTTCTTTTCCCTTCTCTGCATGTTCCGTATATGGAGGAATAAACAAAGCAGCCAGTGAAGAAAGCACAATTGAGAAAGCTGAGCTGAGGAGAGGAGACGAGGGAGAGGTTCAAGCTGCCAACACAGACTTATCACATTAACTAAATTGAATAACAACACCATCTCAAATTCAAAGAAAATAATTGACATTCCCTTTTTTTTTTTTTTTTTTTAATGTTTTATTAATTTTTTATTATTTTATTCACATAGAATTGACATTCCAATTTTTCATAAATTTTTTATTAATATTTGTTATAATCACATATAATTTTTTAATTCATATTTATAAATTAATTTATGTTAATTGTATATTTAAGCACCATAGAAGTAAGTAATGATTGGATTATAGGTGGTATATTAAGAAATTCACACAACCAAAAAAGGTTAATCACAAAAGGTTGATAATATTGGAGCGTGGTACAGTATAAGAATTCAGTGTTTATCTTTTGATTTGCATCTGTTGCCAGGAGTGTAGGCAATCATTGGTTGTCAGTCTCAACCAAGATTCACCGATCTGTTCGTCTTGCTGACCATTATCACCAGGGCAGAAAGTGATGGTAAAACAAAACTTTTGTAGTTGTCACCAGAACAGGAGGTGAGGGGAAACCTTCCCCTGGAGGCCTATGTTGTGGAAGACAGGATTTACCCCAGTGTGGAGAAATTCCAATTCCTTTCCTATTGTATCTCTAGTACAGGAATTGAGGGAAAATCTCCAAATCAGGACAAAGACAGCATAAATAAATGACAGGGGTTTTAACCCTCTCTTAAAGTGTTTCTAAACCCAAAACAGTATAATCAGTCTGTATATGCAATAAAGCATGCTTGTTATACTCGCTGTGGAACCTAAGGGGTTAATCCTCTGCATTGTGTAAAAATGCTATTTAATCCTGACTTCTCTGATCCTCCCCTTCTTACACTGTCCCCCTCTTATCTCCTGATAAGGCATATTGTGTGGAGTCACTCTGCACATGCTCAGTTTAGTGTGTCTTGCTAGAGAGGTTGTTTTTTTTTTTTGGGAGAATGCATGTGATCAGCACAAGGCCAATCAGCGCTTTCCAGACAGAGGTCAGGGGTTTTGCATTCTCCTAGAGCAGAATGATAACTCCTCCTACAAGCTTTAACATGTGTTCTGCTGGACACTGATAGAAGTCACAAGACTGCTCTAACTTTGATGAGAAAAGGTTCTGTGTACTGTGGGAAACCAGATATAGTGAATGAAGAGTCCTGGGTTTAGTAACACTTTAGGCTGGCCATACACGGATCAAAATTCATCAGGCTTAGCAGGAACCAGCTGAATTTCCAACTGTGTGAGGTTGTCCCTGCTCGACAGAAGTCAATCGTTTGATCCTCCTCACTTATGTGGATGGACAAATACATTTTTTTATTTCAGCCTGGTGACTGGACAAAAAAAAGCTAACCGTGTATAGCCAGCATTACTCTATCCAAAAGTTTTAAAAATGCTTTCACTTTAGATTGAGGGAAAAAGTTGAACGTCTGATGTTACAGTTGGATAAATCTCTCCCCAGGTCAGTGTGCACACAGATAGGAACAGTTACTTTGTGTACATTATTCTTTGTACAGTACTTATGCTGTGGCTCTTATAGAAGGCAAACATCTAACTAAGATATGGCTAAGATATGTTTTATTTTAAAGCTGAACTCCAGGCAAAAAGCTAAATACACAAATGAAATGTATATATGGGAGCTGTTTTAAGCTGGATACACATTATAAGAAGATCAGAAGAAAAATTTTACATGAGGAATGATCGGTCGTTTATCTGATCATTAGTATAGTGCTTTCGACAGCCGATTCCAACTGTTCAGATGAAAAAAAAAAAAGGTGCAAGCTAGAAAATTTTTATTGTACATGAACACGTCTGATTTTTACTCAATGTGTACAGTAATCATATAGGAATAATTGAACAGAAAAAAAAATACATAATCAGAAGCATAGAACAACCCAGAAGAAGTGGCAATGAACAAAGAAATCCTACTTTTGACTTTGTTGTTCAAGAATTTTCGTACAAATTAATACCATTGTTGGTTACATTATGATACACACCTTCATGGAAAATCTGATGATCATTCATCCGATTTTCTCACAGTGTATACCCCACTATACAATGATTTTTGTCTTTGTGATCCTGAGATTTACACAGCTCTGCCACAGAGTAAATCTCTCTCTGTGGGAACATTAGACCTTATGTTTTGCTACTGTAGTCAAGTAACGTTTACAGGTCTTATCCCTCCCCCAACCTGACACTGGACAGTGAAAGGAGAAGCAGCAAACTGGTTAACTCATCTCCATGTCACTCGGTTCTCCCCTGTTCAGCATGTTACTTGCTAGCACAAAAGCACTGCAGCACAGTTGATTGGTTCACTTCAATATGTGATTTTTATTGCTTCTTGCCGAGTTTATGTCTATTATGGAATATGATGGAATTATGTTAAACCCCTTCCCAATGAGCATACACAGATATGCAGCTTCACAAAAGTGGGTCTTTATCTGTGGGGCAGAATTTATGCACTGATGTGTTTGTGCTGAGAGCTCTCTGCACAGCATGTTTCCAGCACAGAGACTGAGCTGTTGGTGACAGCTCTGTGACTTGTACTAATGATAGGGAACTGGGTCTTCCACTTATTGGCTATCAAAGTGATCAGTCAATGTACAGCTCCCCCCGTGTTGTTTTCTTGTTTTGAATGGAGAAAATAGTACATTGTATTTTTTTTCTCCTTGCTAAAAAAATTAAATAGCTAGATCAGGTTTTGATCTAGGTCAGTGTCAGGTTAGATTTAGGGTCAAAGGTCCTGGTGAATGTCAAAGATGGGGTCAGTGTATTTTGGGAGGGGTGTTAAGGGCTCTGTTACACAATTTTCAGTCTTTGAAGAGTTTGAATCACTCTTCAGAGATCATTTGACAGGTGGTGAGAAGGCGTTGTATCACTCCTTACTGCCTGCTTTAACCCCTAGATTGCAACACTAGCATGCTGCAATGCACCCGGTTGCACGGTGCTTGAAAGGTGGCCCCATTCACTTGAATGGGTTGCAAAAGTGACAGGGGGTATAATTGTGATAGGGGGTTTAATTCCTGCTGTGGAATGTGCACACGCCAGTTGCTGCATCTGTAGCTAAAGGGGGTAGCAATGGGGATTGTTAAAACCCCAGTCCAACTATGGAGTTTTACAAACCCCCATCCGCTAGTCTAAATGATCGCTTAAAAAAGCATTTTTTTTATTTAGTATCAGTAGGGTAGGGTTAAAAAACTGAAAATGCACACTTGCTATTGTTTCTGGGTCCTACTACTGGTACAAACATCAATTTATATACACATATGTGCTATCGCTGTGATCATAAGGAGCAGGGGAATTTATTTTAGGCTGTTCTTTGGTGGTAGGTTATGGTAATAACAGGAACTATACAACTGCATTTTTAAAAAAAAAATATTTTTTTTTACTATTTTGTGCCAGTTTTTCCTTGACATTGATAAAAAAAAAAAAATCAGGTGATATTCATTACCCTATACCACCAAATGAAAGCTCAGTTTGTCCTTAAAAAAAAAAACAAGGCATAACTCACCTGGATACACTAGTATCTAGTACTGGTAGTTGTGATTATATATATAGTTTTACTAACACATGTCAAAGTTGCAAAATTGTGTTCAGGCGTTAGGATTTGTTTTACTCCATCATGAAAAGGTTAAACACCTTGCTGGTGCCAGGTTGGAATTGGACCCCCTTTTGCCTTTAGAACTCTCTTGATTCTTCGTGGCATAGATTCAACAAGGTGTTGGAAACATTCCTCAGAGATTTTGGTCTATGTTGACATGATAGCATTACACAATTGCTACCGATTTGTCGGCTGCACTTCCATGATGCGAATCTCCCGTTCCACCACAAAGGTGCTCTATTGGGTTGAGATATGGTGACTGTGGAACATTGTCATGTTCAAGAAACCAGTTTAAGATGATTTGAGCTTTGTGACATGGTGCATTATCCTGCCCATCAGAATATGGATACACTGTAGTCATAAAGGGATGAACATGGTTAACAACAATACTCAGATAGGCCGTAGCGTTTTAACGATGCTCAGTTGGTACTAAGGGGCCTAAAGTGCGTGTGCGTATGTCATTTATGTACACAATGTGAATACAACCTAACCAAACAGTAAATAATGGGCGTTTTAAATGGAGGAAAGTTATGTAACAATATTTACAGATGAGGAAACCCACAATTCTTTCCAGTAACTTTAATCCACCCAATCCAACCATTACGCAGAAAATATTATGACACCTATCTAAAATCTAAAATTCTATCTGAATCTTAATTGTACTGTTTGTACGGCATTTAGACGTGCCAATGATGTCTAGTATGTAGTGAAGCTTTAGGGTCGTTATATGCAGACATAAAAGGGAAGGTCCACAGCAATGAGAAGCATAACATCGATTATTTGCATGTTCTGTTATTTTGACCTTTAGCTGCAGATTTTGGGAATGTTGTTTTAAATGAAAGTTCCCATAGCTGACACAGGTTGACTTTATCCATGTCTCTTGTCTCTTGTGTTTAATGTGATGTGACAACTTATTGATGGTGTTTTGCTAGGTGTGCATGCAGTACCTGAAGGACACCAACATGCTCTTTGTGGGAGGATTAATAGTAGCTGTTGCGGTGGAACACTGGAACCTGCACAAGAGGATAGCACTGAAGGTTCTGCTCATTGTTGGAGTTCGACCACCCTTGTAAGGCTTTTACAGTTATCAGGACTATTGCTACTGTTTTTTTTTTTTTTCATTTTATTATAGTATTTTAAGTGAAAAGCATAGATTCGGTTACAGCTGTAACAATATGGGGCAGATTCCCCAAGTAACATCATTACGGGTTCTCCAAACAAATATGCATTTTTAGCATAACAATCTTGAAGAGGCACCTGAAAAAAAGTTTACAAATGTTTTTTCAATATGCTAATGTTGCCTATGTATGTCACTATGTCAGTCTTGCCCACCCTACAGCTAGGCATTAAACAGTCTGCTAGAGATATATAGTACTTTTACCCTAAACTTCTTTTTTTAAGTGTAATATTCATTTATTGCTGGACAGTGTTTCATTCTTGAATTAAAAGAACATTCAACGCTGGAGCATTGTTGGGCTCTGGAACCTGAGTCCCAGGCGCTGAGTGTCCTGCCAAGTGTCCTGAGTCCCAGGCCTGGAGCTACTACCCCCTAAGAAGGTCATTGTATAGTCTGCGTGTGTCTTGTAGCTGCAAAGAAAGACAATATATAACAGATATACAGACATCCTTGTGTGCTGATCACCTCTAGTATTGACCAGAAACTGGATTAGAAGTTTCCTGTTTGCTTCCATAGGCCAAACAGCCAGTAGATAGACAGTCTCTGTACCTAAGCATGAGCAACACTCACAGTATTAGGGCAAATTCATACTATATGGAGAGCTACCACAGCGTTTTACCTGGATGCGCTAGGGGGCAGTGTTGTGTGCTATTCATCACATTGTTCTTTTTTGAGTGTATATAAGAGCTTTATTTGAAGTGTGCAAAATGTACACTTCATTCACTGCAATGTTGGGCGGTGCTCTGTGCTGCTCACTACAGTGCAGTGTTAGGCTGTGTTGTAGTGTGAATGGGACACATATGAAAACAATTGTTTCCTGTGGGTCCCTTCAGTGACAGACGTTTTACCATGTATATGCCTTTGTATGATTCAATTGCAGTATGTTGCGGCGAGTAAGCAGACTCGTGGATATAAGCACCCAGCTGACATGCATGGGACTGAGGAGGATACAGGTTTGCTTGTGAGCAGCAATATGGGGTGTGAACTTCTCCATCGTGCTTTACATAGACCCAAGAGTGTTTGTTTTTTTTGTCCAATCTGATTCCATTTGTTTTAGATGTACATTGTAGAAATGTGTACAGAGCATACACAGGAGAAGGAAAACATGGGGACCTTGAATAGCAATAACAAGTATATGATTCATCACGTACTGGAATTCATCTTGGCCATGTTATAAATGAACAACATTGTATGATATATCATCTTTCATGGGTGTGTAGATTTCAATCATATAGACTACATTGAAAGTGTCAGAGTAATAACAAGAATGTGCAGTGGTGTTCAGAACTAGGGTGTATCCCCTAAGGCAGTGATCTCTAAACTGCGGCCCGGGGGCCAGATGCGGCCCTTTTCTTGCTTTTATCTGGCCCTTGGGGCACAATTACATCCACTGATACCAACAATGAGACATAATTCCTTCCATTGACACCAATAAAGGGGCACAATTTGACCCAATGACACCAATGATCAGGCCCAATGACACCAATGATTGGGCACAATTCCTTCCAATAACACCAACAATAGGTCACAATTTCTCCCAATGACACCAATGATGGGGCACAATTCTTCCCACTGACACCAACAATGGTTTGCAATTCCTCCCAATGACCCCAATAATGGGTCTCTATTCCTCCCAATGACACTTATGATGGGCCAAAATTTCTCCCACTGACACCAAAGATGTGGCATTGTCTATTCCCAATGACATCAGGACTTTTTCTATTCCCAATAGCCAAAGTCTGGCCTCCCTAAAGTCTCAAGGACTCAACTTGCCCTTTGTTTAGAACGTTTGGAGACCCCTGCCCTAAGGAATCAATAGGGTTAGAAGGACTGGTTATAAAGAATTGTTATTAGATGGGGAAACATTAGCGGAAGTAGGTAAAGAGCTAAGAGAGAAGAGAATCGTAAGGGTATTTTTGTTAGCTGATGGGAATGTTAGAAGAATGTCTAAATATTTAACATTGTAAGAAGAGGAAAATTATAGATTAACCGGTATGAAATGTACTTGTGCTAGCTGCCCTCCTGTTCACAAGATCACTTTCAAATACTATTCCCAGGCCCTGTAAACTGGAGTAAATAATCTACTGTGACCGAGTTTAAAAATAACTTTATGTTCCCCTCCAAGTCTGTGGAGTAATTTGTGAATGACTATACTGTGCTTGCACAACTTTCATAGAAGATATGAAATATGCACAATATCAATGATGTATAATGTAGCACCCTCCTAGTTTAGCTAGGGGGAGCTAGACTCCAATGGTTAAACAGGACTAAGCAGCAGCCCAGGTGTAATAGCCAGAGAGGCTGAGAGGCTCTGCAGGCCAGCACTTCTGGAATTTCTTGTTCTAGGACTTTTGGAGGAAGGCTGTAGAGGCAGTGGATGGATCTGAGAAGTGACTGGCTGCACTCTTGAGGGGTTATAGCCAATCCCCAACAAAAGATTGGCAAGGGGCTGGACATCCTTAAAAGTGTTCAAGCCTTCTCAGTAACAAAAGAGTTGGTGGGAGAGTTTGAGTGGAAGAAGTGAGGCTGAGAGCAGGAGGCTGCAAGGAGGCCCAGTAGGATGGGGCCTACCTGCAGGCCTGGAGCTTGAGAGGAGGAAAACTCGGAGCTCACCAGCACCCTGAGAAAGGACAACCTGTAGGGCAGGGAAGGAACTGCCCAGCTGAAAGGCCTGGTAGCAGCCACCAACCCACAAGCGATACAGGAGAGGATCTGAATGAGTACACCTACACCCCCTGTTCAGGGACACCCCCAGATTGCTGGGTGAAGAGGAGAAGTTAATCTAGGGCCTGAGGTGGTACACTAAGGAGATGCTGGCTAGCTCTCCAACAGAGACTGTGCTGTCAAGAAGGCTTGTAAATAGTTTCAGGAAGTTGTCCTCAGTTCATCAGTACCCTTGGGCATCCTGTACACCCCTAACCATATCCCAGTTAAAACTTTCCTAAACAAAACAACAAAATCAAAGCTCAAGGACTGATTTCTGGCTCTGGATGAAAGCCTGTGTGAAGATGTGAGATGCCTGGCTGTGTAGGACTATAGGGGGACCCAAATCTTCTAGCGAACCCTAAGGGGGTAGTGCTACAATAAATACATATATGTACAAGGGGTGTTCAAGTCTTTTGAGTTTTATATAATAATAATATGATAAAAGAACAAATTTCAAGGAATGGAAACTGCATTTATTTTTCCCTGCTACATTTATACACTTATCCCAGCATTTAACTAATACCTGGAAAGTGTCAGCATAGAAAGATTTGTCAGTACGCCTGAACCATCCTAGGCCAACCTGCTTCACTTCACCATTAGTGCTGAAATGCTTACCTCTGAAGAACTCTTTTAGGGGTCCAAACAGGTGGAAACCACTTGGCGCGAGCTCCGGGCTGTAAGGGATATGTGGCAATACCTCCCAGTTGAGTTGCTGCGCATGTAGTGTGGTGAGCAGCATGAGCTTGTGCGTTGTCCTGGAGAAACAGGACACCCTTAATGATCAAACCAGGCCATTTTTTCCACAGACACTTATACACATCACTCAAAAGCTGGTCAAAAGTGGAAAGATGTCTTGGTACCCAGCGTGTGCTAACTTTTCAAAAATGCAAATGTCCATGAATGATTGTGTTCACCATTGCCACATTTTGATTAACGGTCTCTGGACTGGCCTGCAACATGTGCATCGCTTATCAGTAATATGCCACATTTGCCATTTACCACTGTGTGTAGTACTGTCACACTAGCATCATGTTTTATACCTGTAAAATTAAAAGTCCTGGCTTGACTTGAATGCACCTCATGTATGTAATATATATATATATATACTGTGTGTATATATATATATATATATATATATATACATACAGTTGTGTTTAAATTAATAGCAGTCAGACATCACTAACCTGATCAATCACTGTTTTTGGTAGAAATGATATTTCTACATGGCAAATAATTTACTAGCAGGTGTAGTAGAGTAATAGAAATCCAACAGACCCAACAGTCATGACATGCATGCTGCTGATTCTGTGTAATTGAATCACTAATTGAAAGGAGCATGTTCAAAAAAATAGCAGTGTGGAGTTCTGTTAGTGAGGTCATTTATTCTTTGAAAAACAGGTGGCAATTATTGCCCTTATTTAAGGAAGGAAGGCAGCAAATGTTGTACATGCTGGTTACAGTGCATTTCTCTCTGAAATTCTGAGGAAAATGGGTCGTTCCAGACATTGTTCAGAAGAACAGCGTACCTTGATTAAAAAGTTGATTGGAGAGGGGAAAACATATAAAGAAGTGCAGAAAATGATAGGCTGCTCAGCTAAAATGATCGCAAATGCTTTAAAATGGCAACCAAAACCTGAAAGATGTGGAAGAAAGCGAAAAACTACCATTCGAATGGATAGAAGAATAGCCAAAATGGCAAGGACTCAGCCAACAATCAGCTCCAGGAAGATCAAAGAAGGTCTAAAGTTACCTGTGAGTACTGTTACAATTAGAAGACGCCTATGTGATGCCAAGCTATCTGCAAGAAGCCCCCGCAAAGTCCCACTGTTGAAAAAAAGATGTGCTGAAGAGGTTACAATTTGCCAAAGAGTACATTGACTGGCCTAAAGAGAAATGGCGCAAAATTTTGTGGACTGATGAAAGTAAGATTGTTCTTTTTGGGTCTAGTGGCCAGAGACAGTTTGTCAGACGACCCCCAAACACTGAATTCAAGCCACAGTACACTGTGAAGACAGTGAAGCATGGTTGCCCAAGCATCATGATATGGGGATGTTTCTCATACTATGGTGTTGGGCCTATTTATCGCATACCAGGGATCATGGATCAGTTTGAATACATCAGAATACTTGAAGAGGTCATGCTGCCTTATGCTGAAGAGGAAATGCCCTTGAAATGGGTGTTCCAACAAGACAACGACCCCAAACACACCAGTAAACGTGCAACATCTTGGTTCCAGACCAACAAGATTGACGTTATGGAGTGGCCAGCCCAATCCCCGGATCTTAATCCAATAGAAAACTTGTGGGGTGACATCAAAAATGCAGTTTGTTTCTGAGGCAAAACCAAGAAATAGAGAAGAACTGTGGAATGTAGTCCAATCATCCTGGGCTGGAATACCTGTTCACAGGTGCCAGAAGTTGGTTGACTCCATGCAACACAGATGTACAGCAGTTCTCAGAAACAGTGCTTATACAACTAAATATTCATTAAGTGATTCAAAGGAAAGCAAAATCTTCAAACATTTTTCAGTTTATATAGTGAATGTTTGAGTTTGTAAAGAAGAATACAAACACTGCTATTTTTTTGAACAGTCTAATAATCACTTTTCTTCAATTTTTTTAGAGGAACAACACAAATTTGATATATTTTTCTTCATGTTTTGATTTGGAATAGAATGTGTAGTGTTCCCAATGCATTTGTGTGTATGGAAATAAAAGCTATTAGAAGGATTTTTAGCTTTATTCACTTTTTTCAACACACTGCTATTATTTTGAACACAACTGTACATACTATATTGCCAAAAGTATTGAGACGCCTGCCTTTAGACGCACATGAACTTTAATGGCATCCAAGTTGTAGTCCGTAAGGTTCAATATTGAGTTGGCCCACCCTTTGCAGCTATAATAGCTTCAACTCTTCTGGGAAGAGTAATGTGTCAATGGGAGTGTTTTACCATTCTTCCAGAAGCACATTTGTGAGGTCAGGCACTGATGTTGGACGAGAAGGTCTGGCTCACAGTCTCCTCTCTAATTCATCCCAAAGGTGTTCTATCAGGTTGAGGTCAGGAGTCAAGTTCCTCCACCCCAAACTCGCTCATCAATGTCTTTATGGACCTTGCTTTGTGCACTGTTGTGCAGTCATGTTGGAACAGGAAGGGATTATAACCAAACTGTTCCCACAAAGTTGGGAGCATGAAATTGCCCAAAATGTCATGGTATGCTGATACCTTACGAGTTCCCTTCACTGGAACTAAGGGGCAAAGCACACCCCCTGAAACACAACCCCACACCATAATCCCTCCTCCACTAAACGTTACACTTGGCACAAAGCAGTCAGGCAAGTACTGTTCTCCTGGCATCAGCCAAATCCAGACATGTCCATTCGATTGCCAGACAGAGAAGTATGATTTATCACTCCATAAAACATATCTCCACTGTTCTTGAATTCAGTGGCAGCATGCTTTATCCGACGCTTTGCTTTGCACTTGGTGATGTAAGGCTTGGATGCCGCTGCTCGGCCATGGAAACCTATTTCATGAAGATCTCTATGCACTGTTGTGCTAATCTGAAGGCTGCACGAAGTTTGGAGATCTTTAGCTATTGACAGACAGTTGGCGACTTCTGCTCATTCTGCGTTTCAGCAAGCCCCAACCCTGCTCTGTCATTCTATGTGGCCTACCACTTTGTGGTTGAGTTGCTGGTGTTCCCAGTTGCTTCCATTTTGTTATAATACTACTAACAATTGACGGTGGAATATTTAGTAGTATTGCACAGGTGGAAACCTTTCACGGTACCACGCTTAATTCACTGAGCTTTCATGAATGTTTGTAGAAGCAGTCTGCATACCTAGGTGCTTGATTTTATATACCTGTGGCCATAGAAGTGATTGAAACACCTGAATCCAATGATTTAGGTGATCTAGGTGCATATGCTTGTGCATATGTTTGAACAAAAAAACTCTGCTTGTGATTCATGAACTGATAATGTCCTCACAACAATTATGAATTCCACTTTCATAATTTGCTAAGCTACATTGTTTCTACAGAAGTTATGTAATATTTTACTAGAATGACATCTTAGCTGCAGATATAAATGCTTTCTGTTTTTAATTATTATATGTTATTATAGTTGTAGGTGACAGCTATTGTTCTTCCACTATGAAATTGATACATTTCTCACTGTCCATCTTACCACTAGGTTAATGTTGGGGTTCATGGGGGTCACGGCCTTCCTGTCAATGTGGATAAGCAATACTGCCACCACGGCCATGATGGTTCCTATTGTGCAGGCAGTCCTCAGTCAGCTCAATAACACTGAGCAAGAGCCTTCCATATTGGAATCAGATGGACAAACCAATCAAGCAATGCAATTGGATGAAAAGAATGCCATCCCTATGATAGAAATGCCAAGTAAGAACTATTTTTTTCTTTAAATTAATTATTGTTTTAGCAGAGGTGTTGATTTACTCCTAGGGAGAAGAAGAGCAAAACAATTTACTTGATCTTAAAGCTGAACTCCAGGCAGGTATTAATAAACACCAATGAATGCAGTTACGTATTTTGTAAAAACTCATTAAATGGACTTTGACTTGAGGTCAGCCTCCTGTTATCCACTGTACAGCAGCACTCAAACTGGGAGAGGGAGGGTCAATGAAAAACCCAATGTTAAATAGGCTTAAATAGTAAGAAGGGTACTGTCAAAGTTTACCGGTAAGTATTGTGCAGTCTGAAGTTCCCAGATTTTGTGAAAATTGGACAGCCTACGGTATTATACAGCGTGGCCACCAATTTCTCATATGACATGCACATGTTCATGCAAGACTTAAGCTCCTCAAAGGGGATATATACCTTTCTCCAGTCTGTTTTATGGTAATGAGTAAAAGGAATTCTCATTTAGTACAGCCAACCATATTTTTTATTCAGGGGGCCTCTGCCAAGTTTTTCTATTTGGGATTATCTGGAATAATATACAGTAAGTATTGAACATTTTCAACTCCCAAATGGCAGTTAGTAAAACTCTATGCATGTGTGTGTTGCGACACAAGTCTGGTGAGCGACACTGCAAAAAATGCAGACTTGCTGCATTTTTACACATTACCCAATATTGCACATTTATGGTATGAACAGGACACATAGAAAACATTTTTTTTATGTGCCTTGACCTTGAGCCTCTGTTGATCTATGCAGATCATTGCAACTCAACTGGCATTGCGTGAACAACCCTAGAAAAAATATTTGGTTCCTGGACAGGGTACAATTTAACATGCAACAAAATCTCAACTTAATTTTGTCCTCACAAGGTAAAACTGGACATATTCACTCTTAAACGTATATGAAAAGTCACTAAATAACCAGGACTACAAAATCCCAAAAATAAAGAATTATAATGTGTTCAGGTTCCCAGCACTTTGTGGGATTCACAAAGTAAAAAATATTTTCTTTAGTTTTCTATTGCATTACAGATGGGTTCATGTAGGCAGAGGAAATTGATTAAATAGGACATCTCCTTTAAATGTGTTCTCTTAAAATTACTAATTGACCTTCTCCAATTAAAAATTGACCCGAACTTTCATCTACAAGTCAACGTGATCTTTTTGCAGTGTGGACTTTTGAACTTTTGAACTACTGCTTGACAGCAGTTTAAATATCATGCACATATGCATTATCGGCGTCAAATATGGTATACCATTTTGTCAGCAAATCACAACTATCGGTTACATAGAAAAAAATGGGAACGTTTACATTATTAAACTTTCAACTAGTTGTTTGCATTACCATTAAATATCAATTTAAAAGGCCAGTTCACCCAAAATTGATAGTTCATTTTAAAAGCTGTGGATTAAAGCGTACCTAAACCCAAATCCTGAAATGTAATATATAACAGCTTACCCGTCCTTAGATGTGATGGCTGCATTAGATTTAATTTTGCAAGCTAAGAAGATTTTTCAGCAAGTATGGGAACCTTTGATCTTGCCATAGGTTCAGTGTCCTTGTCACCTTCTATGAGCTAAACAGAAAACAAAACAATCTTATCTTTGTTATGTAAACTGCTAATTCTATCATCCCAAATGTAATGGAAATTAATAAAGGCAGACAGGTTTGAAGTCCAGCCTAGGAGCCATCCATGGCTCCCGCCATAGAAACAGTAGAGTATCTCAATTACATTAGTAGAGTGAGTGAGCATAGCCATCCAGGGATAGGAAGTGTGTTATTTACAAGATCACCATTTTTGTTGTTGGGTTTACATACGCTTTAAAGGAGACCTGTACAGAGAGCATGACAGAAGCTGACATTGCTGAACTCCTTCTTAAAATGCTACTTACCTGGTTGTCTCTGGCTTTAGTGCTCTCTGTATCACCTACCTGGAACAAACAGGCAGCAACCAAACTTCAGAGCTAATATCAAATTCCTGGTTTGCATACTTATTCTAGACCAGTGATTTAGGAGAGTGTATCATTTGATCAGCATAGAAGCCAAGTACCTAGCGTTATATAAAAGGAGAAGTTGACAATGTCCACATAGTTTCTTTAGTATGGGTTTACTGTAAAGCTAAACTCCAGGCAAACAGCTAAATGCATAGTTGAAAAACATATATCGGCACTGTTTTACCTGTCAATTGATTTGTATTTCTGTGTATTTATTATTGATATTTACACAGCTTTGCCACACCTGATTTTTCTCTAGCTAATGAGTTCCTCTCTCTTTTCACTCCCTTAGTCTGAGCTCCACTATACAGGTCTACAAGGGGCTATTACCCAGTCAAATGTAGGTGCTTGCATTAAAAAAATACTTCATTTAAGTTTATGCAATATACAACCCCTGGCAAAAAGTATGGAATCACCATTCTTGCAAAATGTTCATTCAATTCTTTAATTGTGCAGAAAAAAAACTAATCACAGACATGCCTCAAAACTATTTTCATTTATTTTATATTTCAGGTACTTATATAGCACAGTCAATTTACACAGCGCTTTACATATATATTGTACATTTACATCAGTCCCTAACCCTCAAGGGGCGTACAATCTAAGGTCCCTAACTCACATTCATACATACACATACTAGGGACAATTTAGACAGGAGCCAATTCACCTACCAGCATGTCTTTGGAGTGTGGGAGGAAACTGGAGTACCCGGAGGAAACTCATGCAGGCACAGGGAGAACATGCAAACTCCAGGCAGGTGGTGCCATGGTTGGGATTTGAACTGACGACCCTAGTACTGCCAGGCGGAAGTGCTAACCATTTAGCCACTGTGCTGCCCCATTTAACATTCCAACCTTCTGGCTTTAAGAAACACATAAAAAAAGAAAAAAGAAAGAAAACTGTAGTCAGTTGCAACTGTTTTTGCAGATCATGCAGAGAAAAGAAATATGTAATCACTCAATTCTAAGGAGCATATTTTGGAATGATAAAAAAACCACTACAGCACAACACTAGTACTTTGTTGCACTACCTCTGGCTTTTATAACAGCTTGAATTCTCTGAGGCATGGATTTAACTATCGACAAACAGTATTCTTCATAAATCCAGCTCCAACCTTCTCTTATTGCCAGATCAGCTTTGCAGGTTGGAGCATTGTCATGGACCATTTTCATTCATTTTCACTATAGATTTTCAATTGGATTGAGGTCCAGACTATTTTTAGGCCATGCCATTGACATTTGCCATTGAAATTTTATGTCTTTCTTGAAGGAAAGTTTTCACGGCTTTTGCCCTATTGCAAGATGCATTATCATCCTGAAAAATTGTGTCAGCATCACCAAACATCCTTTCAGATGATGAAATAAGAAGAGTATCCAAAATCTCAATATAAACTTGTGCATTTATTGAAGATTTAATGACTGTCATCTCCCCCAAACCTTTACCTGACATGCTACCCCACATCATCAAGGATTGTGGAAATTTGCATGTTTTCTTCAGTCATCTTTATACATTTCATTGGAACGGCACTAAACAAAAGTTTCAGCATCATCACCCTGCCCAATGCAGATTTGTGATTCATCACTGAATATCAGTCCATGGTCGTTTTCTTTAGCCCACTGTAGCCTTGTTTTTTTCTGTTTAGGTGTTAATGATGGTTTTCATCTGTTTTTTCTGTATGTAAATCCTATTTCCTGAAGGCGATGTCTTACAGTTCGGTCACAGACATTGACTTTCTGCCCATTTGTTCCTCATTTGTTTTGTTGTGCATTTTCTGTTTCAAGGCATATTGCTTTAAGTTTTCTATCTTGACACGTTGATGTCTTCCTTGGTCTACTAATACACTTCTCTTTTACAACCTTCCCATTTGATTTGTACTTGGCCCAGATTTTAGACTCTGCAGACTGGGAACAACCAACGTCTTTTGCAACATTCTGTGATGATTTACCTTCTTGAAGAAGTTTTATAATCCTCTCCTTTGTGTCAACAGACATCTCTCCTGTTGGAGCCATAATTCATGTCAATCAGCTTGGTACAACAGCTCACCAAAGTGTGCAAGCACTCTTTTTTAACTGCAGACTAATTAGCAAATGTAATCAGATGCAGATATTTGTTTTAGTACATGGTGATTCCATAATATTTTCCTCAGAATTGAGTGATTCCATATTTTTTACTCTGCTTGATCAGTAAAACAGTTGCAATTGACTACAGTTTTCTTTCTTTCTTTTTTTTTTTTCTTTAGTGTTTCTTAAAGCCAGAAGGTTGGAATGTTAAATGAAAATAGCTTTGAGGCATGTCTGTGATTGTTTTTCTTTTACACAATTGATTGAACATTTTCCAAGAGTGGTGATTCCATAATTTTTGCCAGAGGTTGTAGAGTTGCAATTATTTGTATATTTTATATTGTCCAGGAGTTTAACATTTAAAGAGAACTTGATCTAAAGAAGTGTATAGGCTTCCATTAATATCCACTGAAACTGTCGTAATTCAATGGCTTCCATACTTATTCTATGTGTTTCAATTTTTCCAGTAGTGGCAAATGGTCACACACAGGAAATCTCCATAGAGGCTAAAGAGAAAAAGGAGAAGCATATTAACAAAGGCATGATGCTGTGCGTCTGCTATGCAGCCAGTATAGGAGGTACAGCAACATTAACAGGAACTGGGCCAAACCTTGTACTGAAAGGACAGTTTAGCTCGTAAGTACATAGATTTGTAAAGTACTGGAGTGGAAAAAAATAGATCTGTTTTCCTAAGAAATCAATCACTTTTCTACTTTCATGTTCTAACTTTAACACAATACGTCCCCTCTTTATTTTTCTGTAGTATGTGTAAGCTGTCGTTATAGACCACCATGCTGTGTATATATGTCACTATAACTGCAAAGTGACCACTGTTGGGTATTTATTGGACTATGTTCGGTATGAATGGTATGATGCATAAATGTTGCTCTAATTTAGTATATAAGAGGATGATGTCAGCTTGACAACCCAATCCTCTTTCAATCCTCTTTAGTAAGAAGGCCCCCAGAGAAAGGGTGCACACCCCATCATTGTGAGATGAGTGCTGCTTGTTGCTGCAGTAAACCACAAATAGAGAACTCCCATAATAGTATATGGCTCCACAAATGAAGCACACTGCAATACAGGGCAAAACATGTGTGATGCGTTCCTGAAAAAAGTCAGCTGCAATTTGAGTCAAACTAGGGTGTTGGTAGATCATTCAAAACTAATGGTCTACCTTAATGCAGCGCTTGCTAACATGCAACATCACATTCATTAATATGTGTGTTTTAACTAACTGCAAACAGTGAGATCCCAACTCTTACAATAAATAGCAAAATTTGAACAAATCAAATTAAGAAAATGATAAGTAAAGACATAAACATATAAACACAGATGAAACCACATATAAAAAAGATCAGTAGACATAAGACTAAATAAACAATTTGCATTTTTATCTGAAAATGTTGGCTTTACATTTTAAAACAGAGCTTTCCTATTTTTTTTCATAGATTCATTTGCCCAGATTTGGTCAGGTATATTGTAAAGAAAATTCTAATCCCGAGCCTATGCTACTTATTTGTGCAGTCCTGTACGTTTACTGCATCATAGACCCACCATATTTTGTAGCAGATGCCATTTGATAGCACTCGAAGGCTAAGAAATCTAAAGTATACAGCACAAAATAATGACTTAAAACAGAGGTACTTAAAAGAGAAGTTCAGGAATTGGAAAATCATACTCACCTACTGCAGGTGGATGCAGGCTAAGTCCAATGCTGCAGCATTCCCCCGCCACCTCTAATGCCAGCCAAAAACGGGTCGAAAATCATCTGCTTTTTTGGCCAAAAAAAAAATCGGCTGATTTTCTCACTGTTTGTGGGGTAATTGGTCAGCCATTTATCGGGTTTTTTGCACATTTTTTTTATCAGTCATATTGGAAAATTTGCAGCTGATTTTGATGATCGGCCGAGTTTCCCGGTGCCCAGCCACCTTAGAGCACCAGGGTAGCTGGGGGGCAGGAAAATCCCAATCCCCAGCCACTTGCTGGGAGTTCAGATTTTTAAAATACCTGCCTTCCAACAATCCCCTTTATTGTCCTCCTGGAGCAACTAAAAGCTTGGATCTCCTTCTCGTCTTCCCACCAGCATACAACTGCTGCAGCAGGAAAATCCAGGGGATCAGTTCTAGTAAACGCCTCCCCTGCTGCCTCTTCCATCCTTGTCTCTCCTTTTTTCTGCTGCCTGGTCCCTCCCCCAAGTGCTCCCCTTTCAACAGGGCTCCTAAAGAAAGTGTGAAAAATATTTAAAAAAATAAAAACTACTGACACCATCCACTGCCCTACTGACACCAGCCTCTTCCCTACCGACACTGTCCACTGGTCTACTGACACCATCCACTGCCCTGTTGACTGACACTGTCCATTTTCAAGGTAGGCTAAGTTTGTATTTTTACAGTGGCGTTTGTTTTATTTTCTTTTTCTACATTTTTCTTGCTATTTAGTTAGGCCTTGCTAGTTTTTTGGGGGTTTTTTAATGGCGCTGAATCCTGGTGATCTTTGATCTCTTTCATGTTGCTCAGGTAGATCTCCACCTCTCAAAGGTTGCCTACCCCTGCCATACATAGATCGAAATTCAGTTGGTCCATGCTGAATCGGCTGAATTTTGATCCATGTATGGCTGGCTTTAGCTTAGTGGATGAGCTAAAGCTAGGGTATAATTCAGTTTGGAAAGAATACCCGACCATGTGTAATGAAAATTTTAAAAATTAATGCGCCTGATTGGGTAAGTACACTAAGCTAAGCTACTGGCAAAGTTAGCCTAATGCTATTTATCATGCACATTATAACATTTGATCAGAATTCCTGAGCTGTTTTGCCTGTATTCCAGGATTTTTCCCAACAATGGTGATATAGTGAATTTTGCTTCTTGGTTTGGATTTGCTTTCCCTAACATGATTGTGATGTTGTGCATGGCTTGGATATGGCTCCAGTTATCCTTCATGGGAATGAAGTAAGTTATGTCTCTTATGATTACAATGTTCATTTGTAAACTAACACCAGTTTACTTTAAAATGGTCAATAAATTATATCAAGAAAACGTGCGAAATAGCATCAGAATCTGCGCTGGTTCAAATGAACAAAAGCTGCCAGCACTATATTCTGATACAAAGAATACAAAGCAAATAGATATAAAAAACTGCAGCGCTCACAACGTGAATAACAACTATATAAATATGTCAAAAAATGGAAAGAGCAAAGAAAACACTATGATATAAATGATTAAGTCCCAGTGCAAGAGAACATAGTGAAAAGTCTTTGAATGTGATAATGATCTTCAATCGCTCAGATAATTTTGTATATCCAGGTGCAGCCTTTATCACCCCACTCAGTGTGAAATGTCCTTAGGTGCAATCATGGATGGTCAATGCAAAGGTGATCAAACACCTTCAGTTGCAACATGTGTCACCCCACTCAGTGCTGAAGGGAGGCTTACCAGATATATTTGACCATTATGTTATAGAACGGTCAAATAAGGCATGTATGTGATCAAATGGCAATTGCTCCAACTTCCTCCACAGCCTCCAAACACAAATCAGGTAACATTCTTACACTCCACATGGATCATCGATGTCGAAAGTGTAATGGGCATATACATAGAACCAGGGGCTGACTGACAACTCATGGGGCCCCCGGGCAATAGGGGATCATGGGGCCCCTGTGTCCTTGCCCAAACTCAAAAAAGCCTATGAAAAAGGTACCAGGGGCATCTCATGGGGCCCCCTACTGACCCCGGGTCCTCGGGCAGTGCCCAAGTTTCCAAATGGTCAGTCCGCCCCTGCATAGAACAAAAGAGCTTTAGAATTTCCTGACCATTCACTTTGGTTTGTTGTTGTCAAATATCCTGATGTTGTAATACTGGTGGAGACATTGTTCGATGGAGTAACCGTTGAACCTGCAGCTCTCGAAGTAGTACTGCTATTAAATGGAGTGCTGGCAACTGGTCCAGAAAATGCAAATGCCCATTAGTAACATAATATCTCTTAATCTTGACAGCATTGTTCCTTATGGAGTATACAGATACAGCTTGTTAAAGATAATGTGACATTATGTTCCACTCCTACAGCTACTCTACCATTCACCTGCTTTCTGTACAGCACATCACACTTGTCTGACTGCAATCACTGAACTTCTTTTAACAAGGTTTATCTGTATACTCCATAAGGATCAATGGAACAAAGAGCGTTGCACTTTTTTATATCAATAAATTATATCAAGCAAGTAATAGTATGTAAGGGAAATTTAAAATAAGATATTAGTCCTGGACTGATTACAGGAAAATTGGGAGTATCATATTGTCAAGAATTGTTGCATGGCACAGTTATTTAGAGCAGGATTTTCTTAACAAAACTAAGTACTGAAAA
Source organism: Staurois parvus (assembly GCF_062004578.1). NCBI lineage: Eukaryota > Metazoa > Chordata > Amphibia > Anura > Ranidae > Staurois > Staurois parvus. The sequence goes on along the minus strand of NW_028318117.1, from coordinate 10,417,471 downwards.
AATATCTTGGTTGCCATCACTGAACCTCTTTTGAAAATGCTAGTGAGTCACTACCCAAGAACATGTATGCGGGTTTAGTTATATTCATATATTCTGACTTAAGTGTCAAAAATTTCCCACTGGATCTCTGTGCTCCTTCTCCCCATGGATGTAAAAATAAATATTTAGCAAGGGGATAAAAAATACCACTGTTAATGGCTCCTTCAAATGGGTGGGTCATGAAATGCTATATATGATGCATATTTTGCACTGCTAAATTCTATGACAACTGTAAGATGCGGGGGGGGGGGGGGGGTGATGCAGTCTAGTAACATCTACCCAAAACTTTGAAATTTGGTTGGATTAGCCTTGTAAATGGAGAATGTAGAGTACCAAGGTGTAACAATTTGGCCTAATATTTTTTTTGTACCTCATTTTATTTTAAAAGATATACAAATTATACACTTTTTTGTATCGTTAGCTTTATTTGTGTATTTTTTGTCAGAAAAAAAATGATTACAGTATGCATTCATGCCCTAGTATGCATAGTAAATGTTGGGCTGTCTAATATAAAGCCTGGGACTAAGTCTGCACTTGTTGACTGGTCCTGCAGATGCATGATCTAGACAGCATCACCTCTGTTATGAGAGTAAGAAGGTATGCGTCCCTAGTGAGTTATTTAAGTATGTAAGTAATAGTATGTCAATATCAAGGCTACATATAATTATGACCCTTGGCTGACCAATTTGCTTGGGCATGTAATCCTACTTTGTCATACCTGTTATGGTGAAAATTAACAAATTATAAATGCAGTGCATATGAATATCCTCTGCCCATATTTGTGACAGGAGGATTTCATCTTTGTATGCTGCAAATTAAAGGCCCTTGAAACTATCATAACATTGTTACACACGTTTATGGAGGATCTTTAAAAGCAGTACCTTTTGAGGTGCTAAGGCATCTTACAGTGGTTCCCACCTATTTGGGAGAGGGGCAGGACAAAAGAAGACTTAACAAGTCTGGAGACTATGAAGATTGAAGCATTGGTCCTATCAAGCATTGTGTTCTCTGTATTTTTCAACTATCATTGGACTGGTGCTTTAGCTGAATGAATTGAGCCTATAATCTCTTAAGTGTATATGCTGAGTTATGTTTAATCTTATTTTTATTAAAGTTTTAAAAAATCAATACAAATCGTGTGGAAATATCTTACACATTGTACACAGTATACGACAATAAAAAGAAGACATCATGGCCCAGAGTAGGTCATGGAACCTTAAAACCTGAGTATTGAGAAAATATGAAGTCTACATTCAGCAATGTACTCAAAACGCCAAATATCAATGTACAGATAGAACCTTTGGTATCTAACAGAAAAATTGTACCAAGGGTCAAATATCTCACAGTATATCTAGGAGTTTTAAACACGAGATAATAACAATACGTATACATGCTAGAAACAACCAGCGTGATCTTTAGTAGAGATGGCTCAGTGGCATATAAATAAATTGCAGAATTGTAAGGTATACATACAGTATATTGTATAAAATACGCAGAAATAAAAGAGCAGTTATCAAGGTAATCTTGAGTAAAGATAGACAAGAATAAAAGAAGAAGACAAAGTAGAGAGAGAAAAAATTAAAACACAACAAAACAAAACTAGTAAGTGATTAAATAAATAACTGAGGGGGTGGTGGAGGGGGAAACATCTCTCAGTATAAACTATAACCCTCACGCCCACATCTCCAAGGCGTAGACCATAGCATTGCCTCTGAAGGTCCCAAGTAACCAAAGAAGAGGTCAAAATGGGCACTAAACAGCTCTCAGCAGATATAGCCATAGGTATGTGGAAAAGGTGGATGAATACCTGAAGTGTTCAGATACTGTCCAAGTAATTGTAAAGGTTTCATGTTTAGCAGTGCCCCAAATTAGGCTTGCCGTGTGACAGATCCATCTCAGCAGCCTATTCTGTCAAAGGCAGGGTATTTGGTTTACACCAGCAACGGGCAATGATAATACATGCAGAGGTTAAGAAATGTCTAAATAAACTCTTTTTGTTTTGTTTATATGACCCAGGTAACATAGATAATAGAGTAATCTGAGGAATGTTTGAGATTCTGTCACTCACCAGTTTGAAATTGATTGCTAATATTTTGTTCCAGAAGGGATCGATCCAAGAGCATATGCTCCAAATATGTGTCATGGTACCTGGAGCTTTAAAGCACCTCTAACAAGTATCAGGAATAGTTTAGACAATATTATGTAGGACCATTGGACAATGGTACCATCTAGAGATGAGTTTATAATTCTGTTCCTGTGCCGTACAGGACACAGAGGTCCAGTGTGTAAATGTAAAGATCTTTTCCCAGTCCAAAGCCTCAGCAGAGATGTTTAATTTCACTTTGCACTTAGATTTAAAGCCAGGATTTTGGGGAAGCGATTCTCTCACTAAAAGTTGATACAATAAAAACAAAGAATGGTCGGGTCTATTGGTTTGGGAAAGAAGGGACTCAGAGCCTGTGTAAGGTCTGTTAAGTGTTTCCAGAGGGGGTGGGGTCCCTAGATAATGTTTCAACTGTAGATACTCAAGCCAGGCCCAGGAAGGGTTATGACAAGTTGGGATAACCTGTGTAAATATTGAGTTTTATATCAATTGAAAAATATGCTTTATTAATAATTTTGTTGTTTGTTTCAAACTAAATTGTCAATGTGACTTTTATCTCGGTAATCATTTTAGCAACAATTAAAAGTGAAAGGGTAAAAACAATAGTAGTGTTAAAGCAGCAATTTTGTACCATTGCTCTTATTGAAAGCCATGTATATGTACAGTACATACAGCACATAACTAGGGAAATTCAAAGTTGTTCAGTTAAACAGTCATTGAATAGACACAGCAGTAGTATAGCATGGTCTGTTCTGTTATATCCAATCAAAAGGCTTAATTCACTTGCTTTCTCTAACATTCTCTGTGGCTGCACTTAGCCTAACATACTGTAAGTATTAGGATTTTATTTCCTGCCTCTTCTGCAATTAATTTTTTTATTCTGTTCCCGTGCTGCCACTTTTTCTGAGCTGCTTTCTTTTCTGTTATTCAGTTTCCTTCTCTATTTCTTCTCTTCTCCTTCTTACAGGTAGATTTGGTGGACTGATCATGCAGATACAATAGGAAATTCAGGAAAGTGACTATAGGTGAAGATAAGGAGTTTATGTATTCTTCGGCAAATCGCTTTTATGGCTTCATTAAAGAGTAACCCCTTCAACCTTTCTTCATATTAAGCTTAAAGAAGACATGGGGCTGTGGAGCTAAAAGTTCAGAAAAAGAGCGAGCGGCTTATAACATCATCCGAGAAGAATATCGCAAGCTGGGGCCAGTTTCCTTTGCAGAGTTTAACGTGCTTCTTCTCTTCGCTGTGCTGGTCATCCTTTGGTTTACAAGAGATCCAGGTTTTGTTAAAGGTTGGGCCACCGTGCTCTTCAATAAGGACAATGTGGAGTAAGGTTTTTTTCATTTTTGTTTAGTTATATTTTCTAATTGCATATCAAATTTTTTTTGTAGTATGTTCCTTCTAATTAACCCAAGTTCCATCTTTTTCCCTATCCAGAATTTAAAATTAGACATAGTAGAACTGTCACCACGTTCTAAGCCAAGTTAGCACGAGTGAATAAGAACATTTTCTTTATAAAAATGATATTCTTAGCAAGGGGATATTATTGTAAGAACCAGAAGTTTAAATGGTTTCTTACCTAACATTGCCATCTTCATTTTAATTGGCTTTAGATACAAATGTAGCATCCAGGACCATCGTGCTAACGTACAGCGCTGAGCAAACCCTTTGGCGCTATATAAACACTGTATAATAATAATAATCTCCACATACAGTATTACACAATGACAAATTATGGACTCCAGTAATAGCAAAATATCCAGTGAAAATGTTTTGCATTCCTTCTAACTCATCTACAGATCGTTGATGTTCTGACATGAGACAGTTGCTAAGCAAACCTTGGAAAAATGTAATATCACTTGTAAATGCAAATATATATCTAGTGCAGTGGTTCTTAACCTGGGTTCGATTGAACCCCAGGGGTTCGGTGAGTCAGTCTCGCGGGTTTGGCGGAGGTGAAGACCCACACCCGACTCATATGATTCGTGCAGTAAATATTCATTATTATGTTTTTGTTTTTGTGTGAAAATCATGTTTTAATGGTTTTGTTCTTTGTTCTTAACGGTTTTGTTCATTTTGTGCACCTATGTATAAATATATACCTAAATATATACCTATGTTTTGAATTTTAAAAATCATATTTTATTTTTCCAATTAAGAAGGGTTCGGTGAATGCGCATATGAAACTGGTGGGGTTCAGTACCTCCAACAAGGTTAAGAACCACTGATCTAGTGCATTGTAAGGTGTTAAAATGTATAGAATCTTGTGCCATTCACAGCAAAGTGACAGTGCCTTTTCACAGAGCCCCCCAACTCACTAATACTTACCTTTCCAGTGTTCCTCCACCATTCTTTTCTCTTTCGCAGCCGGTGACAATATCTGGTGCTTCTGAGAATAGAAGAGCATGTCACAATGCTTAGGTCTTGCAGCCAATCATTTGGCCTGAGCACTATAACAAAACAGAGGCAGCAAAATTACTATTGCCCCTTGCATCTGAATTTGAGAATTTTAGTTCCTTTTTAATTTTAATTGCTTCTTTTGTGCCTCATTCGCACTGCAGTGCTTCCTGGAGGTGCAGTGCAGGGAGATACGGTAAAATGCAGATGTGTAGCATTTTACCTCCATGCACAGGAAGGCACCATATGTCACTGCAGAGCAGCACAAGGCACTGCACCGCTGTATGGTGATATGAGTGAAGTGTCAGTTTGTGCACTTCAAGTACAGAAAAAGGTATACAGTGTGAAGCTCTGAAATGTGCATCACACCACCCCCTCACTACTTATGGCATAATAAGGCATGAAAGATTGAAACTGTTTAAATCCCAATGAAAAGAGAGTGTCTGTTTCCTGAAATAGTACAATGTAATTTCCCAAAACATATTTGTTCAATTGGGTAAAATGGCTGTAATAGATTTAATTGTAGGCTGAGATCTTGTGAGATAACTATAATTTATAAATCACATTAGTATGAAACCCCATATATGTTTTGTTATGTATTCTTTGCTATCTGTTTTTCAATCTGCAGGTATGTAACTGATGCCACTGTGGCTATATTTGTAGCTGTCCTTCTGTTTGTTCTGCCAGCAAAAAGACCTAAACTTACCTGCTATAAGCAGAGTGACCGTTTTGATCTTGAAGATCCACAAGAAGGTAAGAATAAACAAACATATAAAACACTCCAACGTGTGACAAATCTTCAGGCCTCGTTCACACGAGAGACATGCAAGGATATCAGTTTTTCTGCATGCGTTCTGCAAGGGCACAACAAAATCAGTTGTTCTCTATGTGTCCTGTTCACACCACAACACTAGTATCATTTGCAGATGTTTTTTCTGCACAGGAATCTGCAACGTTTATGAAAACTGATCTCTCTGCAAGTGAAATCTGCGTGTCATTTTCCATTAGTTGTTCTGCATGTATGGTGTGAACCAGGGGCGGACTGACCATTTGGAAACTTGGGCACTGCCCGAGGGCCCGGGGTCAGTAGGGGGCCCCATGAGATGCCCCTGGTACCTTTTTTCATAGGCTTTTTTGAGTTGGGGCAAGGACACAGGGGCCCCATGATCCCCTATTGCCCGGGGGCCCCATGAGTTGTCAGTCTGCCCCTGGAGTGAACAAGGCCTCAATGTAATGCACCTGAAACACATATAGAAACATATGGGTGTAAATAGAGCCTAAGCTTATACTGTATCTATGTGGATGGTTCAAAGGCTGTTCATCTAATACCTTTAAGTATAACTAAAAGAAAACCTTTATTTTTTTCATTTTGGACAGAATAAGAGAAGGTGTAACTCATCTTATTTTTTTTCCATCTGCATCCCATTGTGAAGATTTCTGTTCACTTTCTGTCCCGTAGTCAAAACAGGAAGTGAAAGGAAATCCCTTCAAAATGTGGGAATCCTGCCATAGTCAACAGAATTAGTGTCCTCATTGGAAGATATTCCCCCCACTCCTGCTTTGGTGACAACCCACAATTAGGCATTTTTTTTTTACTTTCAGTGATAATGGTAAACAGGACAAATAAAGGGAGTGTATCTCCATGGATGAGGAGACATACAGCACTAAAACATGACAGGTGTTCTAATCCCTCTCTACTCTATCCAAAGTGTAAAAAAGAAAAGTTTTGCCTTTAGTTATACTTTAATATGTATAATTTTGCAACCTATGGTTTATCTTAACTAGACACACATAACATCAAAATATCCTGAATAAATTAGAACTTTGACAGGCTGTATATTTATTTTTGATGTCTGTGCCCCATCAAGGAGATTTTCCTGAACTTCCTTTTCCAAACACACAGTAGGACGTAAGAAGAGATCGCTGCAAAGCAAAGGGAAATTTGCTCATAGACAGTTGTGACCAAACTGGTTTTCCCATAGGAAGCTTTTCCATAACCTCCTCTTTCTGAGAAATTTTTAATTTACTATACCTGTCTACACTAGAGGAACTTGTCACCAGGACCAATAAGGAGAGTGAATGTCCGCAATAAAAAGCTTTTATAGGTTTTATCCCTTGCACATTTTATCCAAACAAAAAAGTGTTGGCATTAAACTTTAATTAGAATGTTAAAATAATGTGCCACTATAATTAGACATTTTTTAGTTTTGTTTTGCCCTTATACTTTAATTAGAATGTTAAAATAATGTGCCACTATAATTAGACATTTTTTTGTTTCGTTTTGCCCTGATACTTTAATTAGAATGTTAAAATAATGTGCCACTATGGTTAAACATTTTATTCTGTTTTATTAAGTCAAATCATCTGCAGTGCCTGGTTCCTCATCTGTCCTGTCCTGTTCAGTACACACAGAGTCTGCACATACAGCCTGTTATTCAGGGCACAGAGAGTAGAAACTGCCAGCTTGTGTTTTGCATGACTGCAGCTCCATAAGAGCACTTTGATTCACCAAAACACAGGCAGACAAGCAAACACCAACATCTACATTGGTCCAAGACAGCCTAGTTTTGTACCTGGCTTGTTCTGTTGTCAGCCTGTGTTTTTGTGAATAAAAGCCCTTTTCTCCAGCTGCAACCATTCACCACACAAGCTGGCAGTCCCATTTTCTTAATTCCCCTGAGTAGCAGCCTGCAGCCCCTCATTCTGTGTAAATAAGAGATGAGGAATCAGGGCACTGATACAGTAAAGGGATATACTGTCTGGCAGCTTATGAGGAAGGTGAGAGGGCTGTGCAGGCTTCAGTGTGAACTGCCTTTCATGCCACCTCTCCTCCTGAGCTGCCACTTAGAGCTCCATCTCTAGAAGGGCAATTAAACCATGGCAACATCTAATGTTTATGTAGTATTATGTTCAGCAGACTGTGTTCTTCTATTGTGACTTAGATGACGTTCAGAGCACATTTTATACCCAATTCATGCAAAACTCCTCGTAATACCAAGGGGTTCACATACTTTTTCTTGCAACTGTACAATAAATAAAACCCTCATATTACATTTACACAAAAATGTTGATGAGTCAAAATAAGCCTGTGCCATTATAGTCCAAAAAATGTGGGCACCAACATATTGTGAAAGAAAAAGCTGTCACTAAAAAGCCCAAAATGTGCAAATACAAGTGGTCAACCCACAGGCAACACACAGAGACATTTTTAAAGTTGAACATGTTTAAATGTTATTCAGTCACATAGTAAGAAAAGTTGGATACAGAGGGGTAGATTTACTAAAGACAAATAGGCTCATCACTTTGCAAGGGAAATTGCACTTTGTAGTGGAATTTTCCTTAAGCTTAGTGAATGTGGTCAAAAGAAACATTGCAAAGAATACCCAACAGTTTTTCCCTTGCACATGATTGGATAATGGAAGTCAGCAGAGCTCCACCTCATTTACTAACTAAGAGAAACATTCCCTTGCAAAGTGAATAGTCTATTTGCCTTTAGTAAATCAATCCCAAGAGTATACGATGTGATGGAGTCTTAAATGGTGAAAACAAAAGCTACTGACAAGTAATGAACTGACCATACCCTACTCCTGTCAGGCAGGCATGTCATGAAAATTACAGCAGCTAGTTGCCCTTAATTCTCAAGGAGACGTATTCCCACCTATAACAAGCCAAGAATGTAATATCCTGACTTATACACTAAACTGATATTGTGTTCTCAGATTGTTCTCTAGAATATTACATGGTCTATGGCCATGATTAGATATTGCAATATATCTAAGTTAGTGGTTTGTTGCCACAGTAGTGTCTGAACACTTGATCACTCTCCTTCTTTTTATAGAAGAGGAAGCATTTATGTCCACACCATTACTGACATGGAAGGTGGTTCATAAGAAGATGCCGTGGAGTATTGTTCTTCTTCTCGGGGGAGGCTTTGCATTGGCAAAAGGCAGTGACGTAAGATTATTATTGTTATTGAGAACACAGTGAACATTTAAACAGTTTCCAAGTATGCTAGAAGTTCTCATTGTTTTATATTTCAATATTATGTTCAATATAGTATGTACAATTTCTTGCCAAGATTAAGTGTGTTCTGGAGATTCTCCAAGGTTCCCTGTTGGTCTGAGGCAGTAAGAATGGACATGCTCCTTTAATTTTGTATGTATCTGCATAATCAGATTAAAATCAACTTTTAAAATGGAAAATATTCAACAGAGAGAGAATCTATAATGTTACTAAGAAAAAATTGTAGCTTTCATAGGAAAGCTTTTAGTTGGCTGAACATTCTGTCCCATTGTATGAACTGATGCCAAGAAAATGAAATAATAGAAAGAAAGAACATTGACTAGACCATGTTCTATAGTGAGTGAACAGCTACAACTTGAATTTTAAGAATCATTTTGAGTACGGTAAAATGTGTGTTGGTATTTTTGACAATGTTGTGTGTGAAATGGTGTTAGGTGTCAAATGAGTAAATTTCCCTGTGAGATCTCTGCACACATCTCCAAATAAGGAGGAAAGTAATGGTAATGCCTAGTATACACGATGAGAAAATCAGATGAAAAATATCACTTTCGAAGCGATTGTTTGATAATCTGATCATGTGAAATTATCCAAAGGGACAAGCACAAAAATGTTTCTGGTAAGGTAACAGAACGAACGATTTTCGTTTAATCAGTTTAGTATTTGTCTGTAAAGTATCGAGTGATAAAGACCACGCATGCTCATAAATGAAAGAATGCATTACAATGCAATACAATACATTACATTACATCACTTTCGAAGTTGTATTCTGTTTTACAAGAATTTTCTTAACTTTAGTAACCTCTGCATTTTTGATATGAGACTAGCATGTAAAAAAAAAAAAGGACGATCATTTGTCCGATATTCTCATCGTGTGCACCAGGCAGGCTTGACACATTTGCGTTACTGAATCTTAGGGCAGATAGGAAAAGTGCACCATTCTAACTTTTTGCTTCTGTTATCACCCATCAGGGTGATGCACCTTGCATAGGGAAACATCCTTATTTACCACCTCTCTTTAATCAGTTATCGTGCCTTACCTGCCCTTTCATGCATCTAGTATTTCTCTACCCTCTAGTGTTTGTTTTGTTTTAAGCCTAGTTTGTTTGGTGTTTTCTTTTTTTTCCCATCTATTGCCCTATCCTGTCCTCATTGTCTCTACCCTTTAGGCTGGATTCACATCTGTGCATTGAGGTAATGTGCATTATTTCACGTGTAAGGCATACTGACAGCCATTCAAGTGAATGGGCTATCTTAATGCCATGCAAATGCATGCATTAACATGTAAATGTTAATGATACAGAAGCATAACTAGACTCTTACTCTTTTCTATCACTTGGGCATTCCTCATTTGTGTCTCGTTCCTAATCCATCTAGAATAATTCCTTAATCATCTATTAGAGATCTTAACAATACTATAGCAGCTATGCTAGGTAAAGCCTACCTCATCTTCTCTTCTTTGAAGACCCCACAGGCACAAATATAATTTGGTTAATGGTGAGAACTCTCAGGCATTAAAGAGGTCCCCTGCTGCAATTCAAAAGAGAACAACACACAATGCCCTTTCTTCTCACAATTTGTTTGACTCCTCAGTGGCATTGTAGGCAAGAATTGATAAGAATGCATAAATGTCATCTATTCAGGAAGGTGATCAATTTGATGGAGCGATTCCCATTCTGAATCACTTGTCCGCTTCCAGATGAAACTTCTCATAAATTAAAAAGTAAATAATTTCCCCAAAAGACCAAATATATAAAAGTGCGTATTAATTAAACAATTCCTTTATTCATTTGTTGTGGTGGTAACTGTTGATTCTTGAATTTTTGGTCTTTGTGCATAAACTTGTCTGAAAAAAAACATTGCCTGCAGGAACAACTTTTTTCAAGCCAGTGCTAACAAAAATAACAGCTACTGCACATTCTAGTTTCTACGAATGTCAAATTACTTAACACACAAGGCTCTTTTTGAGTTGGTATAAAGTAAGATGAAGACCAGCACTGTTATGAAAAATCCAGCATGCCATGTCAACTAATCATAAATTATCATTTATGACATGACTATGGTGAAATGTGACTAGTTGCTATGAATGAATGCATGTTTGTACTGTGTTCAATATCATATATATACCATATATGTTCAATACCGTATCTGCTTCTGGTTCTTCTCTCCCAAAGGCATCTGGTCTTTCTTCATGGCTTGGTAGGCAGATGATATTTCTTCACAGCATCCCAGCTTGGGCCATCGTCATCATCCTGTCATTAATGATCGCTGTTTTTACAGAATGTGCCAGCAATGTTGCTACAGCAACTCTTTTCCTTCCAATCCTGGCCTCCACGGTAGGTTTAGTAAACCATGTTAAGCCTTTACCATTCATGTGATTCACGATGTTTACCTGTATATGTTTTTTTATGTGGGGGAAGAAGATGGACATTTTCATAAGTGAGGAGCCAATATCTTGAATCTAGCTAATATAGGACCCATAAGATTTAGATAGATGACTTAACATGGTAGCGATGGATTAATTGTACTTATGCCCTGGTTATTTTCAGTTAATGGAACTTCCACCATCTTAATTGGATCATACATAATGGTTACAGCACATTATTAAACTCTGAACATTCTCTTTTTCCGTCGGAAAAAAAAAAAAAGAACGTTCAGAGTTTTGGAGACATTTTTTGCTGAGGAGATAACTCTGCACTTGTGTGGGAGTAGCCTCTCTCTCATAACGCTGTCCTGGAAGATTCCTGGAAATTAAGTTAACAGGAGTGTAGGAGATTTGATCCAAATCAACCTTTAAAGGGACCGTTTTTTTGAACTGGGTCCAGAGATCAAGAGAAAAGAAGGAGGGCCCCCGGTGGTTCTAAAATGGTGAAGGACTTGGAGAGCGGAGGAACCCCAATTTGTTAATCATTATAAGCGCATTCAAATTTTCTTAAGGTGAGAGTTCTGTGAGCACTGAGGTGGCACAACCTGCATGTTGGCAGCACTCTAAGAGATGGTGATGGCTATATGAGCGCTTGAGAAATCCTATGGAATTGTTATGGAAGTTGATGTAAAACTTTATCCACTGTTACCGCTCTAATATCAATTGCACGGACTTGTTTTTTTGGACATTGTGTTTTATTCACTTTGTATGATTTATGCACATTTTTATGTACATTTGATGTTTTTCGGATATGATTGATGATTTGGTACTTATACTTTGCATTAGCAGCGCAGCATTAAGTTTATTTGTTTTTTCGTGTTTATGTTGTGGGAACACAGTTTTTGATGCTAGCAGCAGCTCTATATATCATTCAATATTTAGTCACATTGAAGTAGCGAAGGAGTATCTTTCACTTTATATAGTAAATTACATAGGCCTTCAAAATTCTTGTATCGCTTAATTTAGTATTCAAATTTAACATTTTGCCTCGAGAGGCCTTTAAAGTAAAATCTGATTATTAGGATTAACATTGACTGTTCAGATACACTGGTTCATACCATTTCTTAACAATATAGGTGGAAATACCGCATACTAAATTATTCACATGTTTATTTTTTCTGTATCCTAGGCAAAATCCATTTTGGTTAACCCACTGTATATAATGATTCCGTGTACACTAAGCACCTCCTTTGCTTTCATGTTACCTGTCGCCACACCCCCTAATGCTATTGTCTTCTCATATGGTCATCTCCATGTGTCTGATATGGTAAGTTTCTTTATACTATAGAGTCTTTTGTAACAAATTATACATATATATATATATGAATGCAGGTAAATTATTAGTATAAACTCATTTAAAATGTGGGGAAGAGTTAGAAAATTTGGGATGTTTTTATAATCATTTGTGTTCCTGTTGGAGGAGATCCATCTTTACTATTTGCTTTTGTGGTCATTGTCCCCATGACAGACAGTAAGGGGAAATCCAAAATTTTATGCTTGTCACTGGCACATGAGTAGATTGGGAGTCTTGGAAAGGGGCATCTGTTCCAGTGGCAATTGTCAGAGGTGGAATTTTCCATCATCTTGGAAAACAGTCATATCTTTGGGATTGAAATTGAAGGAAAGTATCCCCAGATGGGACACAAGCAACAACAGACATCCAAAAGACGTTCTAAGCCTTCCACCATCTACTGTATCCACTGTAATCATGTATTCTGTACATAGCATTGTATTTTTTTTTGTTGCGACTACTTCTGTTCTTCCCCTGTTATGAATCCAAAACAGGAATATCAATTCTTTTTGGAGTCTTCTTGCCTCTTATTTTTGTTGGGAGCAGACAAGAATCTATGTGTTAAGTACTCTAAAACACTGAAACAGGACATTCACATAGCTATTTCTTAAAAATTCAACTTTAACAAATTCAATACAGATGTTCAGTAATCTGGCTGTGTATTGACAAGAGAAAAAAAACTGCAGCTGACAAGCACTGGCTGCATGTAATACAAGCAGTTGGGTCAAAAAGATTACTGGCTGAATTAGCAGCTGAATTTGCATTTTGAATTGAAAAAAAATAATAATTAAAGGAAATGATACCTGAACAATTAGATGATCTCATATTTGGGCATTTGTGTTACATTTTGCATGGAATGGGGAAGGGTTACACACTGGGGTCTCTGACCCCACTGGGTAGATCCACTTTCTTTATTTGTCCTAGAAACTATTGTCACTGGAACTGAAAGTGTCACCGTATGTCGAAAGTGAACCCTTGCAGGACAACAGGTTCAATTTAACACTGTTCCCTACAGCAGTACAGTCTTTCCTTCCCTTTGCTCCCCAGTTGCTATGTTTGGTCAGTGGAAGCAAGGGGTAGAATACCTATGTAAGATCAAAGTCACAAATTGAAACCTACACAGATTAAGGAATCTTTCTCCACCCCATTGGTGCCTGAAAGGCCAATCACTAAGCACCAATGATATCATATGGGTGGAAGGGGAGTGAGTTACGTGCTGATCCATACCCTAGTATATGTTTGTGCAAAACTATTGGCACTATATAAATCCTGTATAATATCAATAATAATAATAATTTTTGTTTCATGCCGGCAGCCAAGTGGATCTATGAGATAGTAAAAAGACAGTGATTATAAACCATTGCAGGGGCCATTATTAAAAGTAAACCTGGAATGGACATAGCACAGATTCACTTGAAAATTTGCTCTAAATAACCTTAAAAATACAATATGCTGAAAGGAATGATGCTTTGCATTGTCATAGGACTTTTATTAGACTGGGGACTAGATTCAGTTTGTGGTATTTCATCATTCAACAACAATCATCTTAAGATAACCCTATTATTTATTTCTAGGTCAAAACAGGCATCATGATGAATATCATCGGTGTATTGTGTACCACAATTGCTATCAACAGCTGGGGCCGGGTCATGTTCAACCTGGACACTTTTCCAGCATGGGCTAATGCTACAGATGGAAATTGATGCAAAGACAATTCGTGCCAACGTACCTCTGCCATGAACACCTATCTTCCTGATCATGAACACAAAAGCTGTATGGAGCCTGGTTTGTCAAAGGGATCACTGGGTGAAACAGACTTCTAAAAGCTCTAAGATTACTTGCGGAACAAACAAAGGTGCAACACAAGAACTATTTTTGAAGGTTACATGAAGTAGGATTTCAACATCACCAGTTGTGTAAAAAACTAAAAAGTCCTATTCATTACATACTCATTGTAAATAGACGTAACTGTGGGCGGTTTCTAAGTAAATGTTCTTTTTTTTTTGTTGTCCGGTGGTCTGAAAGTTACACTGTTTAAAAAAAAAACAGCTAGATTAAGCTTTTTAAACAGAACATAATTTCTTACAGTTGGTGTCATCTGGTGGGGTAAAACAGTTAAAAGTAAATGCAAACAAGACTGGTTTCTTGGAGCCTGTTTATAAAGATGTGATAATTAAATGCTTCCAAATTTTTGTCTAATTTACCCCATTGGCTTTTTAAAATATAACATTTTCATGATGAATTTAATTAAAATAACTCTGTTAAGACAGGGTCCAAACTAAATGAAAACAACTCTGTTTCTTTTTCGGTAGCCTGTGTCTCCAAACTCCACCATGTTGCTCATCCTGGCTTCAGAAGGTAAGTGACACCTTCAGGTGTGTTGAATACCTGCTACCCCACCACATGCTATGATGCTGGCTAATACATACTTTATTGATATAGGGGACAGTGGGAGGGTCACATTGAGCAGTGGAGGAAGCAGGTATTTACACACCCAGAAGTGTTGGATGGGTTTAAAGACACAGGCTAACAGTTAGGTAAATATACATAATTTTTTTTACAGGGTAGGCTTTAGTTTGAACCTTTTATTGAAAAGATTAAATTCAGTTTTCACAAATATATCATACATTTCCCCTTTTCTCCAACCATTTACCAAATCTTTTTTAAGTTTTTTGTTTTTGCTCAGATTTTCTTGAAAAGGCTTGCACATTTTCTACTTACTCAAGAGGGCTTTTTCAGTAACTTACACCTATAGTGCATTAAGGTCTAATGGAGAAATGCAAATTAGTGCAGACTGAGCACGTATCCAAAAATCATCCATGCTAAGGTGGACTGGGTCATAGTTGAGGTGCTGCCATGGCTACTCAAAAATATAAATAGGCAATCTATGCAGAATCTTCCCTAGTCTGCCTCAGCTGATCTAAAAGCAAGGCTCAGATTTAGCACAGTCCTTGCCTGGGCTGTGGAATTATAAGTACATCTACATCCAAACTTTCTTAGGTTACACTAGAAGATGGTTAGAACCCCTGGCAAGTTTTTCACCGTGACCAAGGCACAACAGAAAATCTCTTCAAATTAAGGAGAAATCCCCTCTTAAGCATTTGTTACCAGATGTCCCCATTAAAAGTTGTTCCCTGTCCAACTGTACACTTTTGTATTTGTTATCTCTTTCACAATGACAATTGTCAGGTCACCAGGACAAATAAAGAGGATGAATCTCCCTAGTTGGGGCATATATGGCAGCAGCAACTTGGTAGGGGGTTTAATACTTCACCACTCCAGCTAAAAAAGTTTTGGCTGTACATATACCTTATTAATGTGCTAAATCACTAAAAAATAGCCCCTATTCATATTCCAAAAAGAAACTCATTGATGCAGTATTAGACTGCTTGTGTGGCAGGGATGGGAAACCAGTTTACTGTAGTGCTTGTACGGGTAGTACAGGGGAGGACATGTAGGGAATATTTCAAATGGGCATAAGTCACAATGCTAAACTGTGTAAACATAAAGTATATAATTGTATGATCAACTTATTTTGTAGATGTTTATGTATGCCAGATTACATCTCCTGTAAATGACTTGTTAATATAATTAACGTATATAAGTGATGGTTACAACAACCAACAAACTTTTTAAGAAACAATTTATTTAAATGATATGGCTATTTTCATTGTTACATTTTGTACAGTTAACTGCATATAGAATTCTCTCTAACAGGCATGCTGGAGGATTCACATCCACTTTTTCTATTTTTTAAAGAGTTGTTCAACCAAAAACAGATATTTTAGTTACTGTGGAAACTCTTGTATGACCCGCATGTTTTCTGTTCCTTCTAAAGCCTCTAGAATAGATCTCCATTCTGTAGTGCTATTCTGTTCATTAAGTCACAGTTTATCTATGGCAACAGGAGTCATACGCTTACTGCTGCTTTCTGTGTAATATAAGCAAAGGAAATGTACATAAAAGAGAGTGAATTTCTTTGCAATGGCAAACGGGCAGACCTGAGAACTCAAGTGCTAAATTATATTTTATCAAGTTTTTTGTTTTTCTGCAAAACTCTTGTCTTTCCTCTCCTCTTTATTGGGCAAGATATACTCTTAAAGTAAACTAGTCACATAGTCAGGCAAATTAAATGATGTAAGAAATGCCTAAGCATAGGTAACTTTTAAGGGTCTGTTCACACCATAAAGCTACAATGTTTTGCACATTCCCACATGTTTCTGCATGGCTTGTTTAGGGTAGCCTATTAATTTCAATGGGGGAATGGGCAAAAAGTACTGCAGGCATGGTTAATAAAATTGCAACACATAGTACCATGTGTTTTGATGGCTGTGAATGCACCCTCATTTGTTAGATGCATGGCGGTGCCATTAAGCACCTGTGTGTATCTGCACATGGTGGTGCGTTCTCACATCACAAGTGGTATGAACAAGCCTTAAGTCAAAACTTCCTAGAAAAAATATCTGTAGGTACAACCAGCTAAAAATGTATGCAAATAGTAATTTTTTCTGTAAAGGTCAGGCTTGGCCTTGCCCCTCCTACCTCTCAATTTGCCCAATTATTTAATGTGAGGAGTGTGATCTCAAAGATCAATAGGGATGCTCAGATGATGAAAAGCTCTGCTTGAGATTTATATGCATGTATCTTCCTTTATTTTATCATTGGCTTACCTCCAGTGATACAAGTAACTTCTTATTATATGTTTTTTTATCATTTGCTCGGCTTGAATTGGCCTGGTCTGCTATGAGGTTACTTTAGTCCACACACCTTCAATAAAAATAATATTCTGTTTAGATGGATAGTTCACAACAGTGTATATGTCCATTGTTCATCAGAATATAATTGAGACACTTAAAGGGAACTTGTCATCAGAACACATCAGAGATGCCTCAAGTGGAGGCATCTATTTTCCAGTCACTGGTCATTTATAATTATTTCTGGTGCAGTGGAAGACCTATCCAGCTTCACTATGAAGGAGATGAATGTTATGGAACTACATTGAAGTTTGGGTGACACAGAGGACCAACAGAATCACAAGCTTCTCAAAAAGGCATTTGGCTTTATGACATATGCCTTTTAAAAAGTAAACTGTAGATGACCGTTTTTGTTATCCATGCAGGGCAAAGTAAAAGGTTCACTTAGCTCTTTGCTTAGCATATTCCAACTTCCATGCACTCCAACTTGGAATAGACAGCTCAAATTGCCTAATTGGAGCTTACACAGAGCTATTGACTACTTTTTTGGCCTCTCGTGACAGCATTGAACCAACCATGGGGTACCAGCACATGAAAGAGGGGGAGTGGGTCATTTTCTCACTCATATCTAGAAGTGATGCTTAAAGGAGTGTCAAGGAGCAAAGGAGAGGCAAGTAAATACTGCTGGGGGTGGAGGTAGCTAAAGGAACCTTCTACTTTATCTATCACAGGAAAAGGTGATTTTAATTAATTTTCTTTGAAAAACATCCCATCAGAGATTTACCTACAGTGGGGCAAAAAAAGTATTTAGTCAGCCACAAATTGTGCAAGTTCTCCCACTTAAAAAGATGAGAGAGGCCTGTAATTGGCATCATAGGTAGACCTCAACTATGAGAGACAAAATGAGAAAAAAAATCCAGACAATCACATTGGCTGATTTGGAAGGAATTTATTTGCAAATTATGGTGGAAAATAAGTATTTGGACACCTACAAACAAGCAAGATTTCTGGCTCTCACAGACCTGTACCTTCTTCTTTAAGAGGCTCCTCTGTCCTGCACTCATTACCTGTATCAATGGCACCTGTTTGAACTTGTTATCAGTATAAAAGACACCTGTCCACAACCTCAAACAGTCACACTCCAAACTCCACTATGGTGAAGACCAAAGAGCTGTTGAAGGACACCAGAAACAAAATTGTAGACTTGCACCAGGCTGGGAAGACTGAATCTGCAATAGGCAAGCAGCTTGATGTGAACAAATCAACTGTGGGAGCAATAATTAGAAAATGGAAGACATACAAGACCACTGGTAATCTCCCTCGATCTGGGGCTCCACACAAGATCTCACCCCGTGGGGTCAAAATGATCACAAGAATGGTGAGAAAAAATCCCAGGACCACACAGGGGGACCTAGTGAATGACCTGCAAAGAGCTGGGACCAACGTAACAAAGGCTACCATCAGTAACACACTACGCCACCAGGGACTCAGATCCTGCAGTGCCAGATGTCGTGTCCCCCTGCTTAAGCCAGTACATGTCCGGGCCCGTCTGAAGTTTGCTAGAGAGCATTTGGATGATCCAGAAGAGGACTGGGAGAATGTCATATGGTCAGATGAAACCAAAATAGAACTGTTTGGTAGAAACACAACTTGTCATGTATGGAGGAGAGAGAATGCTGAGTTGCATCCAAAGAACAACATACCTACTGTGAAGCATGGGGGTGGCAACATTATGCTTTGGGGCTGTTTCTCCACAAAGGGACCAGGATGACTGATCCATGTACAGGACAGAATGAATGGGGTCATGTATCGTGAGATTTTGAGTGCAAACCTCCTTCCATCATCAAGGGCATTGAAGATGAAACGTGGCTGGGTCTTCTAACATGACAATGATCCCAAACATACTGCTCGGGCAATGAAGGAGTGGTTTCGTAAGAAGCATTTCAAGGTCTTGGAGTGGCCTAGCCAGTCTCCAGATCTCAACCCCATAGAAAACCTTTGGAGGGAGTTGAAAGTCCGTGTTGCCCAGCAACAGCCCCAAAACATCACTGCTCTAGAGGAGATCTGCATGGAGGAATGGGCCAACGTACCAGCAACAGTGTGTGCCAACCTTGTGAAGACTTACAGGAAACGTTTGACCTCTGTCATTGCCAACAAAGGATATATAACAAAGTATTGAGATGAACTTTTGATATTGACCAAATACTTATTTTCCACCATAATTTGCAAATAAATTCCTTCCAAATCAGCCAATGTGATTGTCTGGATTTTTTTTCTCATTTTGTCTCTCATAGTTGAGGTCTACCTATGATGCCAATTACAGGCCTCTCTCATCTTTTTAAGTGGGAGAACTTGCACAATTGGTGGCTGACTAAATACTTTTTTGCCCCACTGTATGAGGAGCTAACTTGTACCAGGAAACACCTGGTAGGAGACATAGGGGTAGATTTACTAAAGGCAAATAGGCTTCTCACTTTTCTAGGGAATTTTTCTCTTAGCTTAGGTGACGCTCCATTGGTGAAAGCTCCATTGATCTCCATCATCCAATCATGTACAAGCAAAAATACTTTTTTTTTTTTCTTGCACAAAAATGGTAGAATTTTCAAAGTGAATTTCAACCACATTCATTAAGCTAAGGCAACATTCCCTTGAGAAGCAAACAGCCTATTTGTTTGTCTAAATCAACCCCATGGGATTCTCTTACCAATTCATCTTTTATGTAGGAAGTGAAAGGGCTTGATGCACAGGTTACATTTCCTACCAGCACCTCCTTTTCTTGGTTAAAATTGAAAGAGTGACCTCAGCACACACCAAGGCTAGTATGGAGACACAGATGCACTTCATGTCACACAGATGTACTGCATGTCATTCATGTGGCATAGTCCGCCAGTATAGTGACCAGCCATCAAGTCTTCAAATATCTTGCAGTACTCTACAAGAGACTATATGAATAGCACATTAAATAATGCTGCTACTGAGCCATAGGGACTAGCTATCCTCATCCCCACATTTAAATAAGGTTTACAGCTTCCCTAAGCATAAACATATTGTCTATTATTATTGCACTTTGGATTGTTGGGTACTAGTTGACCAGCATACCTTATACTGTGATTAGGAGACACAAAGAAGTTGAAATACCATCCATATGTAATGTATTTATATAAAGCGATCAACTATGACGTTAATTCATATTATGCTTATTATTTTGAAGTCAGTGGAAGTCTATAGTCTATTCTGTTCATAGATATTTTAATTTATTTCTTATCATCTCATAACACTGGTTGGATGTCACTTTGAACAGTTACAAAATTGAATGTGCACCTGTCAGCCACAAATACATAATGCAAAGACCTAAATGATGTCTGTCAGGTGTCTTGGACTGACTAAAAGTTCTGACTCTGCATTTTGATCTTTTTTATTGACAAACTGAATGAAAATGTACAGCGGTTTGCATAAAATAATCAACCCATGGGCTTGCCTACATTTTGTAGTGTTACAGCTTTGAATAACATTGATTAGCATTAGTTCATACAATTTTCAACATTTTAAGGTCAAAGGTGTTTCATTTTAACAATCAATAAGTTATAAAAAAAAAAGAGACATTATCTGGTAGCACTTTTAAGCAATTTCAGCAGCTGAATTACAAAGTAATTACTTACTGATTATGCAGCTTCTATGTCTTAAAATTGGAAGTCCAAGCTAAATTCAACTAAGCTTAAACTTGTTCCCATCCCCCTCCTAACACTTATTATGCTTATACTTACCTATTCTTAGGGTGCTCCGATCCAGTCACGTGATCAGTTCCCAGGAGCCTGCTTCAGGAGAGGAAAGGGACAGCCAACCATGCATGCCCTATAGTAAGCCTATGGGTGACATCATCGGACAGGCATTCCATGCATTGTCGGCGATCTCTACTCTCCCCTGAAGCTGGCTGCTGGGGAAATCAGGTGACCAGACCAGAGTGCCCTGAGAATAGGTAAATATATGCATCTTTCTTCTACAGGGTAATTGGTATATGAGTTAGGAGGGGGTGGGAGCTATTGTAAGCTTAGTTAGCTCTAGAATTGAATTCCACTTTAATCATTGCTGTTCCTTTTTAAGCTGGAGCCATGATCACTGCCCCAAGTTTCCATTTTCAGGGTGGCTCCTTTCTCCTAGGAGCCACTCTTGCATATAGGGACTAGAGTTGTGTTACCCTATACTGTGTAAATCAATAGAAACACACATCCCCATAGTTTAGGATGGCAAAGCATTCCCCTGCTCCTCCCTCCTCCTCTTCCTCCCTTCTCCAAGCTAAGAGATTGACTCAAGACTGCACTGTCCTCTGATAACTCTTTGCTATGAACACTTGACGTTCATAGATGGATCAAGATGGGGCTTAGGTAAGTATTAGGGGGCTGAGGGGGAAGCTGCACACTGAAGATTTTTATCTTTAGGCATAGAATGCATGAAGGTAACAAACTTTCAGCTTTTAGGACCACTTTAAAGTGTATGTATAGCCAAATCTTTTTTTGCATGCTAAATTTAGAAAAGGGTTACAATCCCTGTACCATTGGGAAAATTCCCTTTAATTTCCTGTGATTGAGATGCAACACAAAGTTAGAAGAAATCTCAAAATTAGGGAATTCCCTTCTTAGAAAACTATCCCCTGGCCAGGTGTCTCCATTAGAAGATTTCCCTTCCCCTCTTGTCCTGGGGACAGCTCTAAAATGTTTAATTAATTCACTCTTTCTTGGTGACAGCAGGCCCTGGTACAAACAGAGGTAAATCTCCCCAATGGGGACACACACAGCAATAAAAAATTTGAAAGAGGATCTAACCCCTCCCCACTCTACCCCTAAAACTGCATTGCCTATACACTTTAGCTAAAACAAACCCCCAAAAAAATACATTTTCATTTCAGGTTGTAACATTGCAAATTGTGAAATGTCCAGAAGATGTTAGTACTTATGCAGATGGCTGTATGTGAAATCACTGGATCTCATCTGTAAAACTGTGTGTGGTGATGATGATTTTCTGTCCTGCTTTAATTTTTCAAGCAGGTTAGAAAATAAAGGGGAAAATCCAGCTGATTGTTTTGAGCAGCATTGTTACCTGTCCAATCCATTT
Source organism: Staurois parvus (assembly GCF_062004578.1). Classification (NCBI taxonomy): domain Eukaryota; kingdom Metazoa; phylum Chordata; class Amphibia; order Anura; family Ranidae; genus Staurois; species Staurois parvus. Next base: position 10,395,391 of record NW_028318117.1, on the reverse strand, counting down.
GATAGGCAAGGTGCAGGGTACAGCTCAAGGGATATTCACACAAAGCTGATAAATTCTAGTGAGCACCTAGTGTGCTTGTGAACAGTACTGATATCCCGGGACACTTCCATGGTATGTCCCTATGTGGTACAACTTTTCATGAACTTTGTTTGTGTTAGAATTTCCAACTAATGAAGTGTGTAATGCATCACGGGAAAATGATATAAATAGCCACTCATCTGTTTTGTGGAAAGATTCCTGTAATTATTAAATATCTCATAAAATAAAATGATGTTGTGATGAATGTTTGAAATGTAGGAAATAAATGAATTTGTGGATTAGATTGGGTTCTGTGTATTCCTTCTTTACACCATGCAGACTGATCAACAGAAAAATACAGTATTTTCTGGCGTATAAGACTACTTTTTATACTTAAAAATATACCCCAAAAATTGGGGGTCGTCCTATACGCGGGGTATAAAATGTGAACCTTGAGTTTGTTTGGGTCAAGCTGGCTGGATGTGTGGTAATACTGTACATACAGTCGGGGCGGACTGACAACTCATGGGGCCCCAGGGCAATAGGGGATCATGCGGCCCCTGTGTCCTTGCCCAAACTCAAAAAAGCCTATGAAAAAGGTACCAGGGGCATCTCATGGGGCCCCCTACTGACCCCGGGCCCTCGGGTGGTGCACGAGCTTCCAAATGCTCAGTCCGCCCCTGCATACAGTATACTGTGCTGAGCCAAGCTGGCACAAAACAAATGTCCCTATGACAGATTAATCTGTCAGCCCGCTGGATGTGCGGTATATACAGTATACTGAGCCATGCTGTTTCAAAACGTACCGGTACGTCCCTACTGTAATCAGACCGCTGGATGCGTGTATATACGGTAGCTGCGGCTTCATACAGTATACACTGGGCCAATCACGGCGAGTGATGTATTCTACTAATGAATACAAAGCCTGCTCGGATTGGCTGAGTCAGAGAACTGGGCTGATGATGTCACAACCTCAGCCAATCTGAACAGGCTTTGTATTCATTAGAATACATCGCTCGCCGTGATTGGCCCAGCATATACTGTATGTAGCCTCAGCTACTGTACATACACACATCCAGCGGTCTGATTACCGTAGGGACGTACCGGTACGTTTTGAAACAGCTTGGCTCAGCGCGTTATACTGTATATACCGCATATCCAGCGGGCTGTATATATACTGTATGTAGCTGAAGCTACCGTATTACCGCACATCCAGCGGTAACCATCTGATTTGGAGTTTGATCCATATGATGACTGTCTTACAAATCTATCACAAGATGTCATTCATGAACTTATGATGAACATGAGGATTTTGAAGGATTTTTAGTACCGGTAAGTCATAACCATTTCAATTAAAAAATCTGATGTTTTTAAATGGTGTTGCCTCTTAACCTCCTCGGCGGTCTGATTATTTCCGATTTTTTTGTGCTGAAAGCGGTACCATTTTTTTGCATGGAAATATGTAGTTTTTTATTGTAGGCTGTAATTTTTAGGAATAACTCACTGAAATCTATACGAACAAGAGTCTAGTAAACATCCCGGGTAGGATACAATTTTAAACACGAAATCATAAATTATAATTTAATAATCATAAAAAATAATAATATAATAATAATAATAAATTTAATTCAATAATATAATCAAACCAAAAACACTGAAATTTAAAATACAGAGGCAAATTCGCACATCGCTGAGCAAAGTTGCAACATCGTTTTCAGTGTCTGATGACGAATTTCCCCACAAATCATTATCACTCAATTCTGCAAGTGGTTCTGATTTACTATCACTGTTCTCTAGCTGGTCTGAAACCGCTTTTGACGTAAAGGGACGCTTTTTGGACGCCATGGACTTTTCTAAGTTTCCAGGCAGAAAGAACAGTCAAAATTCAGGCAGGGCACAGGACAAAGCAGTAGGGACAAAATGTATGTGAAATGCATTGAAACAGCAATGTTTTACTATGTAATGATCATTTTAAAAAAAATGACTTTTTTTAAAATTTTAAATTTGCCGCCAGTTCCGGAGCCCGTTTGTCCCGACGTCACAGGGACCGGAACATGGAAGCCGAATGCCAGCATCGGCCGGAGGAGATGGCCGGGGACGCTGCAGGGGACACATCGTGGGAGCGAAGGACAAGGTAAGTGCTGCAGGGACTCCCTGAGCAACGCTGCATGGTAAGCCCGAGTGTAGCTCGGGGTTACCGCTCTTGGTACTGAAACTCTACCCCGAGCTACACTCGGGAATACCGCTAAGGAGGTTAAGGGGGGTAGTCTTATACGGCGAGTACAGCCCAAAACCTATGTTTTATACACCCAGTCGTCTTATACGCCGGAAAATACGGTGTATATATATATATATATATATATATATATATATATATGTATATATTTCTTTATTTACTTATTTTCTCCTAGGAAGGATTGTACCTAATTAATAAAAATATATGTACATTACATGTATATTTTATTTATCTATCTAGTATATTTTATATATATATTCAGTTGTATCTGTCCCTGACTCGTAAGCGACTTTTTCCATGAATTATTTTACAGGGTAGGTTGCCAGGTCTTTCCCCAACCCCTACCATGCAGGAGATCCCGCATGACCAGGGATGAAACTAGGACAATTTAGAGAGGAGCCAATTAACCTACCAGCATATCTTTGGAGTGTGGAAGGAAACCGGAGTACCCGGAGGAAACCCACGCGAACACAGGGAGAACATGCAAACTCCAGGTAGGAGGTGCCATGGTTGGGAATCGTATCCATGACCCAATTACTGCAAGGCAGAAGTGCTAACGACTAACCCCCTGTGCCGCCCGCATATACAGTCATGGCCGAAATTGTTGGCACCCTTGATATTTCTCCAGGAAATCATGTATTTCTCACGAAACGTATTGCATTAACACATGTTTTGCTATACACATGTTTATTCCCTTTGTGTGTATTGGGACAAAACAAAAAAAGGGAGGAAAGAAAGCAAATTCGACATAATGTCACACAAACCTCCAAAAATGGGCTGGACAAAAGTATTGGCACCCTTTCACAACTGCGGATAAATAAGAATGTTACAAGCATGTGATGCTCCTGTAAACTCACCTGGGGCAAGTAACAGGTGTGGGCAATATAGAAATCACACCTGAAAGCAGATAAAAAGGAGAGACGTTCACTTAACCTTTGCATTGTGTGTCTGTCTGTGCCACACTAAGCATGGACAACAGAAAGAGGAGACGAGAACTGTCTGAGGACCTGAGAACCAAAATTGTGGCAAAATATCAACAATCTCAAGGTTACAAGTCCATCTCCAGAGAACTAGATTTGCCTTTGTCCACAGTGCGCAACATTATCAAGAAGTTTGCAACCCATGGCACTGTAGCTAATCTCCCTGGTCGTGGACGGATGAGGAAAATTGATGAAAGATTGCAACGCAGAATAGTCCGGATGGTGGATAAGCAGCCCCAAACATGTTCCAAAGACATTCAAGCTGTCCTGCAGGCTCAGGGAGCATCAGTGTCAGCGCGAACTATCCGTCGACATTTAAATGAAATGAAACGCTATGGCAGGAGACCCAGGAGGACCCCACTGCTGACACAGAGACATAAAAAAGCAAGACTACAGTTTGCCAAAATGTACTTGAGTAAGCCAAAAGCCTTCTGGGAAAACGTCTTGTGGACAGATGAGACCAAGATAGAGCTTTTCGGTAAAGCACATCATTCTACTGTTTACCGAAAACGGAATGAGGCCTACAAAGAACAAAACACAGTACCTACGGTAAAATATGGTGGAGGTTCAATGATGTTTTGGGGTTGTTTTGCTGCCTCTGGCACTGGGTGCCTTGACTGTGTGCAAGGCATCATGAAATCTGAGGATTACCAAAGGATTTTGGGTCGCACTGTAGGGCCCAGTGTCAGAAAGCTGGGTTTGCGTCCAAGATCCTGGGTCTTCCAGCAGGACAATGACCCCAAACATAAGTCAAAAAGCACTCAGAAATGGATGGCAAAGAAGCGCTGGAGAGTTCTGAAGTGGCCAGCAATGAGCCCAGATCTAAATCCCATTGAACACCTGTGGAGAGATCTTAAAATTGCTGTTGGGAAAAGGTGTCCTTCCAATAAGAGAGACCTGGAGCTGTTTGCAAAGGAAGAGTGGTCCAAAATTCCGGGTGAGAGGTGTCAGAAGCTTATTGATGGTTATAGGAAGCGACTGATTTCAGTTATGTTTTCCAAAGGGTGTGCAACCAAATATTAAGTTAAGGGTGCCAATACTTTTGTCCAGCCCATTTTTGGGGTTTTGTGTGACATTATGTCATATTTGCTTTTCTGCCTCTGTTTTATATTTGTTCCAATACATACAAAGGGAATAAACATGTGTATAGCAAAACATGTGTTAATGCAATACCTTTTTTGTGTGAAATACTTGATTTTCAGGAAAAATATCAAGGGTGCCAACAATTTCGGCCATGACTGTATATATATATATACATATGTATATATAGACAGTAAAAATAGACAGCTAATCTGCAGGTTTACCACCCCCCTTAACCGCGGCTGTGATGTTTTGTGGCCATGGGAGAAACTATACAGTACAGTCGTGTTTGATGGGCAATACTGCCACCTAATCCAAACCATCTGAGTGAATGGGGCTGTATGTTTAACATGTTTAATGTATGATGCTGTGGGCTTTCAAATCGGGAAAACAGGCAGTAAGGTCCATGTCCCTACACTAGCCAAAACTAGGGAGTAAATAAGAAATCATATATATATGATTTTGAGTTAATACATAATTGAATAGGATTGTTTTTAGCGTCACGCTAAGGCTGGCCATACATCATACAATTCTCTTGTCTAATTTTTCTTTAGATTTACCAAAAACCATATAATAGGAGGTCAAACCTGAACAACACTTTCAATTGTATACAATTAGGCAGGCCCTTGCACTACGTAGTTGAAAGTAAATCTAAAGGAAATTGGGCAGAAAATGTATATAAAATTGTATAGTGTATGGCCAACCTAAAGTTTATATCCATCTTTAGTGACTGGGTTTAGGTGAACCTCAAAGCTAATTAAATGTGCTTTCTGACTGCGTCCTTGTTAGCGGTTCACTGATTGACAGGGGCACTATTCCTCCCACTGACACCAATGATGGGGCACTATTTCACCCACTGACACCAATGATGGGGCACTATTCCTCCCACTTATACCAATGATGGGACACTATTCCTCCCACTGATAACAATAATGGGGCACTATTCCCCCCACTGATACCAATGATGGGACACTATTCCTCCCACTGATACCAATGATGGGGCACTATTCCCCCCACTGACACCAATGATTGGGCATTATTCCTTCCACTGACACTAATGATGGGGCACTATTCCTCCCACTGATACCAATGATGGGGCACTATTCCTCCCACTGATAACAATGATGGGGCACTATTCCTCCCACTGATACCAATGATGGGGCACTATTCCTCCCACTGATACCAATGATGGGGCACTATTCCTCCCACTGATACCAATGATGGGGCACTATTCCTCCCACTGATACCAATGATGGGGCACTATTCCTCCCACACTGACACCAATAATTGGGCACTATTCCTTCCACTGACACTAATGATGGGGCACTATTCCTCCCACTGATACCAATGATGGGGCATTATTCCTCCCACTGATACCAATGATGGGGCACTATTCCTCCCACTGATACCAATGATGGGGCACTATTCCTCCCACACTGACACCAGTGATGAGGCACTATTCCTCCCACACTGACACCAATGATGGGGCACTATTCCTCCCACATTGACACCAATGATGGGGCACTATTCCTCCCACTGACACTAATGATAGGGCACTATTCTTCCCACACTGACACCAATAATGGGGCACTATTCCTTCCACTGACACCAATGATAGGGCACTATTCCTCCCACTGACACCTATGATGGGGCACTATTCCTTCCACTGACTCTAATGATGGGGCACTATTCCTCCCACACTGACACCAATGATGAGGCTCTATTCCTCCCACACTGACACCAATGATGGGGTACTATTCCTTCCACTGACACCAATGATGGGATACTATTCCTCCCACACTGACACCACTGATGGGCAATATTCCTCACACACTGACACCAATGATGGGGCACTATTTCTCCCACTAACACCAATAATGGGGGAACTATTCCTCCCACTGACACCAATGATGGGGCACTATTACTCTCACACTGGCACCAATGATGGGGCACTATTCCTCCCACTGACACCAATGATGGGGCACTATTACTCCCACTGACACCAATGACAGGGCACTATTCCTCCCACTCACACCAATGATGGGGCACTATTCCTCCCACACTGACACCAATGATGGGGCACTATTCCTCCCACACTGACACCAATGATGGGGCACTATTCCTCCCACACTAACACCAATGATGGGGCATTATTACTCATATGAGGTCCTCCCAGAATGAGAGAACCACCTTGCACCCGTCATTTTACTATATGGCAGGTGGAAAGTGGTTAATAAATATATATTTTTAAAAATATGTTTTTTTATATATATATTCTTCAGATTTTTTTTCCTCTTCCATTTTGGTTACCACAGTTTTACCAATAGAAGGCACTTTTTTGAGTTAATACATACTTGAATATGATTGTTTTTAGCGTCACGCTAAGGCTGGCCATACATCATACAATTATATTGTCTAATTTTCCTTTAGATTTACTAAAAACCATATAATAGGAGGTCAAACCTGAACAACACTTTCAATTGTATACAATTAGGCAGGCCCTTGCACTACGTAGTTGAAAGTAAATCTAAAGGAAATTGGGCAGAAATTGTATATATAATTGTATAGTGTATGGCCAACCTAAAGTTTATATCCATCATTAGTGATTGGGTTTAGGTGAACCTAAAGGCTAATTAAATGTGCTTTCTGACTGCGTCCTTGTTAGCAGTTCACTGATTGACAGGGGCACTATTCCTCCCACACTGACACCAATGATGGGACACTATTCCTCCCACTGAACCCAATGATGGGGCACTATTCCTTCAACTGACACCAATGATGGGGCACTATTCCTCCCACTGACACCAATGATGGGGCACTATTCCTCCCATTGACACCAATGATGGGGCACTATTCCACCCACTGACACAAATAATGGGGCACTATTCCTCCCACTAATACCAATGATGGGTCACTATTCCTCCCACTGACACCAATGATGGGGCACGATTCCTCCCACTGACACCAATGATGGGGCACTATTCCTCCCACACTGCCACCAATAATGGGACACTATTCCTCCCACACTGACACCAATGATGGGGCACTATTCCTCCCACTGACACCAATGATAGGGCACTATTCCTCCCACTGACACCAATTATGAGGCACTATTCCTCCCACACTGACACCAATGATGGGGCACTATTCCTTCCACTGATACCAATGATGGGGCACTATTCCTCCCACACTGACACCAATGATGGGGCACTATTCCTCCCACTGACACCAATGATGGGGCACTATTCCTCCCACATTGACACCAATGATTGGGCACTATTTCTCCCACTGACACTAATGATGGGGCACTATTCCTCCCACACTGACACCAATAATGGGGCACTATTCCTTCCACTGACACCAATGATAGGGCACTATTCCTCCCACTGACACCTATGATGGGGCACTATTCCTTCCACTGACACTAATTATGGGGCACTATTCCTCCCACACTGACACCAATGATGAGGCACTATTCCTTTCACTGATACCAATGATGGGGCACTATTCCTCCCACATTGACACCAATGATGGGGCACTATTCCTCCCACATTGACACCAATGATGGGGCACTATTCCTCCCACACTGACACCAATAATGTGGCACTATTCCTTCCACTGACACCAATGATAGGGCACTATTCCTTCCACTGACACCTATGATGGTGCACTATTCCTTCCACTGACTCTAATGATGGGGCACTATTCCTCCCACACTGACACCAATGATGAGGCTCTATTCCTCCCACACTGACACCAATGATGGGGTACTATTCCTTCCACTGACACCAATGATGGGATACTATTCCTCCCACACTGACACCACTGATGGGCACTATTCCTCACACACTGACATCAATGATGGGGCACTATTACTCTCACACTGACACCAATGATGGGGCACTATTACTCCCACTGACACCAATGACGGGGCACTATTCCTCCCACTCACACCAATGATGGGGCACTATTCCTCCCACACTGACACCAATGATGGGCACTATTCCTCCCACACTGACACCAGTGATGGGGGACACTATTCCTCCCACACTGACACCAATGATGGGGCACTATTCCTCCCACACTGACACCAGTGATGGGGGACACTATTCCTCCCTCACTGACACCAATGATGGGGCACTATTCCTCCCATACTGACACCAATAATTGGGCACTATTCCTTCCACTGACACTAATGATGGGGCACTATTCCTCCCACACTGACACCAATGATGAGACACTATTCCTCCCACACTGACACCAATGATGGGGCACTATTCCTTCCACTGATACCAATGATGGGGCACTATTCCTCCCACACTGACACCAATGATGGGGCACTATTCCTCCCACATTGACACCATTTTTTTTCCTCTTCCATCTGGGTTACCACAGTTTTACCAATAGAAGGCACTTTTTTGAGTTAATACATACTTGAATAGGATTGTTTTTAGCGTCACGCTAAGGCTGGCCATACATCATACAATTATATTGTCTAATTTTCCTTTGATTTACCAAAAACCATATAATAGGAGGTCAAACCTGAACAACACTTTCAATTGTATACAATTAGGCAGGCCCTTGCACTATGTAGTTGAAAGTAAATCTAAAGGAAATTGGGCAGAAAATGTATATAAAATTGTATAGTGTATGGCCAACCTAAAGTTTATATCCATCTTTAGTGATTGGGTTTAGGTGAACCTAAAGGCTAATTAAATGTGCTTTCTGACTGCGTCCTTGTTAGCGGTTCACTGATTGACAGGGGCACTATTCCTCCCACTGACACCAATGATGGGGCACTATTCCACCCACTGACACCAATGATGGGGCACTATTCCTCCCACTCACACCAATGATGGAGCACTATTCCTCCCACTGACACCAATGATGGGGCACTATTCCTCCCACTGACACCGATGATGGGGCACTATTCCTCCCACTGACACCAATGATGGGGCACTATTCCTCCCACTGACACCAATAATGGGGCACTATTCCTCCCACTGACACCAATGATGGGGCACTATTCCTCCCACTGACACCAATGATGGGGCACTATTCCTCCCACTGACACCAATGATGGGGCACTATTCCTCCCACACTGACACCAATAATGGGGCACTATTTCTTCCACACTGACACCAATGATGGGGAAATATTCCTTCCACTGACACCAATGATGGGGCACTATTCCTCCCACTGACACCAATGATGGGGCACTATCCCTCCCCCTGACACCAATGTTAGGGCACTATTCCTCCCACTGACACCAATGATGGGGCACTATTCCTCCCACTGAGACTAATGATGGGGCACTATTCCTCCCACACTGATACCAATGATGGGGCACTATTCCTCCCACTGACACTAATGATGGGACACTATTCCTCCCACACTGACACCAATGATGAGGCACTATTCCTCCCACACTGACACCAATGATGGGGCACTATTCCTTCCACTGACACCAATGATGGGGCACTATTCCTCCCACACTGACACCAATGATGGGGCACTATTCCTCCCACTGACACCAATGATGGGGCACTATTCCTCCCACATTGACACCAATGGTGGGGCACTATTCCTCCCACTGACACTAATGATGGGGCATTATTCCTCCCACACTGACACCAATGACGGGGCACTATCCCTTCCACTGACACCAATGATAGGGCACTATTCCTTCCACTGACACCTATCATGGGGCACTATTCCTCCCACTGACACTAATGATAGGGGCACTATTCCTCCCACACTGACACCAATGATGAGGCTCTATTCCTCACACACTGACACCAATGATGGGGCACTATTCTTCCCACTGACACCAATAATGGGGGAACTATTCCTCCCACTGACACCAATGATGGGGCACTATTACTCCCACACTGACACCAATGATGGGGCACTATTACTCCCACACTGACACCAATGATGGGGCACTATTCCTCCCACTGACACCAATGATGGGGCACTATTATTCCCACTGACACCAATGATGGGGCACTATTCCTCCCACTCACACCAATGAAGGGGCACTATTCCTTCCACGGACACCAATGATGGGGCACTATTACTCCCACTGACACCAATGATCGGGCACTATTCCTCCCACTCACACCAATGAAGGGGCACTTTTCCTTCCACTGACACCAATAATAAGGCAGTATTCCCCCCACTGACACTAATGATGGGGCACTATTCCACGCACACTGACACCAATGTTGGGGCACTATTCCTCCCACACTGACACCAATGTTGGGGCACTATTCCTCCCACACTGACACCAATGATGGAGCACTATTCCTTCCACTGACACCAATGATGGGGCACTATTCCTCCCACTGACACCAGTAATGGGTGAACTATTCCTCCCACTGACACCAATGATGGGGTACTATTCCTCCCACTGACACCAATTATGGGGCACTGTTCTTCCCACACTGACACCATTGATGGGGCACTATTCCTCCCACTGACACCAATGATGGGGCACTATTCCTTCCACACTGACACCAATGATGGGGCACTATTCCTCCCACACTGACACCAATGATGGGGCACTATTCCTCCCACTGACACCAATGATGGGGTACTATTCCTCCCACTGACACCAATGATGAGGTACTATTACTCCCACTGACACCAATGATGGGGCACTATTACTCCCACTGACACCAATGATGGGGCACTATTACTCCCACTGACACCAATGATGGGGCACTATTACTCCCACTGACACCAATGATGGGGCACTATTCCTTCCACACTGACACCAATGATGGGGCACTATTCCTCCCACACTGACACCAATGATGGGGCACTATTCCTCCCACTGACACCAATGATGGGGTACTATTCCTCCCACTGACACCAATGATGAGGTACTATTACTCCCACTGACACCAATGATGGGGCACTATTACTCCCACTGACACCAATGATGGGGCACTATTACTCCCACTGACACCAATGATGGGGCACTATTACTCCCACTGACACCAATGATGGGGCACTATTCCTTCCACACTGACACCAATGATGGGGCACGGGGCACTATTCCTCCCACACTGGCACCAATGTTGTGGCACTATTCCTCCCACACTGACACCAATGATGGGACACTATTCTTCCCACACTGACACAAATGATCGGGCACTAATCTTTCCACTGACATCAACAATAGGCACTATTTCTCCCACACTGACACCAATGATGGGGCACTATTCCTCCCACTGACACCAATGATGGGGTACTATTCCTCCCACTGACACCAATGATGGGGCACTATTCCTCCCACTGACACCAATGATGGGGCACTATTCCTCCCACTGACACCAATGATGGGGCACTATTCCTTTCCCTGACACCAATGATGGGACACTATTCCACCTACTGTGGGAGGAATAGTGTCCCACCATTGTTGTCAGTGGAAGGAATAGTGCCCCATCATTGGTGTCAGTGGGAGGAATAGTGTCCCACCGTTTTTGTCAGTGGAAAAAATAGTGCCCCATCATTGTTGTCAGTAGGTGGAGCTCTAATAGGAAGAGGTGGAGCCTAAAAAGGGAGAGGTGAATTTTACAGACAAAGGGGCGTACCTTAAAGAAGAAGGGGTGGGACACATTTAGATACGGGGGGGGCATTTTTAGTCTTGCCTATGGCAGTGTAAAACCAAAATACACCACTGACCTCATGGTATGTTGACTAGATTTTCAAAATGAAGTCCAGGTAACATCCTATTGCTTTTATTGGGGGTGGAGCGGGGGTTGGGAACATAACAGAATGCAAAGCACGCCACACTAAATGTTGGTTGTGACCACACTAACAGTGGGAGGGGCCTAAGAGGGTATGATATAATGACACCTAGGCCAAACTTTGCTCTGAGTCAAGAGTGCTGACCCAGGTGTGCATTGCAGGTCACCGTCACAAGCAATGGCAAGGCAACAAATAATCCACAACCCTACTGACAGCAAATGAAGTCTGCACAAGTCAGGAGAGGAAGGACTGGGGCCACCATATAGTATTGCCATGTGAGATCAGCAATAAAGCTGGCCACACCCCAAAATTGGGGACTAACATTAGGGACACACCCCATTTGTAATAGCCAGACGGGTAAAATACTGGTCAAGTGGAAACCTTTAGTTTCAGGTCACATTCTCAAAAAATAAGCAGCAAAAAGATATAGAAAACTTTATCACACATATATAAAGAAGATCTGGACTGGAGAAGCATGCCAATTAAAAGCAAGTAGAGAGCAAATGACTAGAGTGGTCTTTCTGCAGTTGATCTGTCCCCCATTACTGACTTACCATGTTTTAGTCTGCACCGTGCCTCTGTGTGGGGGCTACATGGGTGACAACAGTGAATGTCCCTTTTTTGGTTGTGAAGCTGTTGGAATACAGTGTTCATGTATTTTGTGCAACAACTACATCAGTACTCAGTAGAGATATATTCTTCAACCAGTAGATGGCAGTGTTTATAAGTTTTTAGCTGTGTCTATGGTATATTCTAGGTCTTTTCTCTGAATAAAGTTTCCTGTTTCCTTGTTGCGGTGAAGCAGAAATGCACATGTGGACTGTGCACTGTCTGCTCTGTAGGCCTATATACACAATTTCTGACAGATTACAGGCCAAGTCATAATCGACTACAGCAAAAAAGTGCAAGATACAGCAACAGAATAAGAAAAATGGCCAGTAAGGGCTCGTTTACACTTGACTTTATTTCTAACTCTTTCCAAACGCCTCTATAGCGTTTGTCAGGCGTTAGACAGGCATTTGGGAAGCGTTTTTAACGTTCCTCGAACGCTCTCCAAATGCCCTATGCACAGTTTTGAGGCCAAGCATTAAAACCGCACCACAGACGTCTATAATGAAGTTAAATGGTTTCAACGCTCTGCAACCGCCTCGCATCCGCCCTGCAAACGCCTGCCAGGTGTTTGAGGAGTGGAAGCATAGACTTGAATGGGAGGTTTACACTCCGCCTGACTCGACATGAGGCATCCGTTTTGCCTTGACGCAAATGTGACGCTAACGTTTCAGTGTGAACAGCACTGTATACTGCCATGTGCAGAATTTTCATAGGCATTTGAGAAGCGTTAAAAACGCTTCCCAAACACCTGCCTGACGCCTTCTGATATAGTTAGTGTGAACGTAGCCTTTGCTATAATAAGTAATTCTTTGCTATAAGCAAATTGTGTAAAAAAAATAAAAAATACTGACCGCTTCCCAAAAGAAGTACAATGTTACTATGGTAACATTATACTACTTTGGTCATAGTAAAATATGAAAAAAATATCTTAGAAAAAAGAGAAAAAAATTGTAATAAAACATTAAAAATAATATATATATATATATATATATATATATATAAAAGATATATAAATCAATCAATCAATCAATCAATAGATCAATTTTCAGATATACCCCATAGTTTGTGAACTCTATAACTTTCCTACAAACTAAATAATACATACTAATTTGGGTTATTTTCTCCAAAGAAATGTAGCAGAATACATCTTGGCCTAAATTTATGCAGAACAATTATTTATTTGCAAACTTTTATAACAGAAAAAAAGAAAAACGTGTTTTTTTTCAAAATTGTTGGTCTGTTTTTGTTAATTTAGCAAAAAATGAAAAACCCCAGCGGTGATTAAATACCACCAAAAGAAAGCTCTAGTTGTGTGAAGAAAATGATAAAATTTTAGTTTGGGTACAGTGTTGACCGCGCAATTGTCATTCAAAGTGTGAGAGCGCTGAAACCTGAAAATTGGCCTGGGCAGCAAGGGGGTAAAATGCCCGGTATGGAAGGGATTGGTTCATCACAGGATTCAAACTTATATCCAGTTCTTGGGGTGAAGCTAATAGACCCCTGATGTCTCCATAAAGAGGACCTTGTCACTACTATCACATCGGGGGCTTGTCAGTGCATACATACATCAATACATGCTTAGGACATATGTACATATCTAAACACCTATTACACGTCCCTACACACACCAGAAGTGGAAGAAACATTTTAGGGCTGTTATTTTAATTTATGGGTTGCCTATTAGCAATTTTGGATATCTTCATTAATTGCCTTTCGCAACCGTGCATAATTTACTAGGTTAGCTAATGCATACTAGAACTAACACTGCTAAATGTGGTCTGTATGTGCAAGTTTTGATAACCTCTGGTCATGAAAGGGATAAATAAAAACAAGAGGAAGCAATGAAAATGGAACTATACCAATTTTTTTATTGTATGTTTATGAAAGTATAAACCTTTCAATTGTCTTCATGTACTCTGATTAAACAGAGAGTCCTTTGGTGAAATCAATTGGCCAAAAGTGGAGATCTAGCGATCCTCTCTGCCATTCACTGACACACTTTTGACCAACAGATGTCAAGCCTGCCCACCACGACAAGGTAGACTCTCCTAGGGCAGGACCTACACTAAGCTACACTAAGCTACCCTACTCAATGCTAGTCATGGTTTTTCTAATGTTGGGTGTATGTTTGTAGCAGGCCTCATCCTATAATCTGTGTGTGCGATCTACTCTCTCCTCATTTGGTGGTCATCTCTCTAAAGTATGTAGCAGTCAGTTTATGTACATGTGGACGTCCTCTGTTAGTGTAGGTCAGTGTATGCCAGTCAATGTGTGTTGACCAATGTGTGTCTGTAAAGAAATGTCAGTCTTCACCTCGGCACATATCCATACTGCTTTGCAATCTGAAGTTCTTCTTCTCTTCTTTCAAAAAATCTTGGTCTTCCCGATTTGACAACGAAGGAGTCCATCATCCTGTCCATCTGTGCGTACAGCTTTAACTTGAAGATCTCTTCTTTCTTCTCTGGTGGAAATGGTTTGGAGATTTCCGGGTTGATTGATTTTATGCCTTTAGATGAAAAATGAAATAATGTTTAGTTTGACGCACAGAATATAACACTCAACATGTCAAGCCTAAAAATTGCAAAATAACAAACTTCAGTTCCCTAAATTTTCCCTAGGTGACATTTTAAAAGCCTCCACAGGTCATCAGTTTAAATTTAATGCGCTATTAAAGGCTATTTTTTTCAAATTAAAATAAAAAAGAGGTTATATTTATCTGCTTTGTGCAAGAATATTGCACAGAGCGGTCCTTTGCCTCATCTTTGGCAGCCCCATATTGACGCTGTGCACTCCTTCATTCGAGTGCCCCCTTAGCAAGCGGTGTACTATAGGGGCACTCAAGTGGGTGTGCTCCTGAGCCAGACTGTATGCATCTATAGACACACACACCGGTAAGCCATGCCCTCGCTTCCTTCTCACTGGAGTTTAATTGACAGCAGCAGGAGGCTAGGACTCCCACTGCTCTCAATGTCTCTTGTGAGAGTAGGAAGTCAAAGGAGTGGTGCTGCAGACGGGACACTGCTGGAGCGGTGAGAAAAGTCATCTAAATGTTTAGGGACAGAGAGGCAGAACAAATAGTGGGGAGCTTCATACCTTAATGCAGAGAATGCACTAAGGTCACAACCATATTGACTTTGGAACAACTTTAAATACATATTAACCACTTCCAGTCCAGACACTTTTACCCCCTTCCTGTCCAGGCCAATTTTCAGCTTTCAGCGCTATCACACTTTGAATGACAATTGCGCGGTCATGCAACACTGTACCCATATGAATATTTTAGCATTTTTTTGAGACGGATAAAACTTTATTTTGGTGGTATTTATTCACCATTGGGATTTTTTTTTTTTGCTATATAAATGAAAATGTCCAAAAATGTTGAAAAAAAGTGTTTTTCTTATAAAATTTTGCAAATAAATAATCTTTCTTCACAAATCTTGGCCAAAATGTATTCAGCTATGTTTTTAGTAAAACAAAATAACCCAAATTAGGTTATAACTAAAAATTATAATTAAAAAAAATTTTTTTTTACATTTTTATTTTTTTATATTATGTATGTTTTTTTTAACATACTGTCACCCTAGCAGTACAGTATCACCATAGTGACACTGTACTACTTGTGGGGGGGTGATGAAGATTTTTTTTTTACACTGATTGCTTTTACACCCATAAATCGCATACTAGCTCATTATGAAGGACTTACCTTAAAATGAAGCCGTCCAGCGGTGTGCTGTCATCACTGCAGAGGCTTCCATCTTCACCCTGTCTACCACTTTAACTCTGAGCGCCCCCTTAGCAAGGGCTACCCATGTGGGCACGCTCCCAAACAAGGCTGTGTGTGTCCATAGGCACACAGAGTGCTGGTAAGCCATGCCCCCAGCTCCCTCCTCATAGGAGTTTGACTGACACCAGCATGGACCTATGGCTCCCACTGCTCTCATAGTCTCCTATGAGATTTTTGTACATATTTATTTAATTATTTAACATTTTGACATGGCACTAGGGTCCCTTCTAGGCAGCTTCCATTTGGACCATAGTATTGATACTTTGGTCATGAACTTGTTTGGTGCTTTTTCTGCTGCAGGGACCGCACTGACTGACTGAGTTGTCAGTAATATACTTTATGAACCTTTTAAATTTGTAATTTATTTATTTTGGATAGTAGGAAATGTAAATTTGTCATTTAGACAAACAAAGTGATTTAGTCTCCCTAGCAGTGAAACAAAGAGCAGTAAAGCTTTGAAAGGGGTTCTAGCTACTTGCTACCCAATCTGAAACACAGAAAAATTATTTGGCTTTAGATACACTGTTTCTGACACCCACGCCCCAACCCCGCCCCCCCTTCCCCCCCTACACACACACACACACACACACACACACACACACACACACGCTGTCTCTAGTTCTGTTATACATCGAAATGTAAGTGTTTGTCCCTCTGTGTGATTATAGTTCCCATTTTCCAGGCCATTCCAGCTGGATTTGTTTGTTTCTTTTACCTCCCAGTAGTCCCTCTTTTGGAACCAAATCCATCTGTCCTGCGTTCCTCCATAGGTGCCCCTCTTTTTGGACAGATTTTTGTAGACCTGTATAATAAATGCAATACTTGAAGTAACATTAAACCTTCATTTTTAAAAAAAATAAAAATAACAAACATATTATACTTACCTGCTCTGTGCAACGGTCTTGCACAGAGCGGCCCCAGTCCTCCTCTTCCGGGTCCCCCGCTGGTTTGGGCTTAGAAAATACAGCCAGTTCCCAGAAGACCTCCTGCTCTCCTATTCCTATGTCACCTTCATCCATGCTCGCCTCCAGAACTTCTCCTGAGTTTCTCCCATCCTATGGAACTCTCTACCCCAATCTGTCCAGCTGTCTCCAAATCTATCCACCTTTAGATGATCCCTGAAAACCTTTCTCTTTAAAGAAGTCTATCCTGCTTCTACCTAGTAAACCGCCATTTATTTCCTCCATCAGCTCATCCCCCCCACAGCTATTACCTTTTGTATCACTCCACCCTTCCTCCTAGATTGTAAGCTCTAACGAGCCGGGCCCTCTGTTTCCTCTTGTACCAAATTGTATTGTAACTGTAATGTCACCTTCATTTTGTAAAGTGCTGTGCAAACTGTTGGCGCTATATAAATCCTGTATAATAATAATAAAGATGATGTGACCAATGAAGAGGGTGGTGAAGGACCTGGCATGCAGTGGCTTTGGGCAGAACAAAGCAAAATTTGCTGGGCGGGTGTAGAACAAAACGTTACACTCACTTTCCCTGCTGTCTAGTAGATGGACCCATAGATGAGCTAAGATGCATTTCACGTGATAAAAGTTAATTGAACAGCAGGAAGATTGAATGTGGCTTTTCATGTGACTTCAGGGGAGAGCAATTGAGAATGGTAAAGCCCAGTTATTTTTTTCCTGTTCCCCCATCAGGTGTAAAAAAATAAATAGCCTAAGCTGCAAAACTCATCTTCAACCTGAACACTTGCTGCAGGTCATTGACTTACCCCAGGCTCACACTTATGCAGATTTCAGTGCGTTATCCAGTTTGCAAAAACACACTACAGTCCATTTAACATGGCTTCCTATGGATCTAGTTCACATCTGTGCGTTTTGAGCTGGTGCTTTTTTTTTTCTTAAAGAGTCAGGGACATTTTTTTTTCCTGCAGTAGATTGTGTTTTGCGTGTAATAGACTTCATTGGACCCGCACCAAAAACACAAGTGTTGCGCTTTTTTTTTTTTTTTTTGCTAATAGGAAAGTATGACAGTTCTATTCATGTAGTGTGACTTTGATGTGACTTTGATGCTACTTGAGTGCCAGAGAGTTTAAAATTGCATCAAAGTCACAGCACATGAACAGAACTGTCATACTTTCCTATTGGCCAACAAAAATACCAAACATAAAAAAAACGCATCAAAAACACGTTTAAAAATGCAAAATGCACTGCAAAATGGGCCAAAAAGACATACCAACTGCAACCTGCATATATGTGAACCTAGCCTTAGAAAGTATAGAAACCATTGGATCAGCATGACAGTCAAATATCATTTACAGAATTCATTCAGCAATAGCAGCCTATGTATTTCTCTCATTACAGGATTCCTGGCATAAAGGCAGAGTCAACACTTACCTGTAAACTTGTAGAAGGCCTCTATGTCTTGTATAGATGTTTCGGGGAACCCCAACAGAGATTTCAAGAGCGGGTGTTCTCTATTGGTTCCTTCTTTCCATCTCTTCACTGGTCTCCCCTCCTCTGCAGATGATGAAGGATGTTGTGCCTTTCTCTTCATCATCATCCTTGGTGTCCTAATCACAATGCACAGGGTTTGTAACCGAGGGATGTAGGTGTATGTCCTGTCTGATGGTATGTTACAGTACTGACCCCCCAACCCCAAAATACAACTTTAAATCTTAAAACAACTTTATTTCTAGATATATTATCACTAAGTAACAGAAATCAAAGAACTGTAAAGGCAAACCCGATACAAACTGTCCCCTAACCCCCCCTCACAGCTGTAGCCAACTGCTCCCCCACCCCCAAACTCCCCAAAAACACCTAATCTAAACTTTTAAACAAATATCAATTCTATTAAATAAATACAATCAAAAAGAAATTGAAAATTGATAAAATTAAGCAAGCCTGTTCAGCGATCCGGGTCACTTCTGTCTTCAGACAACGATGCGAGCACCATCCAGCTCTGAAGGGAGAGTGAAGTGACAGTTGGAGCTGACCTGTGACAGTTGGAGCTGACCTGTGACAGTTGGAGCTGACCTCAGGTCACATGACCTCACCTCAGGTGCAGCCTGTTGCTATGGATCATTCTTCTTAGTGATCAGATGATTGGACCTAATAAATAAAAAAATATATACAGTACTTATATTGTATATTTTATGTATAGCTATATCTATCTACAGTATAACTTTTTTTTTCCTCCTAGATTTGGCTAGGGGAGTATACTATCTATCAATCTATATACTGTAATATATATATATATATATACACTTTTTTTTGTCTATTTTATTTCCCCCTAGGCTAGGGGAATATTATATATATATATATATATATATATATATATATATATATATATATATATATACACACACACACACACACACACACACACAGTATTTCCTGGCGTATAAGACTACTTTTATTTACTTATTTTCCCCTAGGTAGGATTGGACCTAATAAATAAAAATATATGTACAGTACATCTATTTTTCTATATACAGTACTCTATATATATATATATATATATATATATATATATATATATACACAGTATTTTCTGGCGTATAAGACTACTTTTTATACTTAAAAATATACCCTAAAAATTGGGGGTCGTCTTATACGCGGGGTATAAAATGTGAACCTTGAGTTTGGGTCAAGCTGGCTGGATGTGTGGTAATACTGTACATACAGTATACTGTGCTGAGCCAAGCTGGCTCAAAACAAATGTCCCTATGACAGATTAATCTGCCAGCCCGCTGGATGTGCGGTATATATAGTATACTGAGCCAAGCGGTTTCAAAACGTATCGGTACGTCCCTACTGTAATCAGACCGCTGGATGTGTGTATGTACGGTAGCTGTGGCTACATACAGTATACACTGGGCCAATCACGGCGAGTGATGTATTCTACTAATGAATACAAAGCCTGCTCGGATTGGCTGAGTCAGAGAGGTGAACTGATGATGTCACAACCTCAGCCATTCCGAGCAGGCTTTGTATTCATTAGTAGAATACATCACTCGCCGTGATTGGCCCAGCATATACTGTATGTAGCCTCAGCTACAGTACATACACACATCCAGAGGGCTGATTACCGTAGGGACGTACCGGTACGTTTTGAAACAGCTTGGCTCAGTATACTGTATATACTGCACATCCAGCGGGCTGACAGATTAATCTGTCATAGGGACATTTGTTTTGAGCCAGCTTGGCTCAGCACAGTATACTGTATGTACATTACTGCACAGCCAGCGGGCTGTATATCCATGTGATGACTGTCTTACAAATGTATCACAAGATGTCATTCATGAACTTATGATGTCAGAGGATGAACATGAGGATTTTTAAGGATTTTAAGTACTGGTAAGTCATAACCATTTCAGTTAAAAAATCTGATGTTTTTAAATGGTGTTGCCTCGGAAGGGGGGTAGTCTTATATGGCGAGTATAGCCCAAAACCTATGTTTTAACTGGAAAATTAGGGGGTCGTCTTTTACACCCAGTCGCCTTATACGCCGGGAAATACGGTACTCATTCAGGTGTAAGGTGTTTACATGCAGGATCGTGCTGGCAAAAAGTCCTGGAAATGATATTCCGTAACGACCTTCCATATACAGTACATGCATACAGGCACATAAACTCGCTTATGCATATACATGTGCAACCTCTTGCAGAAAGACATAGTCATTTACTAATGTTTGTATGCAGGATCTTGCTGGCAAAAAGATCCCGTAAAGACTTTTGTGGCACTCTCCCCCGAAGGGGCCACTGAGAAGATGTCCAGGTCTCCCCTGGAAATAAAAAAGGCTGCCTGTCACAGACACAATTCCCAGTTCACCGATAACACAGGCTTAGTCTAGGGAAGGGCTTTTTGTGGATTTTTTTTTCACAAACCTGAGGGTATTTAATGTGTTACCAAATCCAGGACCCTGCATTCACTATATCTGATCTCCCACAGTACACAGAACATGGAAATTATTTTAGTAATTATAAACTGCTAAATACCTTTTCTCATCAGCAGTTTTGTGACTTCCATCAGTGTACAGCAGAACACTGACTAAAGGTTGTAGAAGGGGTTTTCATTGTCCCATGATTGTCCGATGAAGCTGCAGGACCCCTGACCCTCTATTTGGACAGCTCTGCTTGGCCCTGTGCTAATCACATACACTCTCTCAAGATGAAAAAAAAAAATAGCATTACACACCACACTGAGCATGTGCAGTTTGCCCCAAGGCTCTGTTCTATTAGGAGATCGATTGGGGAGAGTAGAAAAAGGGGAGGATCGCCTCAGGTGATACACAGAGATGGAACTACTGCCCCAACATAATTTGTACCTGTTAATCTGCAGCCTTCTCTTCTCTACATCTGTTCAAAGTGCGAAATTTATACAGGGAAGGGCGCTGAAGTTTCACAAAGGAGCTGCTGAGAGCTGATGGGAGGGAAAAGACATACCCCCCCCCCCCCCTTCAACCAGCACACAGGAACAGAGCTGAGGATGTGAATTACAGGATGTGTGATTTAAAAAAGAGACCAGGACAGTGGATTACAGGCAAGTCCAGATAGCAACCTATGGGTTGCCAACCCATCATCCCAGTGTATCAGAGAACAGTGAGCTGGCTGGAGGAAGCAGGAGTTGCATAACCCGATGGTTCCTCTGTAGTGCCGACTCCTGTCCCAGATGGAATGATATCAGGTGCACTCCCCCTCTCATTCCTTCTAGCAGTCTGGAGAGCAATGCCAGCAGCAGCTGCAAGAGGAACAAGAAAAATCTTCAGGTCAGTGTATTACAAAACACAAACACTGGGCATCATTAGCATCTGTAAAAGGGTTACCATCTATAAGGCTGCTTTCACACTGATGTGCTGCGGTTTATCTGCACCACGGGTGCAGCCCAGTGCTACTGCAGCTTTCCTGTGGGTTAGCTGCACTGAGCCATAAACTTCTATTATTTCCTGTGGGTTTTGTGTGCTTTCTGAAAGTGCACCAAAACTCTTGAATGCAGGAGTTTTGGTGCTGTTTCAGAAAGTGCACCATGCTCACAAGATATAACAAAAGTCTATGATAAAGCACCATTTCATTGTGGCCAGTGACCGGTTACCAAATAAGTTAAGGGACCCATGCTTTTTGAAAGGTTGAGCACCTCTGCCCTATATATTTCTAAACGCGGCCTTTGCTCATGTGCAAAAGGCCTAAAAGTAACTTTACACAAAGTATTCAGAAGTGGACTTTAGCAGCTACTACATAAGTACATAACATAAAGAAAAGCAAAGTTATGGGGTGAAACAGGTATAGCACCTTCCTAGTTAGGTACTAGGTTAGGTAAATTTAGTTGTATAGCTCTCCTGTAATCAGTAGAGTTGCTTGTGATTGCTCTGGTCTGCTCTGAGTTTCACAGGCTGTGGGTTTTACTGCTTTCTCCTGCCTTCTGGATGGTTCTGGGAGATAGTGGGCTTTGAGATTCAAAATTACAGTGTGAATATTTATGTGGTCCAAGCCACTCCATGGGGGAGGATGCCCAGAAGGTGGATAGGGGGAGCATACATACCTTGAGGCCTGGAGCGGAGGGGTCTTGTCCAGCAGAAGGAGATCCTAGCCTGAAGGACTGCTGCCCTTCTGGGAAGTCAAGCTATGGTGCTTAATTTGCTCATTAAGGTCCAAGCTATACCAGCTGGAGGGCCTATTCTACTGAACTTTGTTGAAGCTGATCGAAGGATTTGTTTTTGGGGATCTGGTCTGAAGAGTTCATGGGGGATATGCCTGACAGATTTTGGAAGGCGTCATTTAAATATCCAAGGACGTTAGTGAGTACAGACTGGTGTGTAAGATCCCAGTGACTGTGTGCTGCTGCTATCCCTCTTGCATCAGAGTTGCTTGTGTTTAAAGGTGGACTTTTTTCTTTTGTCCCTGTGTAGCTCAGCATATTATCTGCTGTTGCTGCAAGGACTGTGCTAGGAAGCCTTTAGAAGGAGACAGGTGCCCTCAAGTTACTACTTAACATTGCTGGAGTATTCCATGGTTACCCTGCACCAAAGTATTCACTAAAGCATCAAAAAGAATTCCCCTCGATCAACGATGACGAACCTATGGCACGCCTGCCACAGCTGGCATGCAGAGCCCTCTCTGTGGGCATACAAGCTAAGTCGCCAGATCGCTGGCAGCCAAACCTCGGAAAGGAGCGCACACTGATTGGCCATTGCCAATGTGCATGCTCAGAAATGAGTTGCGACTCGTCCAGTGATGTCATCGTGCCTGAACAGCATTCCAGACCTCTCTTCTAGATCCTTCTATACACACAGCCGGCTTCAAGGCCCAGCAGAGTGATGGCACCAGTGGCACAGCAGTATCCATGAGGATTTCTCTTCCCCGGGTACAGCGCACCTTGTTGTTCCACACGACGTTGGACTATGCCTCTATCTGTTCACAAAAATGTGAGCTGCTCTCTTACGAACTTATATATAGCCATACTTTGAGAACATTTACAGTGTATTTTATATGGGTGGGGTTAGTAAATCATTCCTCTTTTTTTTTAATTTTGTGTTTTTCTAGACTGCAAGCCTTGAACACCAAAAAATGAGCACAGCAAAAAAAGCAAAACTGAAGACAGATAGTGGAAGATCATTCCAAGAGGCCTGGACAGAGTCATTTGGAGTGATTAAGCGCAATGGGAAAGAGTTATGTATTCTGTGTAGTGAAAGTCTTGTGTTTCGCAAATAAAGTGTTAGACTGCATTTTCACACCAACCACAAAAGTGTTGCCGAACTTGATGAAGTTGAAAGAAAAGAGTTTCTTGAAGGGAAATTGAGGAAATATCACTCCCAGTATCTTAGATTTTGCAACTATCTTTCTAAAACAAATCATCTGCCAGCTTTCAAATTAAACTGTGCATAGCAAAACATGGTAAGCCCCTCTTTGATGGGGATTTTGACAAAATGGCCATGTTGTCTGGGAGAAATTCCCTTTTTTCATGATTTCCCAAACAAGGCTAAAAATATGCAACGCATCTCTGAGATGCCACTTAGCAGAAATACTGTTAAACATCGAGTCCTGAGCATGGCAAGTGATGTTAGTCAGCAGCTCACCACTGACTTACAAACAGTAGCCTGTTACTCCATGTGGTTGGATGAAAGCGCAGATATAAATAATCATTCAAGGCTAGCAGTAATTTTGTGTTATGCTGTTGGTGACATCATGAGAGAAGAGCTGGTGAAACTGGTGTCTTTGCCTGGAAGAACACAAGGGATAAATATCTACAATGCTGTGATGGAGACTTTTTTGTCACAAGACATAGGACCAGAAAAAGTGGTTTCAGTTACTACTGATGGGGTACCTTGCATGGTGGGGGTAACATCTGGTTTCAAACAGTTCTTTGTTAAAGAAGCAAAACATCCAGTCATTCAGTTTTACTATATTATATATCAAGAAATTCTTTTTGCCAAAGAAAGCAGCAAAAAATTAGACAATATCCTCAACAATGTCACAAAAATGGTGAATTACATCATGGCTCGTGCTCTTAATATTTGATAGTTTCAAGCACTTCTTGATGAGGTTCAGGCACAGTATAATATTTTACTTATGTACAATAATGTCCAGTGGCTGAGCAGATGATGAGTCCTGGAGAGATTTGTAGCCTGCTTGGATGAAATTAGGCTATTTATGAATGAAAAGGGGCAGGAATATCCACAGCTCACTTGTATGGTCTGGCTTACCTCATGTTTTTTACAGAGTTTACATTACACTTCAATATACTGAACAAAAAGTTACACGATTTAGGGAAAACAGCAGAAAGGATGTTTTGTGATATCAAAAAAATTTAGAGAAAACTGCAGGTTTTTGAAAGAGACCTTGAAAGTGGGCAGCTGACATATTTTCTAAAAATGCATTTGGAAAATTCTACAACATTTATGGACAATCATTCAAGCCATCAGGAAATCTACAAGACATTTTCTAGGTTTGTAGCAGCTGCAAAGGAGAATTTTAGTAACAGATTTTTACAATTCCGTAAGACTTCTCTGCCAAATAATTTTAAGACAATGAAAGCACTTGAGATTGGATTGCATTTCGTACTTTGTTTGGGTCATATTATGCTTGTACACAGCTGTTTCAGCTTTGAATTATATCAACTCTGATACTAGAAACAGACTAACAGTGCTGCGTGTGTTGCTCTCAAACTAAAGAAGTATGAGCCAAGGTCTGACAAATTATCAGCATGCACACAACAGCAAAAATCACATTAATTGTGCAAAAGCATGCCAAATGCAAACTTTTACCTATAGAAGTGTTTGCAGTCCAAGACACTAGTTTAGGAGTTGTGTGTTAAGCAAGTTTAGTTTTCTTGTTTAACCAGCTGTTTAAGTACTACAAGTCCCATTGTGCCTCAGCCTCTGGGAGTCTTGCCTGTGGCTGTCAGAGTCTTGCAAGGCCTCATGGGCTTGAGGTCCTCAACACCTGGAGGGCCATAGTTTGGAGACCCCTGCCCTAGACTAATCACTGAGCCAGATGAATGACTGAGACTGCTAACACACTTACTGGGGAAAAAACCTTGGGACCAAAATAGTGGGTCCTTTAGGGGTGAGCACTACACAGGCCTGTGGCTAAGTCTAAAAAAATCAGGGGTATAACAAAAAAAATCCCATGGCCTCAGAGAAAAAAATTGAAAGGCCTTCCTTTAGTGGAAAGTGCCCAGCAATGACCCCTATTTACAAAATAATAACTGACGGGTCCGCCCCATCTGAAAGGGGCATAGGGCCAAAATATATATTTTTAATCTTTGTCACATTAGAAATATAACATTTTTTAATTACTTCAAAAGCTTTCTAGGTTCTGCTGAGAGCTGCTGATATGTACATTGGGAGCTGCACTTCTAGCACTCAGCTGCATTGGAACAGTATCTATGTTCCACACCAGTGCCGTTGTTGTTCCACCACCACCCCCTTTCTCTGCTATGCCATTCATGACACAGCTGCAACACAGTTTATCCCCTCTCCAGTTTATCATGAGTGGTGCCATATCTCACCAACTGCTCAGTGTCTGCCCCACTGCTAATCTCTCCACTGGCTTCCGCTCAGCCAAAAAATGAACATACAAAGCCATCCACAACTCTTGCCCAGCCACATCAATAACTTCATCTCAAGATTTCATCCAAACTGTCCTCTTCACCCTTCCCAGGAGCCTCTTGTTCTCTAGCCCATTCATCATCTCCTCCCATGCTCACCTCCAGGACTTCATCAGAGCCTTTCCTAACCACTGGAAGTCCCTTCCTCAAGCTTTCCAGCTATCTTCTACTTTGAAAGTGAAAGGAGCTTCTTCTCTGACATCAGCCAACACTAAGCTTTGATTGGTAAAGCAGAGCGCAATCAATGCAAAGGAAATTAGCCTTCACTTTTGTACCCCTGAGCCAGTAACCACAAGAATCTTTCGTTGTGAGGCTAAACTGATAAACTGAATAAAGTAAGTGAACATGAACATTTTTTAAACCCTTTTTTGAGATGAACCAGACTCTCCTTATCCTCAGGCTCCACAGTAATTGCATGAACTGTATGGCTATAATTATGCACTTGACAAGTACATATGCTTCGCTGACTGTTATGAACTACCTATCTTCTACTCTTAAAAGATACATTTTTTACTAGCAAGGATTTCTTTATTGAAACATATGAACATGTTACTATAACAGTTAGGACTTAAAAATATGTTAAGAGGAAACTGCATCTACCCAGTAGGTTTAAAATTTTAATTGTCAGTGGTAACCAATGGAGACAGACCTTTATGTCATTCATTGACCCATTAGACATAGCTGATTTTTCTAAAACATAGTGACATAACTCAGGGATTGAAATTTCCACTCGCCTGCTTGCCAGTGGCGAGTGGAAATTATGGTGGGGGCGAGTGTGTCCCCCAGTGCCGTCTTGCTGAGCAGGCTCGGAGCTCAGGCTGGATCTGTCATTGGCACTGGGAGCCGTCAGACTGCTCAATAGCTGAGCGCAGTGAAAGCAACGCAAGTAGTGTGTGCTGTGCTCTCTGCCTCCCCCTAGAGTGCAGTACCCGGCTCTGTGAGTGAACAACGAAGTACTGCAACTTTTTATGGGGTGTGTGTACGTGTACATGTGTGTGTGTTTGTGTGTGTCTGTGTATGCATGTACAATTGTACATGTGTCTGTGTGTATGTACATGTGAGTATCTGTACATGTGTCTGCGTGTATGTACATGTATGTGTGTGTGTGTACATGTATCTGTGTGTGTGTACATGTGTCTGTGTGTGTGCATGTACATGTGTGTGTTTGTGTGTATGTATGTACATGTGTCTGTGTATGTATGTACATGTGTCTGTGTAAGTGTATTTCTGTGTATGTACATGTATCTGTGTGTATGCGTGTCTGTTCGTGCCTGTGTGTGTATACATGTGTCTGTATGTGTATGTGTGTACATGTGTCTCTGTGCGTGTGTGTACATGTTTCTGTGTGTATGTACATGTCTGTGTGTGTGTACAGGTGTCTCTGTGTGTGTTTGTGGTGGCGAGTAACTCTAAGGCCTGGCTAGTAGCTCAGGACTTGAAATTTTAAGCCCTGACATAACTGAATAACATGAGTGACACTATTTATTTTTATTTTGTTTTACTGCATATACCTTACTTTGCCAGCGTGACTGAATTACTGTTTGCTTTTATTAGTTTTCAAGGTAGAGCATAGCATGTCTTGTGATTATGTAAATTTTTGTTTTTGTGTTATGTTGCATTCACCTCAATCCTACTCTGTTCTAATTAGATGTGTCAGCAAATATGCTGTATGTTTGTTCTCATTCACTTAGTAAACTTCATCAGATTTAGTCTAGACTTGCTAATTAGTAAGTGCTGCATTTGATAAATTTAATACAGACAGCACCTAGTAGCAGAGGAAGCAACAAGCAATTTGTTGCACAAATACAAAATACACTCTTCTTTCCATTTAAGGGCTTATTAACTTGGGCGCAGAGCCCTGTACAGTGGGATAAGCCTTGTGTCTACCTTTTTGCATTAGCATGGAGCTTCATGCAGGCAGCCTATATATCTGTAAAAGCCCCAGTTTAGGTTGTTTGGAACGATACTTACATTTAATTCAAATATCTGCCTCTTTCATTCTTAGATCACTTACCATTCATGAAAACTACACTATATTGCCAAAAGTATTGGGACACCCCTCCAAATCCATGGATTCAGGTGTTCCAATCACCTCCATGACCTCAGTGAATTCAAGTGTGGTACCGTGATAGGTTGCCAACTGTGCAATAAGTCCATCCGTGACATTTCCTTACTACTAAATATTCCACAGTCAACTGTTAGTGGAATTATAACAAAGTGGAACCAACTGGGAACAACAGAAACTCAGCCATGAAGTGGTAGGCCCCGTAAAATGACAGAGTGGGGTCAGCACATGCTCAAGTGCACAGTGCGCAGAAGTCGCCAACTGTCTGCAGAGTCAATAGTTAAAGACCTCCAATAGTTAAAGGCCTTTTCGTCTGACATCAGTGCTTGACCTCACAAATGCGCTTCTGGAAGAATGGTCAAACATTCCCATAGACACACTCCTAAACCTTGTGGACAGCCTTCCCAGAAGAGTTGAAGCTGTTATAGCTGCAAAGGGTGGGCCAACTCAATATTGAACCCTATGGACTAAGACTGGGATGCCATTAAAGATCATGTGCTGTACAGGCAGGCGTCCCAATACTTTTGGCAATATAGTGTATAATACAGCTTTTATGAATGGAGGAGGGGGGCAGATAGGGTGAGCATAGTCAGTACTCTGGATGAGTGCTTGTGACAGGTCTATTAACTCACTTCACATCAGAAGATTACACCTGTGGAGTATAGGAGGATGGCAGAGGACAGTGGCCACCAGCACAAGGGACACTTTGGATTCAATGTAAGTAGCATATATTATGCTGATTTAAAAACAAAGTGTTGCCTAACCTTTACCTAACCTTCAATCTTGCTAGTACAAAAAGATAAGCAAATGGCTATTCACCATGTACAGAGCTCTGTGCCCATATGAATGAACCCTAGCACTGGTCATACACCAGAATTTCATTTGAAAAATGGCATTGAAATTCTGATAAATCGTTCCTTAGAGCATTAAAGTTTGCAATCATTGAATGAACTAAAGACATGTTACTTCAATAGAATCCCAGACGTATAAAACAAATGTAGTCTCTTCCTGAAACATGTGCTTTACAGTATGCACAATTATTACAAACAAAATCAAATTTTCAGTCAGCAGTCAGAATTTTAGTAGTTTAAAAAATTTTTCCATCTTTACCCAATACTATATTTTACTATATTTACTATACTTACTCAGTCACTGACTTTAATACGGTTGTAAAGGCTCAAGGTTTTTCACCTTCATGCATTCTATCCAGCCTCCTCTAATATTCACCTTAGCCCCCTCTAGATGTGCACTTGAGTATCGGCTATCCCAGGACTCCCTATTCTCATTGGCTGAGACAGCAGAAGGAGAAGAGAGAGGGGCGGGGTTGAGTAGCAGCTCCATGTGTGAATGGACACAAGGAGCAGGGGCTGGGGAGTGCTCATGTTCGGGTGTCCCCATAGCAAGCTACTTGCTGTCTGAGAACCCAACAGGAGGGAGGGACCAGGAGCACCATGGGGAACCCGAGAAGAGGAGGATCTGGGCTGCACTGTGCAAAACCACTGCACACAGCATGTAAGTATAGACATGTTTGTTATTAGAGAAAAAAAAAGCCTTTAGAATCATTTTAATTTGCTATTAAAGCCCAAGTGCTGAGGGAGAGGGGTCTCTCTCAGGTGGGGATTTCTACCATGCTTTGGGTTTACAAACTATTTTCCCATAAGGTTAACCACCACACTGAAAAGGCATACCTCAGATGGTGTGAGTGTCTTGGCTTTATCTTTTAAACCTATTTAAACATATTGTGCTAAGGACCATTAAACGACAGAACTCGGCTCTAGCGATTCTGTTCCATTGTTCCCTAGCCATTCACTCCTTGGTCCGTACCTTTATCTAGGAGGATACCTGCATTGCTTCCCAAGCTGGGTCTCCTCTCCACTTGCTCTGTAGGTCTGTAAGCCAGTTCTCTCAGTTCTTCAAATACCTATTTTTGACCCAGTGTTGTAGATCTCCCTCATGCCTCAAGCTGATAATAAATCTGCTACAAGAATCTCAGCACTTGCAGTCTTCTTTCCTGCCTATGATTGTGACCTCTTTCCACATTTTTGAGAACACTGTGACCCTTTACTTGTACCAAGCTCCTTTTTATCCTAAGGAGATTGATTGTGTTTTACATACATTGAGTGCTGAGGGCTGTTAGATCATCTCTCTCCACAACAGCATCCTCCAGAAAGACTGACTCTGTAATTTTCAAGACCTCTCTAGAGGAGCTCTGGGCATCCAGCTCAATCATATTTATTTATTTATTTCAGGTACTTATATAGCACTGTCAATTTATGCAGCACTTTACATATATATATATATATTGTACATTCACATCAATCCCTAACCCTGAAGGGGTGTACAATTTAAGGTCCCTAACTTATATTCAGACATACACATACTAGGGACAATTTAAACAGGATCCAATGAACCTACCAGCATGTCTTTGGAGTGTGGGAGGAAACCAGAGTACATGCAGGAAACCCACACAGGCACAGGGAGAACATGCAAACTCCAGGCAGGTGGAGCCGTGGCTGGGATTCGAACCAGCAACCCTAGTACTGCCAGGCAGAAGTGCTAACCATTTAGCCACTGTGCCACCCTGATATCCCAATAGATTTACCAGATTACTTGTTAGAACATTTCTCTGAAGCAAAGCGTCCCCATTTTTTCTTTTACGGCTCATTCTACCAGGGTGGTATATGTTTCTTGAGCCTTTCAACATCACAATTTGGTCTCCTAGATTACCTGTTCCCATTTATGATCACTGAAGCAACAGGCTTGGGAGGGATGAAAAGAAAGGAAAATTTACCTAAGTGTCCCTTTTATTCACCTAAAACCAATTCAAATTTTGCTTGGGAGATAGGACACATAAGGACAGATGGACGACTGTTCTTTAACACCAAGCAGCGGCCCGCCTCTCCAGCAGTCTACCACGCCCTTAAGAACACTTCTCCAATAAACAGTGTTCTAGCTCCCTGATCAGACTCTGGGGAGCTGGGGAGAGCAGTGGTCTGACTCTAATACATGCTGCCAGCACACAGTATATTAACTTTTGCAGCAGCAGTACTTCAGTTAAAAAAGGAAAAAAGAGATTTGCATTTATTGAATGCCTGACTGTGTTACAGTATATAATGAAGAAGGTTTAATTGGGCTTTAAGTAAGAAAGCAATATTATTGCCTGGCAATTGTGTTAAAGTTAGAAAAAACACTGGGAACTGTAGATACTCCATCACCTTTTATAACCTTACATGCAAAACTTGGCATCATATCCAACAAAATGTGTGTGGTTGTGGAAGAATTCCCATAACTTTCGGATAAATTAAAGGCCTTTCCAGCTAAGTACACACCAGAGGTTAGAGACAGCACCACTTATATCATATGCTACATTATTTTTGGTTTACCCTCTGAGCGATATAAGAACATCAAATCACCATCTACACGTACAAATTATACATTCCATCAGTGGAAAATAAACGTTCACCTTACTGAGCTTTTCAAGAGCAATTGCAATTTCAAAAAGAATGCTGTGAAGACAAAAATGTATATTCAGGTCAGACTTATCACCACTTACAAAATGAGGTCACATGATGAACATTTCAGCAATACTCTATTCCATATGGTTTTATGAAAGGACAAATTAAAAAAGTTATGTGATTACAAATAAAACAGACTAGGCTAAACAAATATTGCCAAGAATCAAGAGGAATGTGTATTCTTCCTTGAATCTTGGTGAGGTTTGTGTATTTCTACCAGATCTTTGTAGCCATCTGGCATGAAACTGTCTCTGTGACAGAGCCTCCTGTAATAAAGACCAATCGCTGACACTCTCTTTTTTTTTTTAGAATAATTGGTCTTGTATCCTGCCTGTTTTTTTCAGCAGACAACCTGTAGTGGGTGGATGCTGGGTCTTTCCTACAGCTCTGCTGTTTACCAAGGCTATGTGTAGCACAGTGATGTCCATGCTACCTTTAATAGTTAATATCTGGGTTTGCCAAGGCACCTTTGGGTATACAAACTGGATTTATTTCCTTTGTAGCTATTGTGGAATATATTTAAATGAATCCTTTGGTGCCCAGAGTTCAGCTTTAATTAATGATTAGTAACATATGTTTTAAATTATTTCATTAACACAAACAAGTAGAAATTAGTTTTCATAAAATCAATTAGAGACATTTATGATTGATAAATGGAAATCTTAGTGCCACATTCCTAAATTAGTATCAAACCAAAAATCATAAAATGGGACTTAGGCACAACATTTTACATAAAAACACAAATTTTTAAATACGATTTAAACATATACAAAAGTTTCCATTTCTTACAAAGTCCTATGAAAACAATAAAATACTCCACTGATTTGACATAGTAGTGTATCATTTTAAAAGCTGCTGATTTTTTTATGGTCCAATGCATTTCTTGCACTTTGTCCACTTCTTCAGGAGTCGTCAGTATGCTTTTACATAAAAAACAATCTATATAGAAACAATCATAATTATTAAAAACAATGATTTATTATTTCTCACATTCCATTGTAAATCTTCAATTGGGTGAAATTCCCAGAGCACACGCAGGAGTGAGGGAATGTCTAAGGTCCCTAATGGTTCAGGATGTTGCAATGGGGACTTCATGTGCCCTATCGTATGCTAACCTTTATCTTGGAGGTTGGGAGAGCCAGCTATTTGCCAGGGATGACTTATCAATGTACCTGTGCCACATTTTATTGGCAGAGGTACACCGATGACAACCTCATGATATGGAACAGCTCAGTTAAAAGATCTAAACCGGTTCTTGAAGCAATTGAATAATAACACTTTCAACCTTTCCTTCATGCACTGAGTGGCAAAATGTATTACTTTCCTTGATTTAAATATTACCATTGAGGATGATGGAAAAATTTCTACCTCTCTGTTCAGGAAAGAAGCAACAGGCAACACTATTTTGAGGGCAGACAGTGCACAATCTAGGGCGCTGGTACGTAGCATCCCTTGTGTGCAATATCCTTAAATGCAATTTCTTGAATATACAAGATTTTGAAAGGGAAGCCAAGGCTTTAAGAGATTGTTTATTGGCAAGAGGCTAAAGTAAAAGATGTCTTAAAAAAGCCTATCAGACACTTGTGAACGCCTGCGGTCCAAGCTGTTGATCAAACGTAATAAGATAAAGATTCATCTATGGATACTGAATTATTCATAACTACATATACTTATCACCATCACAAAATTAGGAGAGTTCTCTCTAAGCTTTTTTGCAAATTCCAAGTGGGCTTTCATGTGTTTTGCACTGAGGAGAGGCTTCTGTCTAGCCACTCTGCCATGAAGCCCAGATTGGTGGAGGGATGCAGTGACGGTTGTCCTTCTGGAACTTTGTCCCATCTCCACACAGGAGCTCTGGAGCTCAATCAGAGTGACCATCTGGTTCTTGGTCACCTCTCTTACTAAGGCCCTTCTCCCCCGATTGCTCAGTTTGGTCAGGTGACCAACTCTTGGAGGAGCCCTAGTTGTGCCATATTTCTTGCATTTGAGAATTGGAGGTCACTGTACTCTTGAGATCCTTCAGTGCAGCAGATTTTTTTGTAGCCTTCTCCAGATCTGGCCTTGCAATAATCCTGTCTTTGAGCTCTGCAAGCAGTTCTTTTGATCTCATGGCTTCTGCTCTGATACAGCATGCAGTGTGCCTTTCCAAATCATGTCCAATCATTTTAATTTACCACGGGTGGATTCCAATCAAGGTGTATAAACATCTCAGCAACGATCAATGTAAACGGGAGGCACTGGAGCTACATTTCAAATTTAGTTTCAAAGGTTCTGAATACTTACGCCAATGTGATATTTCAGTTTTTTATATTTAATAAATTCACAAACATTTCTAAAATTCTGTTTTTACTTTGTCATTATGGGGTACTGAGTGTAGATTAATGAGAAAAAATGTATTTAAACAACTATAGTATCAGGCTGCAACATGAAATTAAAAACAGTGAAGGGGATCTGAATACTTTCTAAATGCACTTTACATTTTAATTGTATCTTTGTTCAGATTGAAGATAAGTATTGAAATAAAAGTTGCTTCTTATGTTATCCTGTAAAATAGATCTACATTATGTAGTAGTTTTAGTGCCTGGTCACACTGGTGCGATTTCAGGTGGGATTTGCAAACTGAAATCGCATCTAATGAATGTGAATATCAGTGTCTTGCGATTGCTGCAGCGTGATTTCTAAAGTAGTTCTTGTATTACTCTTTCTGCAGTTTTGTTGTGATTTCATATACATAGAAGATAATAGAAATTGCAAGAAATTGTTGAAAATCTTCACAAGTAGCAATAAAGTCTTCAGAAATCACACCTGAAATTGTTCTGAAATTGCACACAAATCGCACAATTGTAAATCGCAGCAGTGTGACTGGTGACTTACCTGACAAATATAATTTTTTTTTTTTAGATTTTGTTAAATGTCCAAGTGAAACATAACCTAGTAAACAAAGGAAATGGATAAAAGGATGGCAATGTATACTCAAAGTTATAAAGGCAGCCAATGTAACAATAAAAAATGTATAGTGAACATACTGTCTCAGCTCTGTAATGTTGGAATTTGTGCTCTCTATGCCAGATTACCCACAAAAAACATAGCTGACAATTTCTACTTTTTTTTTTTTTTAACTCTGGCAGCTCAACAAAAGCTTTTTGAGTAGACCTTATAAAGAATAGTTATATCAATCCCAAAAAAAGAGAAGGTAAATTATGGGCTACAAGAATATGGAGAACCATAATTTACCATACTTTGAGCTCATGATTAAAAGCATAATTTTCTTTCTTGTCTCTACGTGTATGATAGGAGACTATTGTATAGCTCCAAACATCTGAAGTGTGATCTTCATGGCGAAACTAATGTGTGTTTTCCTGCTACAGAATGCTCAATGATTGTATTTATTTGATACTGAGTCACCAAAACACCTAACAATACAAAATGTTTGACTACTTAAAGGATAAGTTCACTTTTTTTAAAAAAATAATAAATGCACATTTTTTGCAGGGAAAAAAATGTGCATTTACAATTTTGTTTTTGTTGTAGGAGCCTGGAAAGCAATGCACCTGCGATCAGCAGATCACTGGTTCCATGCAGGCCTCCTGCAGACTGTCAGTGTATCTGTGTGCTTGTACATTGTATTGGCAGGTAGTTTCACACTGACAGGAAAAATCATTGAACTACCATAGCGCTCAACAATGCCTTGGTAGCTCATTGAAAAATACATGCCCACAGCCGCAAAGGCTGTCGGTTCTTGTAGTGTTCCCATTCATAGAACTCTGTGAATGAATGATGTGGCCAGGTGGGTGGAGCCCTGCATGGACATTTTTTTATGGGGAATCTTTTCCAGGGAGGAAAAGATTCCCCACTGCTGTGAAAACGGGGGTATGGGGGAGTGTGGGGGCTGGTTCAACAGTAACATGTTACATGTTAAACACTGAATATGGATATAACATGTAACATGTTATGAAAGGTGAACTTATCCTTTAACATTTCATGTATGCACTAACAGTGTATATAAAGCCAAAACTTTTCAGGAAGAGTTAAAAACCTATTGGGTTATTTTTCCTGCTTGTGTACCATTGAGATTTCCCTTCACTTTCTGTTCTAGACACGCGATCAAAAATGGGAGGAAATCTCTCTAAACTATTGGATTTTCCTATCAGTTTCTATGTCCACTTGCCACACTGTCAGAGTAAATCTACTGTGACAGGGCAGCAGCTGCAGGCTCAGCAATGTAAATAAATGTGGGTCTGGGGCATGCGTGCGCGTGCTCG
This sequence comes from Staurois parvus, assembly GCF_062004578.1. Classification (NCBI taxonomy): domain Eukaryota; kingdom Metazoa; phylum Chordata; class Amphibia; order Anura; family Ranidae; genus Staurois; species Staurois parvus. Next base: position 10,359,020 of record NW_028318117.1, on the reverse strand, counting down.
CTGTTGGCCTGCGGTGTGGTTGGACACAGCAAGATTTTGTCATCAGGTCCTGGACTGTGACTTATGGCCAGGATCTCCTGATCAGCTGTGTCCAATCACAGCACAGAGCCTTGTGTTTAGAAACACACGGCTATGTACACACAGCATCGATATGGCTGTTTTGTCTCCCTGCAAAGCAGGGAGACAAAACAGCCAGATCTCTTAGTAAAAGCAGCACATATTACACACATTACACTTGTTAGGCACTTTGATTGCCCCTAGATGTTAACCCCTTCCCAGCCAGTGTCATTAGTACAGTGACAGTGTACAGTATTAGCACTGATCACTGTATTAGTGTCACTATTGATGTCAGTGTCAGTTAGTCTGTTAATGTACCTTCTAGCCAGAATCAGCTAGTGCCAGATTGCCTTCCACACTATCACAGTCCCACTATAAGTCTGATTACCGCCATTACCAATATAGCATCATAGCTGCATAAATTCCAGTATACAGTTAAGTCCATATATATTTGGACACAAGCACAATTTTAGTTTTTTTTCAGGTTTTACCAAAACATATTCAAGCTATAGTTATATAATGGATATGGGCAGAAAGTGCCACTCTCGGGTTTAATTTGAGGGTATGTACATCCAAATTGGAGGAAGGGTTTAGGAATTACAGGTGATAATTCTGCACTTCTCTACGAATAGCCAAGAGCCCGTGCAAGAACCCTGTTCCCAGGAGGCCGTGCTATCAATGGGATTGCTTTGCTTTGAACTTTGCTTTGAACATTTACTACAGCCTATCTGTTATCTTCACTGAGTTACCATTACTCACAACTGTATATTGGCCCCACCATTGCTAGCAGAAGACAATGGCTACTATCACATCAGGAACTTTAAACATCTCAGGATTGCTATTTCTAGTTAAAGGGACTTCTTCACATCTAAGCCATCGTTATTCAAATTAGGGTGGGTACTATGGGTACTATACCCATTTATGGCAGCACATTGCTGTCTCCCCAGATCTCAACTACGGGGCGTCAGTCTGCAGCATTCCCAGCTCTCAGGGAGGAGGACCAGCACAAAGGTTTCCTAGATCACTGCAGGAAGAATTCTGACAACAGTTGTGTACTACAAAACAAGACATACTTGAAAAGCATGGTTGTATGAGGAGTATATTACTGTGACCGCTGAGCTGTTATCTGTGGATCAGGAAAGGAAATACACATCAAGGAGGACTACAAGACCCAGCTGAACCTCCATAAGTCCATAAGCATGATTGACTCTTATATAACATTAAGAGTCTATGTGAGTCAGTGGGTAAGTGGGACCAGTGGTGTAGAGTACCAAGAATTCTGCACTTTATTAAGAAGAATGGCACATTTGTACACTGAGAGTCTGTTTTTACAGAATAATGTTCATCTGGAATTCATGTTGTGGTATTTGGCGCGTTATTTGGATTTTTTATGGATGTGGTGCACAATAAGAATACTTATGTTTTAAATAAAGTATTTTAATTTGTTTATATTGTAAAGCACATCAGAATGTGACTCATATGTGTATGACTATAATGATTCAATTATGATTTAACAGGCAGCGCTTCCTTGTAATAATATCATGGGTCAAAACCCTATGTAGAATCAGCAGCTAGACACATTGAAAAGCATATTGCTTCATTAGTAATAAGAGAAGGAATTAGTTTTGCACACAAGGGTGTAATCCTAGTGCAGGTTATTAGTTGTTATATACACACCACCTGTACTATATGTAAATACAGTATATAATGAGGAGGTGCTTGGCTTTAGCATCAGGTGTCATGAACATGAAAGGAGTAGAGCCTCGTTTTAAGAGGACATGAACATTTTTTCTATACATTGCCTGATACAATTCTAGTCCAAAAACTTAAAACAGAAGATGGCATCACTCTGGAATGCCAGCAATGAGTAGTGTGTTTCTGGTATGAATGAAAGACTAAATCACATCCGTAGTGGTCAGAGAATGCCCCACTATTAGGTGACTGAATCATTTCTACCATTCAGGATGTGCAGCCATGCAGAGGAGACTGGGATTATATACCAACTTCCTTGCTGTCAGCAACTAACCTGTTTCCTACCATTTATCTGGGGCCCTGGAGCCTAGTCTGGAGGTTACTGTCTGGTATCATCATTTCACCCTGTCTATGTGGACGTCTATATACTGTATTGTATATATTCAAACCAGGGGCGGACTGACAATTAATGGGGCTCCCGGGCAATGGGGCCCCTGTGTCCTCGCCCACACTCAAACCACACCCAAAAAAGCCTATGAAAGGTACCAGGGGCATCTTATGGGGCCCACTAATGACCCCAAATGGTCAGTCCGCCCCTGATTCAAACACACACTGTAGATATAAGCTTTCACTTCAAAAGGTTTTATTCTGCAAAGTGAGGGGATGATGGATTCCTGCCTGGGATGATGTATAGGTAGAAAGACAAACTCCAGCTGAAATGTTTCTCCTTAAACTGGCCACACACCAGTGGAATTTCATCTGAATGTTCATACAAAACAAAAAAAAAAAGATTCATACAAAAATTCTAAAAATTGTTAATCAAACCATTTGATTTTGAAATCGAATCAACCAATTTTGTCCAGGTCTGCTACTTGCATATTAAACAGGTTGCTTTTGTGATAGGAAGATAAAAAGTAACCGAATGCCTGAACTCCTGCGCTGGACAGTGGACCCCACAATGTCTGCATCCCCACATGGAATATAGAAGGAATGCAAGCTTTGCTGCTCTCAACGGACCAGGGAAATCCAAAAAGAACTGTATATGAAGAAACAAAAAGAGGGCGCACGGGCCTAGTGAATTACCTTTAAAAACAGATTTATTGATAAAAAGTGAAATACTCACAAAGGAATAAAATCAAATGAAGGGAATGTCACAAGAAATGCAGCATGGTCCAATCACCCTGAAGGATGTCTGGTGAGGGACTGTAGAGCTCTAGGTGGCTGCTTACTGACGCGTTTCAAGGCTGTGCCTCTTCCTCAGAGTTCAAATACCCCTAATAAAACCTAAAAAACAACCTGGCTGTGCAGGACTATAGAGGGACCCAAGTCTATAGAGGGACCCATTGTTGGTGTCATTGGGAGGAATAGTGCCCCATCATTGGTGTCAGTAGGAGGAATAGTGCCCCATCATTAGTGTCAGTGGAAGGAACAGTGCCTGTCAATGATGTCAGTGAGAGGAATAGCACCTCATCATTGATTTCAGTGGGAGGAATAGTGCTCCATTGTTGGCATCAGTGGCAGGAACTATGCCCCACTGTTGCTGAATAGTGCCCCAAGGGCAGGATAAAAGAAAGCAAAGGGCCACAGGGACACCACTGATATAGATAGTTGTTTCTACAAAATCTATCATCAAGGTTCAATATACTGTATTTGAACAATTTAAATAATAATTTATTGTTGTGAAGGGAAATCTCCGCAATGGGACACAGATGGCAAAAAAAATAAATCTGACACAGGTTATAACCCTCCTTTGTTCGATCCAAAATGAAAAAAAAATGTTTGCGTATAGTTCTACTTTAAGGATAAGTACTAAGTGTATAGGTATTGGAAAATTCTGTAGAAGTCCGAAAACATTCCCATTGGAACCAGAAAACTGGATATGGCTCTGTGGTGTCAAGTTATACCTTTAAATTAACTACTGATAATTTTAAAAGATAGTTTCTGAAACTAATGTTGCAGTGTTGTAACCCTTGACCACAAAGAATCATTGCCAAGTCTTGGGAAACTGAATCATAAAAGTATAAATTAAGAATATTCAGAACTAATGGAAAGTCCAGAAGTCTCCTAAAATCATCATCAATCCTTACCAGTACCTGAACATTGTCAACAACATCTGACCAATGACCAAAGACCGCATGACTTTTTGTATAATAAATATAGCACTACCCCCTTAGGAGTTGCAAATATTTCAGGTCCCCCTATAGTCCTGCACAGCCAGGCAACACGCATCTTCACACAAGCTTGCATCCAGTTCAGAGATCAGCCCTTGAGCTTGTTTTTTTTGTAGGGGATTTGAACTGGGATAGGATTACAGGTGTACAGGATGCCCAAGGGAACTGATAAACTGAGGACAACTTCATGAAACTATTTACAAGCCTCCACACATAGCACAGTCTCTGTTGGAGAGCTAGCCAGCATCTCCTAATGTACTACCCCAGACCCTAGATGAACTCTTCCTTCACCCAGCAATCTGAAGGTATCACTGAACAGGGGATCTGGTGCCTGTTTCTTTTAGATATGGACAGTCCTAGATAGGTGGAAAATCTGCTTTCCCACCAGAGTGCTCCTTCCCCTATCCACCCATGGGGCGCAGGGGTACTCACTCAGATCCTCTCCTGTACCGCTGATGGTTCAGTGGCTGCTACCAGGCCTTTTAGCTGGGTCGCTTCTTCTCCTGCAGAGGTGGTCCTCGCTCTGGGGGCCAGTGAAGCTGTGAGATTCCTTCCTTTCCAGCTCCACTGCCTGTAGGTGGGTCCCCTCTCCATCTGGGCATCCTCCCAGGCTCCTGCTTTCAGCCTCACATCTTCCGCACTGTCTTCCATGCAAACTCTCCTCTCCTTCTCCTCCCCCCTGGGTTGTCCTGGCCCCTTGCCAATCCTCCTGTTGCGGATTGGCCAGGATCCCTCAACAGTACAGGCCAGCTACTCCTTAGATCCACCTTCTACCTCTAGACCTTCCTCCAGAGCTCCAGAGTAGGGGGAAATTCAGAAGGCTGGCCTGCAGAGCCTCTCAGTCCTGACCACAATTTGACCTCCTGACTATTGCACCCAGGCTTCTACTCAGCAGTCCTCTCTAACAATCAGGACTAGTTAACTAGGCGGGCTCTACATAAATATTACGGTAGTCATCCAATAAATGAAGATAGTTTTAGCATACATTTGATGTCTGTGTCTGATCTCCCATACTGCGTTATATGTCTTTGAATTAAGTCTCACTGAATAACTAATGACAGGTAGCTGTACCTGTACTTCCAAAGAAACCCACAACAGCTCAGATTCATGTTCCACTCTGTGGTTCATTTCCTCCATAGATTTAATCTCATTCACCTCACATACCCATTCCGTCACAGATGGCGTGCCAGTTTCACTCCAATATCTTGCTATGATGGTGTGGGCAGCAGAAAGCATAGAGCGTAAAAGGATCTTCTTAATTAATTGAATTGATGCAGGTAGAATCAATAGGAGAGTGACATGTGGATTGGGCCTAAGAGATGTATGCATAATTGTATAAGAGTCAGCTTGTGTAAACTTGCTTCAAAATGTGGCATTGGACACGCTTTTTTAAAGCACTCTGAATGTCAACCACTAAAAAAAATAGTAAGCCAGCAGTCCTGTTTACACATTGTGTTTGCTTTGCTTCAAAAAAATATACTCTATGTCACCTTCTTGGTGCTTCAAAGAGTCTCTAAGGCCTCCTTAGAAGTCTATGACAAAGCTCGCAAACAGCACCAGCAGCTTTTGAGGGGCTTTTATTCAGCGTTAGTTTGGCTTTGTTTTGGAGGTATTGAAGGAATGAAATATTCCAGGATGTACTGGGAAACCAACAAACCAGAAAGATGTCATCAGCAGTCACTTCCAGTTCATATGTATATATCATAGACAGAAGAGAGAGGACTGAGCGGCAGAGGATCAGCAGGGCTGGTGCAGGAGAAACTAGCAATGTCAAACATGGTGCACAGCATGGGAGCAATATAGCGTGAGAGGGGACCAGAGAGAGAGGAGGATCAGCAAACCAGAAGATCAGCAGAGCAAGCCCTTACTACTGAGTGTAACCTTTAGTGGGGTCACAGGGTCAGGAAGTGAGGGCAAGTCTCCCTCCAGTGGGGTCACAGAAACAGGAAGTCTCCCTCCGGTGAGGTCACAGGGTCAGGAAATGAGGGCAAGTCTCCCTCCAGTGGGGTCACAGAAACAGGAAGTCTCCCTCTAGTGAGGTCACACAAAAAGAAAGTCTCCCTCCAGTGGGGTCACAGAAACAGGAAGTCTCCCTCCAGTGGGGGTCACAGAAATAGGAAGTCTCATTTCAGCAGGTTAACAGAAATAGGAAGTCACACTTCAGTGGGGGTCACAAAAACAGGAAGTCTCCCTCCAGTGGTGTCACAGAAAGAGGAAGTCTCCCTCCAGTGGTGTCACAGAAACAGGAAGTCTCCCAACAGTGGTGAAACAAGGTCAGGAAGTAAGGGTATGCCTCCCTCCAGTGGTGTAACAGGGTCAGGAAGTAAGGGTAAATTTCCCTCCAGGGGAGTTACAGAAACAGGAAGTCTCCCTCCAGTGGTGTCATGTTCAGGAAGTAAGGGTATGCCTGCCTCCAGTGGAGTTACAGAAACAGGAAGTCTCCCTCCAGTGGTGTCACAAGGTCAGGAAGTGAGGGGAAGACTCCCTCTAGTTGTGTTTCATGGTAACAGAACATTTCCCTCCAGTGTAGTCACAGGGGCAGGAAATAAGAGGAAGCCTCCCTCCAGTAGAGGCACAGAAACAGGAAGTCTCCCTCCAAACGGGTCACTAAAGAATGTTCTAGGTAGCAGCAGTTGTGGTAACTAAACATTGTTCAGCATGGGTTGGCATGTATGGAGGCACGGTATAAATTGGCAGGGTCAGCTTGATTTGTAGTTCTACAGTAGCTGGAGAGGCAGCAGTTCTATGCTATATCAGCTATACATTTTAAAGCAGTTCTCAACATTTTACCCCACAGGAACCCCTAAACTAATTTTCAGGGCTCATGTTAACTCTTACTAAGGTAATTGGGAGTCACTGGGAAAAATGTCCACCTTACGGTGGTGGTCAGTAGGAACAATGTCCTCCAACCTCCAATTTTCTGAGATTGTGGATTTGGGGTTTTCATGAGCTGTAAGCCATAATCATCATAATTATGACAAATCACGGCTTGAACTATCTTGCTTTACATGTAATGAGTCTATCTCATATGTTAGTTTCACCTTTTAAGTTGCATTACTAAAATAAATGAACTTTTGCACGATATTCTAATTTTTCGAGTTTCACCTGTATGTACAGTTGTGTCCAAAATTATTCAACCCCCACTGAAATTGAGTGTTTTGGCCAGTTTGACATTGCTTTTGATCATTCAGTCATCTTGCTTACATTTACATTAAAGAGGCACTTGTAGGTCAGACAAATATAACATAACAGTTATAATGAAATAACCACAAATGTCTTTTCTGTGCTCACAGCATTATCAGTTTTATTCAACCCCCAAGTGACATTCAATCTTAGTACTTAGTACAGCATCCTTTTACAGTTATAACAGCTTTTAAACGTGAAGCATAGCTTGACACAAGTGTCTTGCAGCGATCTACGGGTATCTTCGCCCATTCTTCATGGGCAAAGGCCTCCAGTTCAGTCACATTCTTAGGCTTGCGCACTGCAACTGCTTTCTTTAAGTCCCACCAGAGGTTCTCAATCGGATTTAAGTCTGGTGACTGCGATGGCCACTCCAAAATGTTCCAGCCTTTCCTCTGCAACCATGCTCTAGTGGACTTGGAGGTATGCTTGGGATCATTGTCCTGTTGAAAGGTCCAACGTCTCCCAAGCCTCAGGTGTGTGACGGACTGCATCACGTTTCCATCCAATATCTCCTGGTACTGAAGAGAATTCATGGTACCTTGCACACGCTGAAGCTTCCCTGTACCTGCAGAAGCAAAACAGCCCCAAAGCATGATTGACCCTCCACCATGCTTCACAGTAGGCAAGGTGTTCTTTTCATCATAGGCCTTGTTCTTCCTCCTCCAAACATAGCGTTGATCCATGGGCCCAAACAGTTCTAATTTTGTTTCATCAGTCCACAGAACACTATCCCACAACTTTTGTGGTTTGTCCACATGGCTTTTGGCATACTGCAGTCGACTCTTCTTATTCTTTGGAGACAGCAAGGGGGTACGCCTGGGAGTTCTGGCACGGAGGCCTTCATTACGCAGTGTGCGTCTTATTGTCTGGGCTGAAACTTCTGTACCCACATCTGACAAATCTTTTCTCAGTTCCTCAGCAGTCACACGGGGACTTCTCTCCACTCTACGCTTCAGGTAGCGCACAGCAGTCGAAGTCAGCATCTTCTTTCTGCCACGACCAGGTAGCGTTTCAACAGTGCCCTTTGCCTTGAATTTGCGAATGATGCTTCCTAAGGTGTCTCTTGGTATGTTTAACATCTTTGCAATCTTCTTATAGCCATTGCCCTTCCTGTGAAGAGAAATCACCTCTTCTCTTGTCTTCCTGGACCATTCTCTTGCCTTCACCATGTTTGTAACCACACCAGTAAATGTCTAGAAGGAGCTGAGTATCACAGTCATTTTAAAGCTGCCTAATTGGTGCTTATTATGCTTGATTGCTGCTCGGTGACATCCACAGGTGTTTTCAATACCTGATGGAAAGCACCTGTATGAACCTCTGTTCTTCAGAGTGGTAGTCTTTAAGGGGTTGAATAATTGTGGCAATGAAGAAACCACATAAGAACCATTTACTACTGTATTACATAAACAATTGATGTCATTTTAGTTGCATTTGGGTAGTTACAACGTCCTTGTAGGATTTGATTCTGAATACAATTCCAAATGTACACTATAGTCCCTAAACCCCTTTACAGCATTGGGGGTTGAATAATTTTGGACACAACTGTATGTACAAACGTAAAAACACACATCGGTGCGCCTACGCTTGGAAAAGTCAATTGCTATACTCATGTTACATATTGACACGCACGCCGGAGAGTGAGTAATATTTCTAGCACCAGACCTTCCCCATAAAACCAAACTGATGACCTGCAGGGGACTTTTGAAGCATCAGCTACAGAAAATATAGCGTACTGAAGTTTGTCGCCATTTCACAGGCGCACACAAATTTAAAGTTTGACATATTGATCTATTTACTCGGAGAAACCTCATCTTTTTATACTTTATAAAAAATTTTGGTAATTTATTGTGGTTTTGATTCCTAAAAGTTTACTAAAATGTTGCGTTTCCTAGACCTTTATGGTAATATCATGTGACATAAAAAATTGTAACTACCACTATTTTATTCTCTTGGGTGTCAGCTTTCAGAAAATATATATTGTTTGGGGGGTTTTCAGGCCTAAAACGATTTTTTTAAATTTGTGCAAAAAACGGCTCTGGCAGCTAAAGGGTTAAAGTTGATTAAAGAAAAAAAAAAAAACTGTGGAGGTCACACGTTTCCTGTCTAGAGTGGAGCTCCAATCTGAAACCAGATATCTTTAGAAAACCAGATGGAACAGGAAACATGTGACCTCCACTTCCTCTAGTTGTGTCTGTTGGTTGTTTTTTACATTAAAGTTCATTTAAACAAAGAACGTTGTAGTGGAGGTCACATGTTTCCTGTCAGAGTGCAGCTTCAATCTGCAGCCATTGGTTGTTACATTAAAGTTTATTTAAAAAAAAGTGGAATGGAGGTCATGTGTTTCCTGTTGAAGTAAAGCTCCAGTCAGACGATTGTAGTTGAAGGAGCTTCGACTGGAGACGCCGTTGGTAGTCATACGGTGTTAGGAAGCTCACAGAGCCGCCATGGCTGCCGTGCCGATGGAGAGCGGTAAGTGTGCGCTGAGTCCCTGTCTATAGACACCCCGGGTAGGAGGGCTGTCCTCTGCTCGTAGTACAGAGACCTTCCTACAGGTTATGTGTGTGGCCGTCCTCGCCGACTCCTAGCGCAGCGGGTTCCTCCATTACAGACTTCCTGTCTTCCCGGGGGGTGAGCAGAGGCTCAGACTGATCTCTTCTACCGGCCCTCCAGGTATCGGATCAGGATGGGCGCAGCCAGGGCATCGGATGTGTCATGGAGGAAAGGCATAGGCCCCCAAACCATTCTGTGTGTTCATTACAGGCAGGGCCGTCCCTAGCCAGGTGTGGGGGGTGCGTGCTGCACCTGGTGACACCTATTGCATGGGGTGACACCAGAATCGCTCCATGAAAAGGTACGTTTTAAAGCGAGCCGACGATCCTCGCCAAATGGATCGGATTGGGGAGCATAATGGATCAGACTCTGATCCATTATGCTCAAGCTGCAGATCTGATCCATCCTGTGGGGATCGTCGGCTACCTTTTTGGTGGAGATTGTGGAGACATCAGTTAACCCTGTATAGGTTGCACGTCGATCCTGTAGGATGGATTGGACGTGCGGATTGGGGAGGTTAACGGATCGGACTCTGATCCATTATGCTCAATCCGCAGATCTGATCCATCCTGTGGGGATCGTCAGAGGGGGTGTCCCCAAGTGTTCCGGCACCGGGTGACACCAACCCTAGGGACGCCCCTGATTACAGGTTTTACATTGAAGTCTGCAGAACATTCCAGCTGCGGTCAGTGTGGTGTGTGCTGTCCTGTACAGGCCTTGCATTGTGTACCGCCAGCTCCAGGTCTGTGCGGAGTACCGCCTTACTGTCACAGGGCCAGGGGAAGGAAACGATGGACATCCACCCTGCATTGTAGGTAGAGGAGGTGGGAGTGTGACCGAGGCCAGGAGCACCTGAGAGGGGAAGATTTGTGGGACTGCTCACCCCGCTGGAGGGAGCCATAAGGTGAGTATTACACCCTATTCCTCCACCCCTAGGTACAAACCTGGATTATCCTTGCAGTGGGGAGTTGAAAGATTGGACCGTTGAGAATAGTGGGAGCTAAACACGGGTTGGACCGTTGAGAAGAGTCGGAGCCGAACGCGGGTTGGACCGTTGAGAGCAGCAGGAGCAAAAGAGAATACTTTAGATCAGGCATGTCCAAAGTCCGGCCCGCGGGCCATTTACGGCCCGGGGTCGGTTTAATACGGCCCTCCAACAGCCCTCCCTGCTCTGTGTAATGTGGCCCTCCCACGGCCCTCCCTTCTATGGCAGTCTTCTGCTTGAGAGCAGAGGGCAGTGTGTATGCCTGACTGCGGCGCGTTCTCCCTGGTCTGTGTAAATGCGGCTGTCGCACGGCCCTCCCTTCTGTGGCAGACAGTCTTCTGCTTGAGAGCAGTGCGCATGCGTGACTGCGCCGCGCTGGGAGCGACAGAGGGCGGTGACGTCAGGGCCGGGCTTCCAGCGTGAAGTGTGTTTCTCTTCCCCTCCCGGCTGCCGAGCAGAGACTTCAGCTCCAGCTACCTTTTTCACCCTTCACATTAGTGCAGGTAAGTTTTTTTTAAATTTATTTTCAATACATTGTGAAAACTCAGCTGTCAGTTGATCTTAATGTTATGAAATGAAAAGTATGTTGTTTGCAATTAACTTGGCATAAAATAATTTATTTGCATTTAATTGTAATGGTTCAAAGAATGTTCGGAAAAATGTTCGGCCCTCCACCATGTTCACTTCATCCAATCTGGCCCTCTTTGAAAAAAGTTTGGACACCCTGCTTTAGATAGATGTGTGATAAACACAATATACTGTATGGAGAGGGGAAAAAAAATGATATACACTCTCCATATACATTATTTGATACCCACAGTTGATTCAGAGGAAGGCAAAAAACTTTGATAAAGCATGATCTAAATTGCTCCAGCTGGGAAAAAAATTCCTTCCTGATCCCATAAGAAGTAATCGGATATTCCCTGTATCAACTTTACGTATAAATATTCGTATTCCGGTATACGCTGCTTAAAAAAATTAAAGGAACACTTTGAAAACACATCAGATCTCAATGGGCAAAAATCTCATGCTGGATATCTATACTGATATAGACTGGGTAATGTGTTAGGAACATAAGGAAGCCCCATCGTTTGATGGAAATGAAAATTATCAACCTACAGAGGTCTGAATTCAGACACCCTGAAAATCAAACTGAAAAAATGATGCAGCAGGCTAGTCCATTTTGCTGACATTTCATTGCAGCAACTCAAAATGATATTCAGTAGTTTGGCCCCCACTTGCTTGTATGCAAGCCTTACAATGTCAGAACATGCTTTTAATGAGCTGACGGATGGTGTCCTGGGGTATTTCCTCCCAGATCTGGACCAGGGCATCACTGATCTCCTGGACAGTCTGAGGTGCAACCTGGCGGTGTTGGATGGACCGAAACATGATATCCCAGAGTTGTTCTATTGGATTTAGGTCAGGTGAGTGTGGGGGCCATTCAGTGGTATCAATTCCCTCATCCTCCAGGAACTGCCTGCATACTCTTGTCATATGAGGCCGGGCATTGTCGTGCACCAGGAGGAATCCATGACCCACTGCACCAGCGTAGGGTCTGACAATGGGTCCAAGGATTTCACCCCAATACCTAATGGTAGTCAGGGTGCTATTGTCTAGCCTGTAGAGGTCTGTGCATCCCTCCATGGATATGCCTCCCCAGACCATCACTGCCCCCCACCCCCCACCAAAAACAGTCATGCTGAATGATGTTAAAGACAGCATAACGTTCTCCACGACTTCTTCAGACCCTTTCACGTCTGTCACATGTGCTCAGGGTGAACCTGCTCTCATCTGTGAAAAGCACAGGGCGCCAGTGGTGGACCTGCCAATTCTGGTGTTCAATGGCAAATGCCAATCGAACTCTATGGTGCCGGGCAGTGAGCACAGAGCCCACTATGTTGGACCCTCAGGCCACCCTCATGCAGTCTTTCTGATTTTTTGGTCAGATATTCACACCAGTGGCCTGCTGGAGGTCATTTTGTAGGGCTCTGGCAGTGCTCATCCTTTTCCTTCTTGCACAAAGGAGCAGATACCGGTCCTGCTGATGAGTTAAGGACTTTCTGTGGGCCTGTCCACCTCTCCTAGAGTGACTGCCTGTCTCCTGGAATCTCCTCCATGCTCTTGAGACTGTGCTGGGAGACACACCGAACCTTCAGGCAATGGCATGTATTGATATACCATCCTGGAGGAGTTGGACTGCCTGTGTAACCTCCTTAGGGCCCAGGCATCGCCTCATGCTACCAGTCTTGACACTGACCCTAGCCAAATGCAAAACTAGTGGAAACCAGTCAGAAAAGAGGAGTAGGGAAAAAATGTCAGTGGCCTCCACCTGTAAAACCATTCCTGTTTTTGTGGTCGTCTCATTGTTGGCAATTTAGTGCACCTGTTGTTAATTTCATTAACGCCAAAGGAGCTGAAACTGATTAAGAACTCCCTCTGCTACTTAACTGACCAGACCAATATCTCAGGAGATGTAATTGACTTGATGCTATACTCTGATTCCAAAGTGTTCCTTTAATTTTTTTTAGCAGTGTGTTTTGTGTGTCTAGGAATAAAACAATCTACTGAGCTGGCCAGAATCAGTGAGTTGTGAGAGCGTCTAGTCCACAGTCCACATTTTTACAGCTCTTACTATGAAGAAACCTTTCCCTATTTGGGGGTTAAAACTCTTTTCCTTCAGACGTAAAGAATGCCCCCTTGGCCTCAGTGATAACCTTAAAATGAATAACTCTACACTGAGTTCACTATAAGGATCACTTATGTTTTTTACATGTTCATCATATCCTCCCTTAATCTCCTCTTCTCAAGAGGGAATAAATTCAGTTCCTCATAGCTGCGCTCCTCCAGTCCTCTTATCAGTTTTGGTCTTCTGCACTTTCTTCAGTTATTCAATGTTTTGTTTTGGGTTTAATACCGCTTGAAATTAGTATCAAACATATGTAAGTAATACTGACATTTCCTTTATATTTTCTTTCAGATGAGCAAGCCCGATATCGGTTCCAGTTGGAACTGGAGTTTGTTCAGTGCCTGGCAAATCCTAATTACCTTAACTGTAAGTATATTATGGAAATGGTTTCTTAGTTGGGTCTATTTTGTTAATCTACAAATCATAAAGCTGTGAAGAAATTAAAACCTAATTGCATTCAAGATATGACCCCCACCCATCCTGCAAGGTTTATTGTTCTTGCCTGGTGAAGCAGGTCCCTTGCTGGTGTTGTTTGTTGGTACGGGGGACCATAAGGATGATCACTCACCGATCCCCTTGAGGATGTCACTTCTCTTCTGGATATTGAGAGGAGACTGCTGCTGGACAGCCAATAGGAATTGTCCACGTCACGCAAGCCGTGACATGGACTTCCCAAGAAGGACACTGCCAGAAGGAAACAAAAGAAAAGGCTTTGGATTGTAGTGCCATATGACTGTGGCTTTAGGTAACTATAAAAGGCATTTAGTTACGGTTTTTATCCAGAGATCAGTTATAGGTGAGTGGTAGAAGGGCTATCTTGACCCCGGAGATGGGCTTTAAGTTAGTGCAGAATGTATTATCCTGTAACGGCTAAATTTTTTAGTATGCCAAAATTAGATCAGTAAAAGCCAAGTTCTGCTTGGTTGTCTTGTATTAGTGCAATTTTTTCTTTGTCATTTTTAATGACTTTTTGTGTGCAAAATGCCATTGCAGCCTTTTGAAAATGCTAGTTGTCTGACAGTTAAATGGCTTTTTTATGTTCTGAGTCACTGAACCGTGCATGGTTTTATAGCCAAACATAAATTTTTTAATTGTAGACCGCTTGTAAGGGTTAGACCCTCTGTCAGGTTATTATTGTCTGTGTTTCGGTTATGGAAAATTTGCCATTTGTTCTTCTGGGGGACCACTGAAGTTTGGGAAATTTAAAATCTACATTTTTTTATATTGTCACTTGATAAAGGGGCACTGGGAATATCTTTCAGAGGGTAAATCTACGAGTGGGGACTCTTTTTCATGAGTCTTTATCTGCTTTGGGCAGGTTCACACCATGACACAGTATGCCACCCTGAACAGGTATTGCTCCTATATCTTTTGTACACTGCTGATTTTGCTATTTTGTTTATGAAGTTCTATTCCATACTGAATGTATGATCATGTTATTGATTGTATCCTTCTCTTTAGTCCTAGCACAGAGGGGATTCTTCAAGGACAAGTCATTTGTTAATTATCTGAAATACCTTCTTTATTGGAAGGATCCTGAATATGCAAAATATTTAAAGTAAGTGTAAAATCCTTATTAGTACTTTTATAATTTTGTATGTGTAGTTACTTTATTTTGCATTATTTGTGTTGATGAAATTGTCAGTAGCAAAGTGAGATAGCATGGATAAAAAGATGGCTCATGTCTGTCACAACCAAGGCTGCTATTGCCTGATTACTGAAAGTTGTGCATTTTCCAGGGTAGAATACATTCTGTTGTGTCACCCACTGGGATGTCCCTGCACCAGATCTAGAGTTATGCAGTGTCAGTTAATTGGAAAGGAGCAGACTAAAACAGATGGGTCAATCTCACTCAGCCTTAAGAGGGCTATGCATGTCTCGAATTCAGGTGATTGTTGCTGAATTGACCAAATTTGAGCCACAGGGGGACCCTGTTGGCATCATCCAGCTTGACCAAAGTCAATTTAAAGGATGGTTTACCTTTCGGAGAGATAGGGTAAAAAGGAAAGGTGGTGATGTCTGTCTCTATTTGAGAAGTGATCACAGAGCGAGTGTGAAAGAGGACCTAGTTGATGGAGAGTGGGAGGAGGCTGAAGCATTATGGGTGGAACTGCACATGGGGGTGCGTACTACAAAGGTAATCATTGAGGTTTGTTATAGGCCTCCCAGTCTTAATGAGGAGGTGGAGACTCAGCTCCTTGCACAGATCGAAAGGGATGCAAGGGCTAGTACAGTGATAATGGGTGATTGTAACTACCCGGAAATTGACTGGAGTAATGGTACTGCAGGAACAGTTAAAAGGGCAAAAATATATAAACCTACTACAAGACAATTTTATGGTACAGTTCATAGAGGCCCCAACTAGGAATGATGCTCTGCTGGACCTGGTAATCTCAAACCAGGCAGAGCTTATTACGAATGTCCATATAAAAGAGCATCTGGGTAGTAGTGACAATAACATGATTTCATTTGTTAGCTGTAAACAACAAGCACATACGGGAAAAATAAAAATGCTCAACTTTGAGAGCTAATTTTCCAAGACTTAGATTGCGAGGGAATATTGGCATCGATAAACACAACACAGAAATGGGAGTTCTTCCAAAAGACCGTGAACACACTGCAAAATATATTCCCATGGGCAACAACTTTAAAGGGCTAAAAATCAAACCTATGTGGCTTACGGCCAAAGTTTAAAAAAAAAAAAAAAAAAGCTATAGATAATAAAAGAGCTTTTATTAAATATAAAAATGAAGGAACACTATCATCATTTAAACATTACAAAGAATATAACAAAATATGTAAAAAGGAAATAAAGGCTGCAAACATTGAAAACGAACGACAAATTGCAAAAGATAGGACAAACCCCCAAAAAGTCTTCAAATAGTAGTAAAATGGTTCGGTCCAAGCATGTAGGCCCTTTACAAAATAATCTAGAGTGGGTGACTGAGGACAAAGAGAAGGCAAATTTATTAAATACCTTCTTCTGCTCTCAGGAGTGTGAAAATGTTTTAAATAACTACTTGTCCAGGGACTAAATCGGGGCCCCAATATACGTGTCTCTTATGACAATCTACTTGTCCTGAAAAAAAATAATTTTTTTTCAACCAAAACCGTATATAAATCGGAGGTGATTTTAGGAATGTCTCTGGCTTTTAAAAACAAAAGGGGCTTTATTGCGACTTAAACTTGTAATATTTTTAACATTGTGTTGTTTATCATCTCCTCCTCCCCTCCGTCTGTCTCCAGCACCACACCCGGGGACTAGTAGGGAGGGGAGCGACCTTGCAGTGTAATGAGCACTGATTGGCTGCTCGTCAGGAAAGGGGGGGGGGGGGTCAGGGCTTATACTTTATCCCTTTCACTCCCAGAGTTGTTTTTGCGTTTTCGCTGCAGAGCCATTTTTGCGTTTTTTGCACACATTTTAAATCATTTTAGGCCTGAAGATTACATAAAACCCCCAAACATTTTATATGTTCTGAAAGCAGAGACCCTAGAGAATAATATAATGGTAGTTCCAATTTTTTTATGTTACATGATTATACCGCAATATTTTATTAAAAAATATAAGTTAATTAATAATGTTAATTTTAGGGCACAAAAAAGCAATAAATTACCCTATTTTTTTGTAAAATATAAAAGATGAGGTTGCAGCGAGTAAATAGATATCCAACTTGTCAAACCTTAAAATTGTGTGTGCTCGTGAAATGGCAACAAACTTCAGTACCCTATATTTTCTATAGGTTGACACTTTTGAATCTCCTTATAGGTCACCAGTATAGTGTACAGAGGAGGTCTGGTACTAGAATTATCACTCTTATCCTTGCGTGCGCAGCGATATGTAACGTGTATCGCAATCGACGGTTTCATGCGTAGGCGCCCTAGCGTGTGCTTTTACGTTTGTGCGTGCGTATATGTGGGGGCCTTAATATTTTTTTGGGGGGGATGATATGTGCTTGGGTGTAACTTAAATTTTTTATTTTTGGTGACAGGTTCTCTGAGACATCCAAGATCTATAAGACCCTACATGTCACCCTTCTGCTCTACTGAATGTAATGTGGTACACATTGCACCATATTACATTCTTTCCCGGGGATTGTATTGCAGTCTATCATCGGGGACCTGGAAGTGATGTAACTTCCGGGTCAGCACAAGAAGGGGAGGAGAAGTTGACCTGTCCGCTCTTCTCCCTCCCCTCTAGCCGATGGCGAACCAGGCCTGCAGATGGGCAAGCGGAGCCCAGGAAGCCTCACGCCAGGGGAGCGGAGAGGCTGGCACTGTGGAAAAGCAATCGGCGGCAGCGCTGCCACCGATTGCTGCACCTGACAGGTGAGCCCGCTGCTTGCCCACAGCAGGGCTAAAGGAGGGAAAAAACAACCTGCCCGGTGCCCGGAACTACTTATCTCAGGCGTCAGGTGATAGGAATCCAACATCCCTGAGCTAGGTGTATACAAAGGAGCATGGGGGAGCTCTTTTCCATAATGGGCATGATATTGATACAGCCCTAGATGATCCACATTGGCTCACAATTGATATGATCCAGAAATATTTAAACAGAATAAAGGTGAATAAAGCACCTGGACCGGATGGCATACACCCACGGGTTCTTAAAGAATTGAGCTCGGTCATTTTAAGGCCATTGTTTCTGATTTTTAGGGACTCTTTACTGACTGACATAGTACTACTGGATTGGCTTTAAGCTAATGTGGTGTCTATATTTAAAAAGGGGTCAAAATCTTTACCAAGTAATTATAGACCTCTTAGTTTAAGCAACAGACAGCATGGATTAATGAAAGACAGAAGTTGTCAAACAAATCTGATTTCTTTTTATGAGCAGGTGACCAAAACCTTGGATAGAGAGGTGGACGTGGTATACTTCCCACATTGCTAATGTGTAAGGTAAAGTCTACAGGCTTGGAAAAACCAGTATGTAGATGGATAGAAAACTGGCTAAAATATTGTATTCAGAGAGTAGTGGTTAATGATTCATACTCTGAATGGTCTAGGGTTGTCAGTGGTGTACCCCAAGGTTCAGTGTTGGGACCCTTACTTTTTATTATATTTATAAACAATATAAGGTCTGGGATTAAAAATACAATTTCAGCCTTTGCAGATGACACCAAGCTGTGCAGTGGACTAATGTCCTTACAGGATGTCTGCAATTTACAAGCCAACCTCAATGCACTGTTTAATTGGGCAACTATGTGGCAGATGAGGTTTAATGTTGATAAATGTAAGGTTATGCATGCATCATACATACTAGGGGGAGTACAACTGGAATCAATGGTGGAGAAGTATCTGGGAGTTCTGATAGCTTAATAATGGCATGCAATGCCAAAGTGTGGTTTGTAAAGTGAGCAAAATCCTCTCGTATTAAAAGAGGTGTACACTGCAGAGAGATACTATTTTACCCCTGAACAAACCATTAGTAATACCTCATCTGAAATATGCAGTTCAGTTTTGGGCACCAATTCACAAAAAGAACATTGTGAAAAAGACAATTCACAAAAAGAACAAAATGCAGAGAAGGGCAACCAAACTGATAGGAGGCATGGAGGAGATGAGGAAAGATTAGAGAAACTGAATTTATTCTCTCTTGAGAAGAGGAGATTAAGGGGGATATGATCAACATGTATAAATACATCAGTGGTTCATATAGTGAACTCTGTGTAGACCTATTCACCCTGAGGTCATCACAGAGGACAAGGGGGCACTCTTTACATCTGGAGGAAAAGAAATTCAATCTCCAAACATGGAAAGGTTTCTTCAGTGAGAGCTGTGAAAATGTGGAATAGACTCCCTCAAGAGTTGGTTCTGAACAACTCAGTGGATTGCTTTAAAAAAAAAAGGCCTGTATTCTTTCTTGAATACACAAAATATAACTGGATACTAACATTTTATTGGTAAAGTTGATCCAGGGAATATCCGATTGCCTCTTGGTGGATCTGGAAGGAATTTTTCCCCTGCAGGAGCAATTTGGATCATGCTTTGCTGGTTTTTTTGCCTTCCTCTGGATCAACTGTGGGTGTAGAACTTTTTTTTTTTTTCTTTTTTCATGGTTGAACTGGATGGACTTTTGTCTTTTTTCAGCCAGACTAACTATGTAACCTTTACCAAAAAGCACACTATAAAAATTTAGTAATTGATATGTGGCACTTCCTAAAGACTCAGTATATCAACTGTGTATACATAAATTCTAAATAAAATTCATATAGCAAACATCCGTGAACAGTATAATCCCAAACGCATGAATAAAAAGTCTATTGCTAATTATTGTGATGAAATCTAAAAGTCCCAATCCAATATTTTGTGATATCAGTGTTTAAAAGATAATTTCACCTTTTTAGTAAAAAAAAATAAAAATAAATAAATGCACATTTTATTTTATTTTTTTCAGGTAAAAAAAAATGTGCATTTATTATTTTTGTCTGCAGGAGCTTGTAAACCATTGCACCAGCAATCAGCGATCAGAAAATCGGTGGTGCCATGCAGGTCTCCTGCAGATCTGTCAATATATCTGCTTTCCCATACAGGATGTATGAGCAAGCAGATATACTGACAGGAAGAATGAATGAACTACCACAGCGCCATGGTAGATCATTGAGGACTGCAAGCCGACAGCTGCTAAGGCTGTCACGGCTTGTAGTTTCTTGTTCATAGAGGACAGTGAATGAGTGACACAGCTGGGCGGGCTTTGCCCTGCACAGCCACGTTTTGTTTTTTTTTTTGACCGCTAGGCGTAAAATATAACATTTTTACGAAAGGTGAAATAATCCTTTAACATGTCTTCCTCCACTCAGTGCTCTATTGAATATACATTATACATCGGCATGCAACGTTGATACCATCATCTTTTTTCCAATGTGCGCTCCTCTGAATATAGGCCCAAAAAAAACATTATTAGGTTTAAATAGGCGTTTTCCTGTCAGGGGGTATAAGTATTGTATCCGCTCCCACCCGCGATCCAACTCTTCTGTGGCGTCAAGGAGGAGCTGGCTGTTGGACGCTGCAGGAGAGTTGGGTCGCGGCTGCACAGTAATTTATTCTTAGAGGAGCTTTTACCATTTATTTGATGTAAGTGCAATACTTTTAATAAATGCTGGAGTTTTGAAATACTACACTATCAGAGGCCATTTTATGTTTCTGTGAGCGCATTGACAGCAGAGGAGGGAGAGGCTGGGAGCCTCTTGCAGAGATGTGCACCAGGTGTCCTATTGAGAAAAAGGTAAAGGGATCCATGTTGCATGCCGGTGTATAATGTATATCCAATAGAGCACTGACTGGAGGAAGATATACGTTAACACTGATATCACAAAATATTGCATTGGAACTTTTAAATTTCATCACTGGAATTTGTAATAGACATTTTATTCATGTGTTTAGATTATACTGTTATTCGTGGATGTTTGTATGCAGAAATAAAAAAAAAAAAAAGCAATTAACATAGTTGATATATTGAGTCTTAAGAGTCAGATATAGGGAGCACTGCATATCAATGACTAAATATTTATTTATTTGTGGGAATGCATTATGATGTTAGCACCACCCTAGATATGTTTACTCATTGTTTGATATATTCTGTCACATTTTAAGTGTTTTTTGTGGGGGGGAGTTTCAAGTGTAGTTTATTAAAATGTTGAAACACACACACACACACACACACACACACCACACCACACACTCTCTCTCTCTCTCTCTCTAGCTTTTTTCCATACACACAAATGCATTGGGAACACTACACATTCTATTCCAAATCAAAACATGAAGAAAAATAGATCAAATTTGTGTTGTTCCTCTAAAACAATTGAAGAAAAGTGAATATTAGACTGTTCAAAAAAATAGCAGTGTTTGTATTCTTCTTTACAAACTCAAACATTCACTATATAAACTGAAAAATGTTTGAATATTTTGCTTTCCTTTGAATCACTTAATGAATATTTAGTTGTATAAGCACGGTTTCTGAGAACTGCTGTACATCTGTGTTGCATGGAGTCAACCAACCTCTGGCACCTGTGAACAGGTATTCCAGTCCAGGATGATTGGACTACATTCCACAGTTCTTCTGTATTTCTTGGTTTTGCCTCAGAAACTGCATTTTTGATGTCACCCCACAAGTTTTCTATTGGATTAAGATCCGGGGATTGGGCTGGCCACTCCGTAACGTCAATCTTGTTGGTCTGGAACCAAGATGTTGCACGTTTACTGGTGTGTTTGGGGTCGTTGTCTTGTTGGAACACCCATTTCAAGGGCATTTCCTCTTCAGCATAAGGCAGCATGACCTCTTCAAGTATTCTGATGTATTCAAACTGATCCATGATCCCTGGTATGCAATAAATAGGCCCAACACCGTAGTATGAGAAACATCCTCATATCATGATGCTTGCGTAACCATGCTTCACTGTCTTCACAGTGTACTGTGGCTTGATTCAGTGTTTGGGGGTCATCTGACAAACTGCCTCCGGCCACTAGACCCAAAAAGAGCAATCTTACTTTCATCAGTCTACAAAATGTTGCGCCATTTCTCTTTAGGCCAGTCAATGTGCTCTTTGGCAAATTGTAACCTCTTCAGCACGTCTTTTTTTTTTCAACAGTGGGACTTTGCGGGGGTTTCTTGCAGATAGCTTGGCTTCACATAGGCGTCTTCTAATTGTAACAGTACTCACAGGTAACTTTACACCTTCTTTGATCTTCCTGGAGCTGATTGTTGGCTGAGTCCTTGCCATTTTGGCTATTCTTCGATCCATTCGAATGGTAGTTTTTCACTTTCTTCCACGTCTTTCAGGTTTTGGTTGCCATTTTAAAGCATTTGCGATCATTAGCTGAGCAGCCTATCATTTTCTGCACTTCTTTATATGTTTTCCCCTCTCCGATCAACTTTTTATTCAAGGTACGCTGTTCTTCTGAACAATGTCTGGAACGACCCATTTTCCTCAGAATTTCAGAGAGAAATGCACTGTAACCAGCATGTACAACATTTGCGGTCTTCCTTCCTTAAATAAGGGCAATAATTGCCACCTGTTTTTCAAAGAATGAATGACCTCACTAATAGAACTCCACACTGCTATTATTTTGAACATGCCCCTTTCAATTAGTGATTCAATTACACAGAATCAGCAGCATGCATGTCATGACTATTGGGTCTGCTGGATTTGTATTACTCTACTACACCTGCTAGTAAATTATTTGCCATGTAGAAATATCATTTCTACCAAAAACAGTGATTGATCAGGTTAGTGATGTCTGACTGCTATTAATTTGAACACAACTGTATGTATGTATGTGTGTGTGTATATATACAAAAGCACACTATGCTGTGCCATATGAGTATAGCATTCTAAAGTGCTAAACCTACCCTCCAGCCACGGCTCACTTTCTGTTTAAAAGATAAGTTCACCTTTTAGTAAAAAATAATAAATGCCCATTTTTATTTTTTTTTTGCAGGTTAAAAATGTGCATTTATTATTTTTGTCTGCAGTAGCCTGTAAAGTATTGCACCAATGATCAGCAGATTGCTGGTGCCATGCATGTCTCCTGCAGACCTCTCAGTTTATCTGCTAGCCCATAAGGGATGTACAAGCAAGCAGATATACTTACGAGAGAAATGAATGAACTACCATGGCACTCCACAGCGCCATGGTAGTTCTTTTACAAAGAGCTTTATTGAATATTAAGCAAAGATAAACAGACATTCGGAGCATAGATTCAATGACCAACAATTATAAATTGTATTAAATGAAGGGAAGCTGGTTCAAGGCATGCATCGATAAAGGCATAAGCTGAAAAGTTTACATAGGTGCCCTGTAGGAAAGGATGTGGGAAGGGGATGGAAGGGAACGGTTAACAAACCTTTGTGGGTCAATGATAATGTAAACTCTAAAGGGAAGTTTTGCTACATCAGCATTATTGAAAACGGGAGAGGCACGAGAAGAGGCCTCTCCAAAAAATAGTACATGTTCATAACCTAGAGTTTATAAAGAAATCTAGATTGCATAAATAGTATTGCGGATGTAGCGCATAAAACAGCAAGCACAATCCATAAAATATGTTTAAAGACAGATTGAACAGGAGGGTAGGAAAAGACAAACAGTAGAGAGACACGGACAACACAAACAACAACAGAAAAAAGAAAAAAAAAGGGGGGGAGGGAGGGGCTCCAAGGGGATCACAGCAAAATCCATCCTCATATCGACAGAAGGGACTGGTCGAATCTCGAGGGTTGAGCTATATCCAGCCAGGGACGCCATATCTGCAGAAATTTTGTATGGGTATCCAACAATATGGCCGTCAGTTTTTCATTAACCATTATGAAGTTCATCCGGTTTTTGACAGCCTCAAAACTAAGGACAGGAGTCTTCCAAGCCCTCGCAATTGTCAATTTAGTTGCCATAAATAAGTGTGATGCCAGCTGCCGATCAGAACGGAGAAGGCCCTCCAGTGGTTTAAATAGAAGCGCTTCATACAGGTTACGCTTAATGACTGTGTGAAGGATAGTGCGGAGGAGAGCATACACCCTAATCCATAATCTACTTACTTTAGGGCAAGTCCACCAGATGTGAGCCATGGTGCCCAATTGTTGGCATCCCCGAAAACAGACCGGGGAATATGTAGGGATAAAACTAGCTAGACGAGCAGGCGTATAATACCATCGGTATAGAATTTTGTAGGCATTCTCAAGGATAATGACATTCCTAGAACATTTAGATAATGTTTGGGTCATGTTCTGCCAGTCCTGTTGATCCAAGGTCCCCCTAATTCAGACTGCCAACGCTGATGATAGGAACGAACCGGAGGGGTTCTATAATGGCAGAATAAATCAAGGAAATCAAACCCGGAGCATGAGATCTATGTCTGCACTGGCTTTCAAAGGGGGACAGACGATAAGGTCCCGGATGCGTACGTATTAGCGTATTAATAAAGTGACGAAGTTGAAGATAACCAAAATGTTCTCGGAGAGGGATGTTATAAGAAGAGCGCAGAGTTTCAAAGGTAATTATTCTAGTGGGAGATAGGAGTGAGTGAACATCTTAAAAGCCATGCGCCTGCCACCAGGCAAACTGTCTAGGATTATCCCTACCCGGAGGGAATAATGGGTTATGCAATAGACGTAACAGTGGCAGGTGAGGAGAGATCAGGCCACCGGAATATTTGATAGAATCCCAAAGACGTAGTGAAAGCGTCAGTGTTGGGCTAAGGGTAGATGGACGTTGAGAAATAGGAAGCCATGGCAAGGAGGAGAGCGGTATCGGGTGAGAGTCCATCATATCTACAACAGCCCACAGGGGGAAGTGGTGAGATGCATGAACATGAACTAAGGGGGCAATGTTAGCCGCCAAATAGTAAGACTGGAGATTTGGAACAGATAACCTGCCCGCACTCCGTCGCGCGAATAAGATATGTTTGCTAATTCTGGGTCGAGAGGAGCTCCAAATAAAGGACAGGAGTTTTCGCTGATGGATACGCAATACATGCGAAGGTACTGGAACTGGCAAAACACGGAATAGGTCATACGGATTGCATTAATTCTGCCGAACCATGAAAGCGGGAAATGAGACCAAGAGGACAATAGCTCAGTCAACTCATGAAAGACAGTGGGAAAGTTGGCCTGATACAGTCCATCATATGTTGGGGTAAGCTTAATTCCTAGATATGGTAAGGCCGAAAGCCAGGCGCCATGGTAGTTCATTGAGGACTACAACCCGACAGCTGCCAAGGCTATCGGGAATTGTAGTCTCTCATTCACCGCCCACCCGGCTGCATTTTTAAAAAATTTGACAACAAGTGGTGGGACGGGAGAGATCCCTGCTAGCTGTCAGTGCGGGGAGTGGGCTGGTCTGATCGTAACATGTTGCATCCTGAATATGGGTGTAACCTGTTACAAAAGGTTAACTTAGTGTTAATTGCTACATGCTTTAAAGGATATCTTAAAATCCGGGGATGGCTTTGTCTCACGGTATTGTAGGGACGGAGTGGTCATTGGGACCAGCACCTCCTAGTTTCACATGATGCAGTGTGTACTCTCTCCTGTGACATATTGTGAGTTCTGGCTGTGACAGGAGAGAGTAAACCCTACACGCTTAAGAGCAGGGTGGCGTTCCTTTGTGGAGTAGAGGGTGCTGGTCCTGATGGCTGTTTCATCCCTACAATAACTGGGTGGAATATCACAGGCTGCAAATTTTAAGGTTTCTTTTTAGATGCAGTTTTGGACTACATTCTTTCAATTCACTGAATACCCTTTTTTTTTTTTTTTTTTTTTTACAGCCTCTTGATTTGAAATGTATTAGTGATTTTTGGTACAAAACTTGAAATGTATTTCTTGATTTCTGGTACAAAACTAGAAATGATTCAGTGGACATTTCATCATAACCAGCTAGTGAAACTGTGATGCCTTCTTCACAGAGTACATTACGATCAGTTCAGTTCCCAGAAATAAAGAAAAGCTAACAAACTGCAAGACTTCATGTCCGTGTTCCTGGCACAATGCTAGTGAGAGCATCTGATGTCATGATGTGGGTGGACTGAACCAGATTTCACAGCTTAACTGTTTCAGAGTAGCTTTCCATTGGAACAAATCTTACTCTTCACCTGTAATGCTACCACCAAGTAGTAGAATCCTAAGGCTGGTTTTGACATATGTTCTTTAAAATGGTTAGGACTAAAAGGGCAAAAGAATGAAAATGTTTAAAAAAAAGTTTAATTTTATTTAGGGATATAGTAATATTATGTAGTCTTCTGTCAAACCACTTTGATTTCTATGGAAAGAAGCCATTCTCATTGCAGCAGTGACTCCCCTCTGATCAGAGGTTTCATCTGGAGAATGGGAGCTACATGACAAGTTCCCACTGGTGTGCTATCTTTTTAGTTTACGTTGACAGCAGTTTTTAAAAACACTCCTGGCTGCTATAACCAGGAGAGTGTTTCCACTTGTTAAGCCGACTGTTGCTGCCTAATCACTTCCACACATTCTGGAAGGCAGCTCCTTGACCATGACATGTGCTTGATTATCTTCAGTGGAGTGCAGGAAATTAGAGGTCTAATAGACCCCTGGTGTCTCATTAAAGAGAAGCTGTCATTCCATATATGCTATCACGTAGGGGGCTGTTTATCTCCCTTTTTGATGGGAATAAAGCTTAGTAACAAGTTTTTAAAAATGAACACCCCAAAAACATTTTTTAAAAACACCCTGGTCTTGTGTATATGCACATACAAATGTAAATATGCATGAAGGGGACGATTGCAATGCAAATGGGTATCTCCATGCACTCCGGAGTGAAAGCAATAACTCTTGGGTCAGCATTCACAGTTATTTCTAAATTGATGGCCCTCAAAGGCGCCTAACCCTTTCGCTGCCAGAGCCATTTTTTGCACACGTTTAAAAAAATCATTTTAGGCCTGAAAATTACACAAAACCCCCAAAGAGAATAAAATAGTGGTAGTTCCAAATTTTTATGTCACACAATATTACCGCAAAGTCTAGGAAATGCAGAATTTCAATAATTCACTAAAGTAAATTTTAGGGCAAAGAAGCGCAATATATTTAATTTGTTTGGTAAAATATAAAAGATGAGGTTGCCCCGAGTAAATAGATACCCAACATGCCAAACGTTAAATTTGTGTGCACCTATGAAATGGCGACAAACTTCAGTACCCTATATTTTCTATAGCCCCTACAGGTCATCAGTTTAGCTTTACGGAGGTCTTAAGCTAGTGTTGCTCACTCCGGCATACATGGTGATATGTAACCTGTGTATCACAATCAATGTTTTCATACGTAGGCACCTTGACTTGTGTGTTTTACATTCAAACTTGTGTATATGTAAGGACCTCCAAACTTTTTCGGGGGGGGGGGGGGCTGTAGAGGGATGTTATGTGCTTGGGTGTAACTTTATTTTTTTTTTTTTTTTTTGCAATTTAAAAATTTTACTTAGTGTTACTAAACCCAGGACCCTGCATCCACTATATCCGGTCTCCCACAGTACACACAACATGCAATTATTTTAGCAAATATAAACTGCTAAATACCTTTTCTCATCAGCAGTTAGACTAGTCTTGTGTCTTCAGCAGAGCACTGGTTAAAGCTTGTAGAAGGAGTTTTGTTTCTGCTCTAGGAGAATGCAAAACCCCTGACCTCTGTCCGGACAGTGCTGAATGGCCCTGTGCTGATCACATGCACTCTCCCAAGGAAGAAAAAAAAAAAAAACCTCTCTAGCAATACACACCAACCTGAGCATGTGCAGAAGGACTATGGGTTCTCCGTCTCATCAGCGTGGACATTTGAACAAGAGGAGGGGCAGATAAGTCAGGATCAAACAGCCTTTTTACACAATGCAGAGTATTCAGTCCTAGCTCCACAGTGACTATAACAAACATGCATTACTGCATATACAGACTGATTTTACTGTTTTGGGTTTAGTAACACGTTATCTTTTTTTTTTTTTTCATCACATAGGGGACACAAAGTCTGGGGGCTGTGGAAGCAATCGGGCTGTCCGAATGCTTTCACCTGACCGGCTGGATTGTGTATAATACAACCCCCCCCCCCCCTTCGCTCATGGTTAGATTTGGGTGAAGAAGCGTGTCGTGCACAATTTTTAAGGCTCGCTACCTATTTATTCGATGCAACATCCTCTTATATTTTACCAAAACAATGTGTGATATATTGTGTTAGTGTATACTAAAATAAACTTCAGTGCTTTTTTGTTTTTTTCTTTGACAAACACCTTTCACTAATATCTTGTGACATAAGAAATTGCAGCTACCACAAATATTTACTCTCCAGAGTCTCTTTCAGAAAATATAATACATCTGTCACTGAAAGGCTTAAACGTAAACCTTCATTGAGGGAAATATATAGAATGCCATAGTTCTCCTTCTGAACATGGTAGTTGCCTGGCTGTCTCTGGCTTCACTATGGCCTCATTGACCTAAAACAAGCGTACAGCAAGTGATGTCAGTTCGTCAAAATTCCAGGCCTGCAGTCTTGTTTCATGTCAGACTAAAAGTAGAAGGAAAGGCTATACAATAACCTGTTAAATGTTGATTCCCCTTTCCTCTGATCTTCACTGCATATACTTTCTAATAAATTGTTTTCTGAATACTTTAAGGTTTTTCTGTGTGGTCACGTTACTGCAGCTCATTCCTGTCTGTGCTGCTGGTTGGTGTTAACTTCCTCCTGGTCATCAAAGCTCAGACCTATGGCTGCCAGCAGGATAACATCAGTTATATAGTGATATGTTAGTAGTGCACTGTCACTTTTTTTAAATAAAAAAAATAAGTGATCCAATCAAACAAGTGCACCATTACTGATATGATAAATATTAGATGTTATCCGCCTAATCAAAAACACAAGTAGTGCTATGTGCAGATATTTCACCTATAGCCTATTATACACTGCTCACAAAAACTAAAGGAACACTTTTTGAGTATAGCATCAAGCCAAACTCCTGGAATATTGATCTGGTCAGTTTATTAGCAGAGGGGTTGTTAATCCATTTCAGTTGCTTTGGTGTTAATGAAATTAACAGGTGCACTAGATGGGCAACAATGAGAAGACCCCCCAAAACAGGAATGGCTTTTCAGGTGGAGGTCACTGACATTTTCCCTGCTCATCTTTTCTGACTTTTTTTCACTAGTTTTGCATTTGGCTAGGGTCAGTGTCACTCCTGGTAGTGTGAGGTGATACCTGGACCCTACATAAGGTCCTTAACCCATCAGCAGGACTGGTATTTGCTCCTTTGGAGGAGGAACGGGTCGAGCACTACCAGAGCCCTACAAAATGGCCTCCGCAGGCCACTGATGAATATCTCTGACCAAACAATCAGAAACAGACTTTATGAGGGTGGCCTGAGGGCCTGACATCCTCTGCTGGGCTCTGCTCACTGCCCAGCTGATTGGCATTTGCCATTGAACACCAGAATTGGCAGGTCTGCCACTGGCGCCCTGTGCTTTTCACAGATGAGAGCAGGTTCACCCTGAGCACACGTGACAGACATGAAAGGGACTGGAGAAGTCATGCTGCCTGTAACATTGTTTAGCATGACCATTTTGGTGGTGGGTGAGTGGTCTGGGGAGGCATATCCATGGAGGGACACACAGACCTCTATAGGCTAGACAATGGCACCCTGACTGCCATTAGGTATCCAGGATGAAATCCTTGGATCCATTGTCAGACCCTACGCTGATGCAGTGGGTCCTGGGTTTCTCCTGGTGCAGGACAATGCCCGGCCTCATGTGGTGAGATTATGCAGGCAGTTCCTGGAGGATGAAGGGACTGATACTATTGAATAGTCACCACACTCGCTTGACCTAAATCCAATAGAACACCTCTGGGATATCATGTTTCGCTCCATCCGACGCCAGGTTGCACCTCAGACTGTCCAGGAGCTCAGTGATTCCCTGGTCCAGATCTGGGAGGAGAGGAAATACCCCAGGACACCATCCATTGTCTCATTAGGAGCATGCCCTGAAGTTGTCATGCATACATACAAGCACATGGGGGCCATACAAACTACTGAGGACCATTCTGAGTTGCTGCAATGAAATTTCAACAAAATGAACTAGCCTGCTGCATAATTTTTTCACTTTGATTTTCGGGGTGTCTTTGAATTCAGTCCTCTGATGGAAATTGAAAATTATTAACCTACAAACGATGGGGCATTGTTACATTCCTAACACATTACCCAGTACATATCAGTATAGATATCCAGCATGAGATTTTTTCCCCATTGAGATCTGATGTGTTTTCAAAGTGTTCCTTTAATTTTTTTTTGAGCAGTGTATATACTCAAATCAACCAAAATAATTTCTCACAATCTAAAAACGAGTCCTTCAGATTAAAGTTCATATGTTAATGCATTTACTGTAAACAATTCAATATCTCTTCCGTGACACATATCTTGCAATAACATGCTGAGGTTTTCGTGCTCCAATCCCCAGTGCTGTCTTCCACCAATAGGTACAGTACTTGCTCACCTTCAGTTGTGGACCTAAAATCAAGTAGGTCACGTTTATACTTTATCTATGTGACTACGCTTTCAGCTTTAGCAGCTTCTTCCCGCTTGGTGTCCCTGTAAGAGACTGGTCCTTGCTGTTTTCCATGCGGTGTGGCCTGGTGAAGTGTGTGACCTGTCACACATCATAGGAGAACACACTGCACACTGACATGGGAGTTCAGTCACTTCAGAGCCTCTGTCCATGTGCACATAGCACTACTTGTGTTTTTGATTAGGAGGATAGCATATAGTATTTAGCACATTAGTAGTGGTGCACTTTGATTGGATCTCTTTTTTTTTTTATTTTTATATTATTTAAAGGGACAGCACATCACCATTTGCAATTCTAGTGTGTGAGTATAATATTAGAGTGGGAACAGCAGTCTCGTACCTTTTTTATATTATATTTCTATTTTACTTAATTTTATTTTTTTTTTATTGCTGTTGCAGTTTATTTTGTAATTAATATTAGAAAGTCCTGTATAGCAGAGCACGAGGTATGCACACATAATTGCAGCTATATGGGATTCATCAAAGATGTTGGCCCTCTGCAGTGCACACATTGCTGGAACTTTGCAGTCACATAACTGCATAGAAAACCTATAAAAAAGAAAATGTATTCCAAAAGTGGTTTTTCTTTTTTTGTGTGCAGAGGGGATCAAAGCAAAGGTAAAGCATAACTTAGCAGGTTATTGTATAGCCTTTCCTTCTAGTTTAAAGCATCAAAGTCACTGGATCACAATGTGTGCATGAAAGTGCTGTCTGAACATATGTACAGGATAGGTGAGTACAGAGGCATGACCTCATCTGTGTGCTGCTGCTTCACTGTCCAATCACAGGCCAGGTGAGGTCCTAGCCCAGGCTGTGTTGCTTAACTGCATTTCAGTCAACAGAGGGGTCCAGGATGTTGCAGAAATGTGTTGATTACAAATTCTTTGACAGCAAAACCAGTTTCCATACAGTAGAAGTATTACAGCAGTGCCTTTAGCTGTCTGCCTAGAGTTCAGCTTTAAATTCAATAAACATGTACAATAGTTCTGCTGCTGATTATACTCTGTTTTGGTTTCCTGCAGGTATCCGCAATGCTTGTATATGCTGGAGTTGCTACAGTATGAACATTTCCGCAAAGAGCTAGTGAATGCCCAGTGTGCTAAGTTTATTGACGAACAGCAAATATTGCACTGGCAACACTATTCCCGTAAGCGTACGAGACTTCAGCAAGCTCTGGCAGAGCAGCAACCACAGAACAACACCATTGGAAAGTGACACACCTACATAAGCTGTATTTACAACCCATATCCAAAATGTGCTGTTACAGAATGTAAATACCGGTGTCCATGAACTTTGCATCACTTTGTTTCCTGTGATTCTGTCAATATTCCTGTAAAGTTCTGTTTAGTGTGTGATGTCATTAGTGAAGATTGGTCAGATACTGTTTTGTGTATTATAATGCTTCTTTGTAGCACAAGATTCCATTACCTGCACATCATGAGTGATATGAAATATATGCCCTGAAAGGTTTTGGTAGAATATTGGTTGATCTTGTTCTGCCCTTTTTCATATTCTAAATTGATACTTCCAAATCAAAAATGTTAGATTTGGGTAGATGCTGGCAGCGTAACTTTCTCACCAGCTGTCTATACATCTTTGGTGTTCAAGTTTTAACATTGCTTAGCAGTCCTGTACTTTACAACATTTTGTGTTATGTAGAATAAGCATCAAATCCATCAAGGTGGAAGATGGGCTGCACCTCAAAATGATCTGTGCTTATGGGATGTGAGGATTCTACTGAACAGATTGCCACAGTGGGGTTGATTTACTAAAGGCAATAGACTGCAGTTGCGCCAAAGCTTCGTAAATGAGGTGAAATGTCACTTTGCAAGTACCCAATCACGTGCAAAGGAAGAAAAAAAAACAACGCAATTTTACTCTTAAAAGATTGGATGATGGATGTCAACAGAGCTTCCCCCTCTTTTACTAAGCTCTGGAGCAACTGCACTTGTGAAGAGCACAGTCAAACCCAGTGAGTCATTCTGCACACTGAAAAATGTGTTTTGTGTGGACAGACACAGTCTCCCACATTTTAGGTCTGTTATCTTGTACACCATACAGACAAGCATACGCTTAGTCTTGTGGGAGAAAGATGTTGTAAATGGCTTATGACAGAATACGTAGGGCATACATGAACAGATCACACAAATTACTAAAACCAGCATGGGTTGCAGGGAAGAAAATCTCTCGATTCCCCCGTCAAAACAGTCAGAGTTGATGGGGGAATTTTTTCTGCAGAGCTATTGTGTTCTCCTGGCGGTGGGAGCCATCCCTGCTGGGAGAACACAGTGATTACTGCAATCAATTATAATAGCTGCTAGCAATAATCACATGTAAAATCCCAATGTAGCAATGTTGACTGATCAATCAACTTGGGCACATTCAGACTGCCCAGACATGGTTTGAACAGTCTATGGCCGACTTAGGGTATGTGGATGCTCCTTGTGTTTTTTTTATTTATTTTTTTTAAATAGACAACGTGGTATATTTAAGTTGCAAACCATTGTGAATACTTTGCGAAAGCTAACAATATGTTTTGCAGTGATTAACTGCTTCCTGTCAGTCCTATAGCAGAAATACTGCTACAGGACGGCACTGTTGTGCAAAATCATGTGTATATATACACGTGATTGTGCATTCCTGGGTAGGGGGCGCGCGCTCCTTAACCGCGGCTATCAAACACCAGGTCCTGGTGATTTCTGATGGGGAAGAGAACTGTTTTGTTTACTAATAGTTCTCCTCTGTCAGCTTGTGCACACGGCTTTGGATGGCTGTGCACACCGACACGACCCCCTATGTAAAACACTCCCAGCACACAGTTAACCCTTTGATTGCCCCGTATGTTAACCCCTTCCTGCCCAGTGCCATTAGTACAGTGCCGGTGCTTTTTTTTTTTTAGCGCTGATCATTGTATTGGTGTCACTGGGAATGTCAGTGACACCAAGTCAGTTCCCCCCAGTGGCAAAGACATGCATCAGAATAAATTTTGGCCTAAATTAATGACGAAATTTGATTTTTTTTTCAATTTATTTTACTGGACTTGTTTAATAGCATTAAGGAAAAAATAGTGTTTTTTTTCTCAAAATTGTCTGTCTTTTTTATATATAGCACAAAAAATAAAAAACCGCACAGGCGATCAAATACCACTGACAGCTCAATTTGTGAGAGAAAAAGGACGTAAATTTAATTTGGGTGCAGTGTTGCATGACCGTGCAATTGTCAGTTAACGTAACACAGCACCGTAACAAAAAAATGGCTTGTTCAGGAACGGGGGTAAATCCTCAGGAGGGCAAGTGGTTAAAATAGTTTAAAAGATCCACAGCAAGGAAAAAAAAACAATAGTGTCAAAAAACCATGGAAAAGATAAATTTTTTTTCAAGAGATATTTTAATGGCTTACTTCCTCTTTAGTAACCTATAATGTCCAAATTTAGGGTGTAACATGGTGCAAAGCTCCCTCTCCATGACAGTGTTCATGGGTTCTCCTCCCCTGCAGCCGCTTTCACTTTTACATTTTGTGTGGCACAGCTACGTCCTATTCATTCACAGAGATCTGTAAATGAATGAACTACAAGTCCTGTGTTCCGCTGTGGCAGATGGGCTTGTAGTTCTTAATGGAATGTGAAAGCCGTAATCCGCACACTCTATTGACACTTCCTCCAGCTCTAACTAAAAGCCTATGCACAAGTGCAGGCAGAGAGCTGGATGATGAGATTGCAGGAGCATAACATTGCACCCGCAATACAGGGATTGTGGCTACAATACTTTGCAGGCTCGTGTGGAAAAAAGAATTCACTTTTTTTTCATGTAAAAATATGTACATTTGCTTTAAGGTGAACTTGGGCGTTAATCTAAACCCATATCCTAAACCGTAGCCTTCAGTTTTTGGTGAGAGGATGGATTTGAGGTAGAAAGGGGAGGAGCTTACATCTCAAGGTACCTTTTTAGAGGTTGGGTTAAGATTCATGTTGGAATAATAGTATCAGCTCAGGTGTTAAAGGCTATAACTAATGAAAGGAGAAAAAAAAAAAGATACCAAAGTACTCCGCAGTCCTGTAATTGCATAAAAACAGAAGACAGTGGTGTACTTTGGTGCCTTCTGCTGTTTTTCTCGTTTACCAGATCAGCATATATACAGTACTGTATAATGGAAATTAAAACAGCAGTAGATACTAAAGTACTCGACTGGCTTCTATTTTTATATAATTGTAGGACACAGCCATTGGACACACTTCTTATACAAAAAATGAACCACATCCACAGTGTATATAAAGGGGTTGGGGATGCAAGGGTAACTTTTACCTGTTGTTTGATAAAAATAATGTATTTTCTCAATAAACCTGTGTGTTTACAAAATCTCTTCATTTCTTTAGAGTATTTCTACTTTTCCTGAGAGAAACATGGAAGCTGCCAATTTTGTTCTACTGATCTAATTCACTGCATTCTATCTGAGTAACTGACCTGCAACAAGTGTAGAGATCCGGAAAGTCAGAACCTCCTATCTGCGTACTTGTTCTGGAAACTACTGAAGCCAGAATAACAACCAGGTGCCTAGCATGTGCAGACTGAGTCAGCAATGGCAGGCTTTGTGTTTCCTTAAAGCATTATTATATCTGAAAGCAAATATTTATTATAATGCAGCTTACCAATTTTAAAATGTGATGCCTGCATTAGTTTTCTTTTTGTAGACTATTTTCACCTGATGATGTGGCCAGTGAAGCCAGCCATAGATAGAATCTTGGCCAGTTCAGCAGGGACCGTCTGAGATTCGATCCATGTTTGGGCAGGTTGGTTGTACGGAAGTTATTCCATCGATCGACTCCAGTACAACTTCAGTACAACCAACCTGTCCGACTTTTTTTTATATCCGCTAGCAGTGATCACTGTGTTCTGTGGGCAAGTAGGGCTCCCTGCCGGCAGAACACAATAGTGCTATGGGAGGGATTCCCAGATTAAAACTGATGGGGGAAATCTAGCAATTTCTTTTCTTAGATTGTAAGCTCGAAAGAGCAGGGCCCTCGATCCCCTCATGTTTTGCATTGTATTGGTATTGTTCTGTCACGTGTTCTGTCCCCCTCTGTAATGTACAGCGCTGAGCGAACCATTGGCGCTTTATAACTACTGTATAATAATAATAATACTTCCACCCACGGTGGTAGAAAAGATAGTTGCATAATATATGAGCTGTTTTTAGGTTGTTTTTTAACAGAACAAGCTGCCCTACAGATGTAGCCATTAGGGAGTTGATACAAACCATTCACCACTGACAGGGGACCTCACAGTACTTAGATTTTCTTTATGTAAAACCTTTATCCTGAAAGGAAAATTGCTGTGAATGCTTATTAAATATTAGCTTGTATTTAGCTTCAGGTAATGTATTGACATTTGCTAGCATAACTAACACTCCTCTCCCACAGACTGACAATGCTGCTGTCTACATGTGCCTATGTGCTCCATCAACAGTGGGGGTACTTTAATACATGAGGGGTGTTACTGGCCTAGGTCACCAGATGTAAACCAAGGGGGGGGGAAAGCATGAAAGTAAACCAATACAGCCACCACATCTAATGATTGGTAAGTTGCAATACATTCACCAGCCAGTTTATTAAGTACACTTTGTCGGGTTGGACCCCCTTTTCCCTTCAGTACTGCCTTAATTCTTCATGGCATAGATGCAACAAGGTGTTGGAAACATTCCTCAGAGATTTTGGTCCATGTTGATCTGAGTTACTGTTGCCTTTTTATCATCTCGAACCAGTCTTCCCATTCTCCTCTGGCCTCTGACATCAGCAAGATATTTCCACCCACACTACTGCCACTCACTGGATATTTTCTCTTTTTCAGACCATTCTCTGTAAACCCTAGAGATGGTTGTGTGTGAAAATCCCAGTAGATCAGCAGTTTTTGAAATACTCAGACCAGCCTGTCTGGCACCAACAACCATGCCATATTCAATGTCACTTTTATCCCCTTTCTTCCCCGTTCTGATTCTCTGAACGTCAAGTCATCTTCACCGCGTCTAGATGCCTAAATGCATTAAGTTGCTGCCAAGTGATTGGCTGATTAGCAGTTTGTGTTACCAAGCAATTGAATAGATGTATAAAGTGGCTGGTGAATGTATATTACATTTTTGGGTTTAATACCACTTTAAGGCCCTGTTCACATTATCCCATAGCAGGAACCAGCGTTCCCGCTACAAGATTTTGATTGTCACACAATTCTGCGTGTCACATAGAGCTGCCCATTCACTTGAATGAGCTGCTCTATGTGCATTTGTCACTCGAAAAGAAGCTACTGCTGCTTTTCAGGTGACATGTTTCACACAATTTATTTTAAAGGCTTGGTTTGCTGCGCAACAATCACGGCAGAATCAAATTGTGTTTGGGGTGCCATTGAATTATGGCGACTAACCGCGTGCCACATTTGCCATGTGGTTTGGAATTGTGAATGAAGCCTAAGACGGGTAGGCATCCCTTAACCTCCCTGGCGGTATTCCCAAGTGTAGCTAGGGGTAAAGTTTCAGTACCACAAGCGGTAACCCCGAGCTGCTCCGGGATCCCTCGATCACTTACCTTGTCCTGCGCTCCCGCGATGTCCCTCCTGCAGCGTCCCCTGTAATGTCATCCGGCGGATGCCGGCATCTGTCATCTGGGTTCCATCCTCTGCGAGCGTCAGGACGTACGGGGGACGGAACGGCGGGAAATTTGAAAATGACAAAAAGTGACATTCACTAAAATCACATAGTAAAACATTACTGTATCAAAGCATTTCACATACATTTTGTCCCGAGTGCTTTGTCCTGTGCCCTGCCTGCATTTTTACTGTTCTTTCTGCCTGGAAACTGAGAAACGTCCATGGCGTCCAAACAGCGATAGTAAATCAGAACCACTTGCAGAATTGAGTGATAATGATTCGTGGGGAAATTCATCATCAGACACTGAAAACAATTTTGCGACTTTTGCTGAGTGATGTGCGAACTTGGAGCTCTAGTTCAAATTTCTGTGTTTTTGGTTTGATTATATTATTGAATTAAATTTATTATATTATTATTTTTTATGATTATTTATTAAATTATGATTTCATGTTTCAAACCACCCTTCTGATTGGACAGTAAGCCACAGCACACCTTTCCTGCCACTGTTATACTGGAAACACTAGAAAATGTAATAGATGGCCTGATGGCCTTACAGTGCTGCCCTCCATCTTCCAGTTAGTACTGGTGTACAAGGAAGTATACAATGCATAACATAAAAGGTAGGTTTTGGCTATTCACACAAACTTTATTTAAATATACATTTCTTTACCAATCTTTTTATTAAAGTTTTGACAAGACCAAGGTATAAGAATGCAAAAGTACCATAATGAGGTAATGAGCACTAAAGTAATAGACATTGTGAGCTGTGTAAGTCCACATGAATGTGCTACATTCCAATAAAGCAGACAAAGAGAAATCGTATCCCTTTGATAAAGTCACGTGACTAGTGACGAAACGCATGGGGAAGGAGTGTGCGGATGACGTCAGGACGTTGACATTCATCGGGATAGCGGCTTGTAGTACTCTGGAAATGGCTCTTGGAACGACATTACAGCAGGCAATAGCATTCATTAAGTGGGCCCGTGCTTTGCCTTGCATTACATTAGGGATGGTGTCTGTTTTGAGCATGTTCAGGACTCTACTGCTGAGATGATACTGCCATCTAGTGTTTAATCAGTACATCACTGGATCTTCATCATACCTGGTGCAAAATACACCTCCAGAACATGATTGTATTTCATATGTTTTAATTGATGAATAAAAGTTTAAAAGGATAGAGCACTATGTTGAGTTCTTTTTAATGAGGAATACGGCTGATACAAAGATGCTTATCAGGAGGGAGCTTACTTTAGAGTCTTCATTCAGCAAGCTGATCTTCTGAGTCTATATGGGACCAGAAGTGCAGTTAGACCATACAATTGTATAATGTGAGGTGAGCAGATATATGGTGGAAGATGTCTTTGCACGGGAATTGATGACAGATGCACATAAATTAGGTTATCCAAAGGAGGGTTCACTGAATGAACACTTTATTGATTGAACTTGATTTTTTAATGGCTTTTTGTTTGATTCATATATATATATATATAGAGTTATATAATGGTTTTTACCATTGTTTAATGTAGCACAACATTTTTCCACTTCACATTATGATTGTATACAAACAGAAATAGTTTTTTGTTGAAAACAAATTGAATGAATGATAATTGACAGGGCGGGTGAACCCAACTGTGGAGTCCCAAAACACCATTTTCACCATAAACAGATAAGCAATGTAATTCTTCAAAGTAATGTAATTCTTCAAAACTAAAAAGTGTAATGTGACTTCAGTACTACCTGGTGTGTTAGAAACGTAAACACTTAAAAATAATCCTAAATACTTAAAACCAGTCAATAGTGATGTAGTGAATATACCTAGCGGGGTGCTGCTCACATCAACATGCGTTCCCACACTTGGTCAACAGAAGTTAATATGGATAATATGTGGCGCTCCCTCTACATCCCTACCTTAAATGCAATACACATACAAGCATATAAACGCCTAATAAATAGGTGTGTATGCTAATTTCTGTGAATAATAAAAATTCAAACAAAGTTCAATGCCCACATCCAAAACAACACTAAATGTTAAGTAACTGTGAATATTAATATATAGAATGTGTGTCCAATCATTTATTAAAAGAATTGGACTTACATCAAATATAGGGTCAAAGCTCCTTTAAGAGACAATGTGTGCAGCTGCAATACAGTACTCTAGCGGGGTCCGACCTCTGGCTATTGCTTACTGTGGTAAAAACCTATATGATCCTAAATATAAACATAAAAAAAACATAAATAACTCCAAATGCACAGGACACTAAAATAAATTAGTTATGGAGAATGTGCCATCTAGTGGTTTATTATGGGAACCCCTCACTAAAAACAAGAATATAGTACTGACATGGACCATAAGTGATAAGGAGATCAACTACTTGGATCTAGCCCTGAATATCGAAAACAACAAGATAATAAAGACCAACTAATTTAGGAAAACAGATAGGAATAGTTATGTCTCTCAGGATAGTTGTTACTTAAAGGGCAACTAATAAGATTAAAGAGGAATTGTTTGAAAGAAGAGGATTTCTCACAGTAAGCAATGAGGTGATGGAAGTTAATGGAAGACCTCAATATTTTAGTTCTTAAAGGAAATTTCAAATCCATTCAGGAAAGAAAAACATTTGAACTAAGAATGATAACTCTATTTGACACAAGAGATAACGGCTTTAATTTGGACATGGGAGTCCTCAATCATTATCCAAGTTTTTTGACTATCACCTCAAGCATGACTCCCTCTGTAGTGTTGTCCCCCCCCCCCCCCAGTCTTTGCTTTTGCTGTGTCTTATCTCTAGTCTCTCTTTTTTTTTTGCTTTTCTTTTTCATCCCCCACATCTCTTCTAACATTCTGCTAAAACGTTGTGATTAGTACTGCTTGGACCTTGAAGAAGGGGACATACCCCGAAAGTTTGTCCACAAAATTGTATGTTAGTGCAAATAAAAAAAGTATCACGGACAGTACTCAATTGTTTCTGTCACAGTAAGTAAAAATGTTGATGAACAAGTTCCTCCAAAAGGGATTTTAAAAACCCTCCATTTTGGACCAAATCAACCAGGTCACTAGCATAAATAGGCAGAATATGCTACCACAGTGAGGCACAGGGAAGGAGGGGGAAAAAAAACAAGATTTAGCTATACTCTTAGATTACAACATACAGCACAGAAAGTTTTAGAATATAATACATAAACATTGGCTCATTCTGAAATTGGATAGGCAACAGGGATCAACCCTTCCAGAAACAATATATAATTTAACTGACAACTTTGTGTAAAAAAACACAAACTTTTTTTTGTCATTTTCCCAAAATTTGTGACAAAAAATAAACCGTTCCATGGACTCAGCATGCCTCAGCAAATTCTTGGGGTGTCCTTTCCAAAAAAAGGGTCATTGGAGGTGAGGGGGTTTGTACTGCCCTGCCATTTTCCCACCTCAAGATAGGCAGCAGAACCTCAAGAGCATGGAGGAGATACCAGGAGACAGGCAGTTACTCCACACCAGTGGCCTGCTGGAGGTTATTTTGTAGGGCTCTGGCAGTGCTCATCCTGTTCCACAAAGGAGCAGATACCGGTGCTGATGATGGGTTAAGGACTGTCTACAGTCCTGTCCAGCTCTCCTAGATTAACTGCCTGTCTCCTGGAATCTCCTCCATGCTCTTGAGACTGTGCTGGGAGACACAGCAAACCTTCTGGCAATGGCATGTATTGATGTGCCATCCTGGAGGCGTTAGACTGCCTGTGCAACCTCTGTAGGGTCCAGGTATCACCTCATGCTACCAGTAATGACATTGAGCCTAGTGAAAAACTGTCAGAAAAGATGAGAAGGGAAAAAAATGTCAGTGACTTGCACCTGTAAAAGAATTCCTTTTTTGGCAGTCATCCCATTGTTGCCCATCTAGTGCACCTGTTGTTAATTTCATTAACACCAAAGCAGCTGAAACTGATTAACAACCCCCCCTGCTACTTAACTGACCAGATCAATATCCCAGTTTAATTGACTTGATGCTATACTCTGATTAAAAAGTGTTCCTTTAATTTTGTTGAACAGTGTATATTCCTTAATAGCCAATTGGTTATTAATGGTTATTTGTGTGCACAAATGACTTTACATACCCAGTTATTACCTTGTAATAGTTGGGGTGACAACACTGTCCTGTACATAGCCTGTGCAAACAGAAGAGCTGTGGGAGAGGCCCTCCTACTACAAGAGGGAGTGGATACAAGAACAGTTACCCTGCATAAGTAGAGGAAAAGTTTCACTCTGGATTACTGCACAGGTTTGGAAGACATGCACAAAACACACCAAGATTTGTGTAAGAATACCCATGCCCCTTTGATTTAGGCAATATATATTTATCCCAGAGTTAATCTTTAAAAGAAAAAAACCCAACACAATCCAATGCTGCATCTGTTCCTGTCTAATACCGAAACCTAGCGATCAAAGACCACTGATCTCTCAGTTCTCTGTCTTCAGTTACTGACAGTCACCAACTCTCTACTCTACCCCTCCTGGCCTGTGGATGGGGCAGAAGCAGGTGGCTTAGACTCTCAGCGGCTCGCTGAGAGGCTGAGCCAGCAGCTGGTACAGGCATTTAGGTGGAGCGCGACAGAAAGTCAGAATCTCTCCAGAGCCTGAACCTGCTCAGTGACGTCAGCAAACAGTGGCCTTTAGCCTGCTGTCAGCCGAATACTGTTCACAGGAGTTCAGAATGAAGGGTAGACCATTCCAGGAGATGGTTTATCATTATGAGCTGCTGATTGTTTAGATAAAGTCATTGCCATTCAGGTACACAACTTCCTGGAAGCCCTGT
The DNA here is from genome assembly GCF_062004578.1 of Staurois parvus. NCBI lineage: Eukaryota > Metazoa > Chordata > Amphibia > Anura > Ranidae > Staurois > Staurois parvus. Next base: position 10,317,219 of record NW_028318117.1, on the reverse strand, counting down.
ATGTCCACATACTGTTTTCCTAGCTGTTGGCGGATAACAGACATGTATTAACGGTTTTGAATGTTACACATTTGCAAAAATATACCAGGCTATTTTTAACTGCTTCACAACCTTCCTATAGCAGAAATACTGCTACAGGGCGGCACAGGTGTGCAAAAATCACATATATATGACTTTGCATTTCCGGGTAGGGGCGTGCACGCTCCCCTACCCGTGCCGTCCTTTGTGGCCGTCAATCACCGAGTGCTGGCCGGTGATTACTCGCCAGCGCCCAGTGGTTTCTAAGGATATCTGATGGTGAGAACTGTTTTGTTTACTAACAGTTCTCCTCCGTCAGCTCGGGCACACTGTTTTGGATGGCTGTGTACAGCCATCCAAAGCAGTGTGGTTACAGTGAAGCACACTGACACAGCCCCCTAGTAAAACACTCCCAGCGCACAGTTAACCCCTTCCTGCCGAGTGCCATTAGTACAGTGTCAGTGTTTTTAGCACTTTTTTTTTTTTTAGCACTGATCACTGTATTGGTGTCACTGGGGAAGTTAGTGACACCAAGTCATTCCCCGCCCCCGTGTCAGAATGTCCGCCGCAGTCCCGCTATAAGTTGCTGATTACTAGCAAAAAATAAATAAAATCCCAGTATATATACACCACCATTTGTAAATGCTATAACTTTCACGTAAACCAATTAATTTACACGTATTGGGATTATTTTTTTTTTTTTTTTTAGCAAAGACATGTAGCAGAATACATTTTGCTGTAAATTTATGACAATTTGATTTTCTAAATTTTTTTACCGGACATGTTTAAATACCAAAAAGTCAAAAATAATGTTTTTTACTCAAAATTGTCTTTCTATAGTGCAAAAAATTAAAAAGAAAAAAAAAAAACCCACACGCACAGGCGATCAAATACAACCAAAAGAAAGCTCAATTTGTGGGAAAAGGGACATAAATGTCATTTGGGTGCAGCATTGCATAACCGCGCAATAGTCAGTTAAAGTAACGCAGAGCCGCAATGCAAATAATGGCTGGTCAGGAAGGGGGGGGGGGGGGGGGTAAATCCTCAGCAGGGCAAGTGGTTAATATAAAAACAGCTTTAAAAATAAGTGCATACAATGATGGCTGCCTTTATGGTCTGCCCATTCAAGTCCCATAAATACTGATTTTCTTTAAATTCCTAAACACACAAAGTATAATGAAACAGTCGATAAGTGCCAGGATTTTGTCATTCCCCAGTGAATATATTACTAAGCTAATACTCTGTCAGCACACGGATCATAAATGCAACAAAAAGAAGTACTGACTGACAAAGCCCCATGATTGTTCCTATTATATGCTTTCTAATACACAGTATGCCCAGCGACAACCTATACAAGCATAAAACACACTGGATTTATTTTATTTCTTTATTATACAGATTGAAATTCTCATTTGCTTTATGAGCCTGAATCACAATTTATTTAAACTTTATTTTTGAGAAAAAACTTTTAGGAGTTGTATACTTTTTTCAAATAACCTACACAGAATGTATAGCTAGGAGTATAAAAAGTAGATATAGTTGTGTGGAACCCAGCTGCGCTTTATAAATGGATCCTATAAAAGAAATGTGAAATTTGCATTTCTATAAGTCCTGCCAGCAGAACAAGGAAGCACAACTTATTTCTTTTCAAGTGAAAAATCAAATGCTGAGAAATATGACCAAGGCCTCATTCATATGGACTCTTAGCAACTCCTGTGTGCAGAGGTGTAAAACCTGGTACTGTCTGGTGCCCAGGGAAGCTCACACTCTGTGTACAGCAGCCAATACAAGTGAATGACTATGTGGCCATTTAGGTAAATACCGATTTCGCATCACATTTACCCGCATGTGTGCATATGGTTCTTCTCCATGAACATGTCACTTTGGGGAGAAGCGACACACGAATAAGTAAATGCTGATCAGAAGCCAGTGGCATTTACCAGAGCACGGCTTCGTACAGTCATTCACTTGTACTGGCAGCTGTACATGGTATTTGTAGCTTACCAAGTACCAGAAAGTGCTGGAAATTTTACACATCAGCACACTGGACGTGCTAAGTGGCTGTGTGCATGAGGCCTAAAGCTCATGCAATGATTGAACCAGCGTACTCCATGTTTGGTAAAAGCACACAATGGTTTTACTTGAATACATTCCCAGTATAAAGTTATCGAATAGTTTCCCAAACAACCACTTTCCAAAAATGTTTATTCATCTGAAAACAGCATCTGGATTAGATCAGGTTTAAAGCATTCTTCTTCAGTCAGTTTCTGTGCCTGGAAAAGAGTTAAGAGATTAGCACAACCCAAAACAGCAGCAGAGGAAAAGCAATGATAGGCAAAACCCTTGCTTAAAAACAGACTAATTCACTAAACATTGAAAATAGTTTGCATGGCTTATTTTGGTCTGTTTTTGCACAGAGTTCTCTCTGCTGCTGTATAATGGAAAGTGGATAGCAGTACCCACCATCTGCTTTCCCTTATAGTGCAGCAGAGAGAACTTCTTGATTGGAAGATAGCCGGTTACATGCCTGACAGCCCATGTGACCAGTCTCTTCTACCAACTTTTTTTCTCATTCAGTTTTATTGGGCTCTGTCAGCTTTAGAGTCCCAAGCCAGTGAAGAGTAATTCATATTCATAAAGCATACTTCTGTGCCAAATAAATATGTAGCAGCGGTATGGCCATGTATCAATCTATCAGAACTATGTTCAGTGGAGCTACTTTCTAAATGCCACCAATCAGAATCAGAGCTACATTGAAAGTATAAATAGGAATGCAATACATTCAGCAAAACAGGCAGGAAGTTGCACAACGCAGACTTCAGGATCAGGAAGAAGACCCACCTATCCTACATGTGAAGACTTCCTGACTTTAGTACAGCTTTAATATTTCCTAGTGGTTTTAGCAGATCACTACTAATTTAACTGATTGAAAAAGCAATCTACAGTATATTTGTATCTATCTGTACACATGCAGTTTGTGTTCTCTATTTAGCCAGCACTGTCGATTGGCATTACTCAAAAAAAAAAAAAAATAATAATAATAAAATGCAAATAAAAAAAATTTCCGCAGGCAGTTTGTTGACACAGTGCAGTTCTAATGGAGAAATTTATGAAAAAACTCAATAAGAATAAGCTTACCGTTCCAGCTTTAAGAATAGTGGGAACACCAGTAAGTTTCAAGATTTTTTTAAAATCGTTATTTGGATCCTTCCAGCTGCATGAAAGCAGACAGTAAATTCGTTATTAACAGTTATGTGGACAAGGACTTACAACATGAAGCCACAATGACAAATTGCATGTTGGAGGCAACATTAAAATAAATAAAACATTTACAGAGAAAATAAGTAGGCTACCATTGCTGAAAGGTCTTCTTAAAAATGCTAGTTGCCTGTAACTTTGATTTGGAGGCTTCAATACTTTATAAGACACTGACCTGGAAGGAGGTAATGTGTTCTGACTTTATGCTGAATACATTGGCTTGTATGGATATTCCAGGCTTTAAAATATTTATTAACCCTACATGAAAAGTGGTTTTCCACATCGTACTTTTGCACTTACACTTTTTCATGTCTGACTTCTGTTTGCAGCAACTCGATTTTTTTTTTTTTTTTTTTTTTTTTTTTTTTTTTAAATATCACACCCCTCAGTTTCCATTTTTAGGGTGGCTCTGCTGCCATCCAGGATCCCATGGAACCACCTTTACAAGAATGCTCCTGCTTGGGACTACAGCCTGACACGCTCCATGTGCCTACACCCATAAGCAGCACAGAAGTCCAGAATGCAAACCACTCCCCAGCTACTTCTCTCCAAGGTGATTGACAGGCTACAGCTTCCAAGACAGTGCTAGCTGCTGGTAAAAGAAGTCAAACATATTATATATGGCAGCATACTACATGATAAAAACAGGCTTTTGTTTCACGTGTGGGGTTAGTGGTAGCTATTGACAGGCTTCAAGTAGGTCTAGATGCTGCACATGTGCCTTCCAGGTGCCCCAAAATGGTGGGATTAGATGGCAATAGGCAAAACAATCCATTTGCATGATTCCTGATAGGGGTGCTTACAATGTTCATCTTTTAGTCATTCATGTTAAACTTTATGTAAAAAAAGAATAAATATGGTTGTAACTGCCTAAAAAAGTGTTAACTTGAGTTTGGCTTTAAAAGAGAAGTTTGGTTTTCAGCAAAAAAAGAAAAAAAAAAAAAAATACTCATGTAGGTGGTTGTAGCATTAGTCTGATGCTGTATCTGTATCCCGCTGGTTCTAAGACCCACAACTGAGCAATCAAAGACCACTCATTGCTCAGCTCTCAGTCTTCAGGCTGCAGAGATTTGGTGACTGTCAGTCACCGGCTCTCTTCAATGTCCCTCCAGCACTCACTGGAGTGCTGGGCTGTGGAGGGGGTGGGAGAGACTTGCTGAGAGCCTGAAGCAGCTGCAGGTCCAGGCATCTGTGTGACCCCCAACCATATAGTCGGTATCTTTTCAGAGCCTGGACCAGCTTTGTGACGTCAGCCAACAGCAGGCTTTAGCCCACGATCGGCTGAAAATGAGACACAGGAGTGCAGAACAAACTGCACTCCTGTGATCCATAGAAGTACAGCCAAAAGAGCTTTGGCTATACTTCTCCTTTAATATTTTAGTCAATGTCATCTAAATCAGTCAGTGCACCTAGCACTACCCTTGCCATCACATCATTGGAAGGGCCACCGGCTGAGACCGGAAGAGCCAGCAGCCTCCCAATGATGTCACACAAGACATCACTGGATCTGCTCGGTGGGCGAGTATCTGAACTGTGCATAAGTCACAACCCAGTAAGTAGCGGTTAAAAAAAAAAATGGTGCTTTAACCACTTCAATACCAGGCACTTTTACCCCCTTCCTACCCAGACCAATTTTCAGCTTTCAGCACTGTTAGTTTGAATGACAATTGCGCAGTCATGCAACACTGTAACCAAAATTATCATTTTGTCCACACAACTAGAGCATAGTTTTGGTGGTATTTAATCACCCCCGGGTTTTTAATTTTTGCTAAATAAAACGGCAAAAAAAAAAGACCAAAACTTTTGAAGGGAAAAAAAAAAAAAAAAAAAAATCACATTTTTGTTTCTGCTATAACATTTTGCAAAAATATTTCTTCCATATTTTAGGCCAAAATGTATACGGCTACATTTCTTTGGTGAAAATAACCCAAATCAGTGTTTCATTCTTAGTCTGTAGGAAAGTTATAGAGTCCACAAACTGTGACATATATCTGAAAATCGATCAATCCTGATGTACTGACGGCCTCATTTCTTGAGGGCCAAAAATGTCAGGACAGTACAGATATCCCCCAAATTACCCCTTTTTGGAAAGTAGACAGTCCGAGGTATTTAGTAAGAGGCATGGTGAGTTTTTCTACGTAAATTTGTCACATTGTTTTGGAAAATTAAAAAATAATTTTTTCACCATTTTCTTTTAACATACTGTCACCAATTCAGTACAGTTTCATCATATAACTGGTGTGGCAGTGATCAGGGACATTGACTGTAAAAAAGGAAAAAAAAAAAAATGTAGTAAAAGATATATTTTTTTCACAGTCACCAATTTTTTTTTCTCATAAAACACTGACCAGAGTAATATATTGTTACCATAGTAACATTGTACTACACTGTAGAAGTTATCAGTATTTTTGTTTTTTACACATTATGATTGCCTAAGAAATGAATTTCACTGATATAGGCAAGCATTTAACTGATTTAAAGCAATTCATTATGTGTTTTTTGGCCACAGCTAATCACAAGATACAGATGGGCTGTGATTGGCCCAGTCTATGCCATGCGATTACTGTGACCAATAACAGCTAGCAACACAATTGCATACAAGGAAGTCATCCATTGTTTACAATGGCCATGTGACCTACTGTGATTGGTCACATGGTACCGGCAACAGGCCTGCACACAGATCGGTCATTGACGGTGTCCAATGGACACAGCAGGTGACAGATCATTTTAAATGAGGTTCCATTGAAGTCTATTGGACTAAAAACGCAAACTGCTGCAGAAAAAGAAGTCCCTGACCCTTTCCAAAAAACACCTAGATGTGAACGTGATCCATAGGAAATCATGATAAATAGCATGCTCTGCGTCCCTGCAAAATGCATAAAAAATGTGCAGGTGTGAACCTGGCCTTACATAGTTAGTCTGGCTGAAAAAAAAGACAAAAGTCCATCCAGTTCAACCATAGGAAAAAAAAAAAAAAAAATCCCCAGCAAAGCACGATCCAATTTGCTCCTGCTGGGAAAACAAAATTCCTTCCTTATGCCCAAGGGACAATTGGATATTCCCTGGATCAACTTTACCTAAAAATGTTAATATCCAGTTATATTTTGTGTATCCAAGAAACAATCCAGGCCTTTTTTGAAGCAATCCACTGAGCTGGCCAGAACCAACTCTTGAGGGAGTCTATTCCACATTTTTACAGCTCTTACTGTGAAGGATTTTGCTCGCTTTAGAAACCGCTCCTTCAGCGTTGCCTATAATGCTGCCTCCTCCTCTTCACTCCCTCTTTCTGTTGGGGTCCCTCAAGGTTCTGTCCTTGGACCCCTTTTCTTCTCCATCTACACCTCCTCCCTTGGTCACTTGATAAACTCCCAAGGCTTTAAGTACCATCTCTATGCTGATGACACACAAATCTATCTTTCTACCCCTCACCTTACCCCTTCAGTCTCCTCTCGCATTACTAACCTACTAAGTGACATATCGGCATGGATGTCACTCCACTTCCTCAAACTCAATCTTTCCAAAACTGAGCTCTTAGTATTCCCTCCAGCCCGTGCCCCCTCCCCCGCCTTCTCCATCAAAATCAATACAACCATCAGTCCCTCCCCTCATGCCAGGTTGCTAGGTGTAATCCTAGACTCCCATCTGTCCTTTCAGTCCCAAATCCAATCGCTGTCTAAATCTCGTAGACTTCACCTCCACAACATCTCCAAGATACGCCCATTCCTAACCTCGGAAACTACTAAGCAACTTATTCACTCCCTTGTTATATCTCGCCTTGACTATTGTAACTCCCTCCTCATTGGCCTACCTCATCGCAGGCTATCCCCTCTTCAGTCTATCATGAACGCTGCTGCCAGACACATCCACCTTACTACCCATTGCGTATCTGCCACCCCTCTCTACCAATCCCTCCACTGGCTTCCCGTTGCCCAACGGATAAAATTCAAAACACTAACAATAACGTATAAAGCCATTTATAACTCTGCCCCAAATTACATCACTGATCTTGTCTCTAAAGATCACCCAAACCATACTCTCCGCTCCTCACAAGACCTCCTATTCTCTAGCTCCCTTGTCTCCTCCTCCCATGCTCGTCTCCAGAGCTTCCCGCATCCTCTGGAACTCTCTACCCCAATTTATCAGACTATCGCCTACTCTGCTCACCTTTAGGCGATCTCTGAAAAACTCTCTTCAGGAAAGCCTATCCTGCCCTCAGCTAATAATGGAATCTTCTACTCTTCCCATCAGTCCATCCCCTCACACTTACTACCTTTTGTACCACTAGCCCCTCCCTCCTAGATTGTAAGCTCCAAGGAGCAGGGCCCTCCTATCCCTCTTGTATTGAACTGTATTGTTGCTGTATTGTCTCCCGTTATATTGTAAAGCGCTGTGCAAACTGTTGGCGCTACATAAATCCTGTATAATAATAATAATAATAATGTGGTCTTTTATTAAACTCTCCAGTATCTTCCCAACTAAAGAAGTTAAACTAACAGGTCTATAATTACTCGGTAAAGATTTTGACCCCTTTTTAAATATTGGCACCGCATTGGCCTTACACCAATCCAGTTGTACTATGCCAGTCATTAAAGAGGCCCTAAAAAATAGAAGCAATGGCTTTGAAATGACAGAGCTCAATTCTTTAAGGACCTGTGGGTGTATGCCATCTGGTCTAGGTGCTTTATTCACCTTTATTCTGTCTAAATATTTTTGGATCATATCAATTAGAGATGAGCGAATCGAACATGGCGAAGTGGAATTCATTTCGAAGATCAGGAAAAATTCGATTCGCGCCGAATCCGAAAATTAGCAAACTTCGGATGCACGAATTTTCCCAAAAATGGCGGCGACATGTGTGGCGACGGAGTGGGGATCTCTGGGAAGGCGCGCAGACAAGGCGCGCTGACCCATAATGCATTCATTCATGACATGTGATCGCATTAGCCAATCAGCAGCCAGCCAGCCAGCACTGTGTAATGGTGGAGCTATAAATTGCGGCCATCTTAGAATTCTCCATTAGCCTCCGGTCATTCAAGAGAGACAGACCTGTCTGTATTAGGGACAGAGTTAGGGCCACAGAGACTTTAGGGCCACAGAATCGTTACTCGGGGACACAGAATCGTTACTCGGGGACACAGAATCGTTACTTTCTGCTTCACAACCACTATTGAATTAAAGAGTATGTCAGACAACACGCAGAGGAGTGGCAGAGGAGGCAATGTTTCAGGAGCGAGCAGACGTGGCAGCAGAGGAAGGGGTCGAGGCAGCACTAGTCGCAGCCAGAGGCCAGTGCTCCCGGTGCCATCCAGCGGTCGTGTCTCCACCGACAACCCTGCCGTCATCGATTGGTTGACTCGGTCGTCTTCCTCTTCCCAGGTCACCTCTGACACCTACAGCCAACGGTCGGTGGGTACGTCAGACACAACCGCTAGTTGGCATGGCCCGGGAGCAAGCCCACTGAAATCACGTGTCCTCTACCTGCCCCTGTCCTTTGGTGTTCCCTCACCAAGCGAAGTATCGCATGCTGTGGGCTCAGCCCCACTGTACAGTGAGGAAGAGCTAACAGAGGGCGGTCAGGAACGGGGGGAGACATCCGCCTCTTCAGCAGCCAGGCGAAGAAGTACTGGCGAGGAGAGTGGCTCGGTAGCCGGTCTAGAGACAGGTCTGTCTCCTGACCCACACGCAGCCGAGGGGGCTAGTAGTGACGCGGAGAACCTAATTGATGATGATGAGGCTGATCGCATTTGGCAGCCTCGTCGTCATCAGGCTATTGCTTCCGCATCATCAGGAGAAGAGGGTGCCAGCTTGCCAGCGAGCAAAACAGTCGGTGGGTTGCCCAGGAGGCAGCAGGGTCGCAGCAGTGTCAGTGGAGGCCAACGGCCACGGAGTAGAGCACCAGCTCCACTGCAGCCTACCACCACGGCCAGTAGTGGTGCCGGTGTGCACGGAGGAAGTAGCAGTCAGCCAGTGAGGAGTAGCGGGGGCAAAGTTTCCTACTCGGCGGTGTGGCAATTTTTCGTCAAGCCGCCCGAGGAAGTAAACGTAGCCGTATGTCGACTATGTGGCCAGAAAGTCAAGCGTGGCCAGGGGGCCCATGTTGGGACTACAGCGTTGCGTCAGCATATGCAGCGTCGCCATTCGGTGGCCTGGGAAAACCGTGATAAAGATACGACGGTTCTGCCTGCCCCAGCCCCCGCTCCATCACCCGCTCCGTTACTTGCTCCGTCACCCGACGTCAATCGCCCTCTATCAGCCAGTCAAGGCTCCAACACCTCTGCTGAGGGGAGTTGTCGCTCGTTGGCATCTTCCGCTCGTTCAGATGCTCCTTCTCCTGCTACTCCTCTTCACGGATTCCGTCAGCAGTCTTTCTTGGAATCCGTTTCCAAGAGACAACAGTTTGCGAGCACGCACCCGACAGTGCAGAAGCTGAACGTTCTCCTGTCCAAGTTGCTGGTGCTGCAGTCCCTCCCTTTCCAAGTGGTGGACTCAGCACCTTTCCGAGAAAGGATGGCTTGTGCCAAGCCGCGGTGGAGAGTGCCAAGCCGGCATTTCTTCGCCAAAAAGGCAGTGCCAGCCCTGCATTCACATGTAGAAGAGATGGTGGGCCAGTCTTTGAGCATGTCGGTCTCTGCCAAAGTGCACGGCAGCGCCGACATGTGGAGCTGTAACTACAGTCAGGGACAGTACATGTCATTTACGGCCCACTGGGTGAACGTGGTGCCGGCACAGCCGCACCAGCAACTTGGACAGGTCACGCCGCTTTTGCCTCCACGTTTGCACGTCCTTGGTCCAGCAAAGATGTCCGCCTCTACCACCTCTTCTTCCGCCGTGTCCTCAGCCGCCACCCCCGTGCCAAGTCCCATTACCCACCCGGCATATCACATGTGCAGGGCGCAACGGTGTCACGCTGTGCTGCGCCTGGTATGCCTTGGCGAACGTAGTCACACAGGGGAGGAACTTCTCAGTGTAATGAACAGAGAAATCGACAGATGGCTGTCTCCGCGCAAACTGAAAATCGGAACCATGTTGACCAACAACGGAAAGAACATGGTGTCTGCTCTGCGTCAAGGAAGGTTGTGCCATGCGCCATGCATGGCTCACGTGTTCAATCTGGTTGTCAAGCGGTTCCTAAAATCCACCATCCCACTGCAAGACATCCTTAAAATGTCACGTAAACTTTGCATGCATTTCAGCCATTCCTACACCGCAAAGCACACCCTCCTTGAGCTGCAGCGGCAGAACGGAATTCCACAGCATCGCCTGATCTGCGACGTTGCAACAAGGTGGAATTCAACCCTACATATGTTAGACCGCCTTTACGAACAGCGAAAGGCCATCACCGATTTCCTGATGTTACAAGCGGATAAAAGTACTCCCCTGTGTAACTTAGATGTCAGCCATTTGCAGCTCATGCGTGACACCTGCCGCTTGCTCAGGCCCTTTGAGGAGGCCACGCTATTCGTGAGTCGGCAGGACTATGGGATGAACGACGTCATTCCTCTGTTGCACGTCCTGGAACAAATGCTGTTAACAATGGCTGGTCAGGGTGCGGTAGACGTGGCGCACAGATCTCAACGCCACATGACCCCTGTGGGGGCAGGACAGGAAGAAGAGGAGGAGGTAGAGGAGGACATTGGTGCTCAGGAACCATTGAGTGAAATGGGTGGTTTTTCCACTCAGCGGACAGGAGTGGAGGAGCAGGAGCATCTGGTAGAGGAGGAGGAGGAGACAGAGGACCCAGACGCACCGTGGCAGTATGCTGTGGAGATGGAGGCAGGGAGTCCCTCGCATTCCTTGGCACAATGGGCCCATAGCATGCTCGGTTGCTTGCGTAGCGACAGCCGAATAATAACCATCAGACAGAGGGATGACTTTTGGCTGTCCACCTTGTTGGACCCTCGCTACCGTTCAAAAATGGTGGCCTTTTTCACACCTGCTGAGAGGGAGGCCAAAATAAAGTACTATAAAAACCACCTATGTAGTCAGTTGGTCTCTGCCTTTCTGCGCCAACGTCCATCCTCAGACACGGTGGGCCGGTGGGCCCTGCCATGGCAGCAGGGGAGGGGTGGGGTGGTAGGAGCAGTGGCAGCTCCACCAGCAGCGGCTGCCTCAGTCTGCAGTCGATGATGAGTAGCTTTCTTCACCAGCGCAGTGAGGAAACTACTAACCAGCCGCAGCAGCAGCAGCATCAGGTGGACCTGGAGCAGGACCTCAAACAACAGGCTTGGGCCTACTTGGACAGCACCCTGCCAACCGAGGTAGACAATCCCCTTGACTACTGGGCAACGAAACTTGACCTTTGGCCCCAACTAGCTGAATTTGCCCTTGAAAGGCTGTCATGCCCGGCCAGTAGCGTGGCATCGGAGCGCGTGTTTAGTGCGGCAGGAGGTATTGTAACTCCGCGGAGGACACGACTGTCCACCCAAAGTGTGGAGAGACTCACGTTTGTGAAAATGAATCAGGCGTGGATTAGTCTGGATTTCAAACCACCAGTTCCTGACACAACTGACTAAATCCGCCATGAATCATGCCCCAAACATGTTATTATTTTTAACATAGGCCTCTGTATGGCCTTCAATTTAGGCTGCTTACGCTTCGGCACTCTGCCATGGGCCCCTGTACCGCCTCCTCTTGCTGCTGCCAGGTCCAGAGTGTGTCATGGGTCCCTGTACGGCCTCCCATTGCTGCTGTCTCCATCGCCACACTCTGCCATGTGCCACTTTCAGGTCTCCTTACACTGTTGGTGGGTTCCATTTTGTGATAGGGTGCTGTATGGCCTTCCATTGCTGCTGCCTCCACCGCCACCCTGCTCACGCTGCTGACGGCTTCCGCTTTTTAACCGAGGCCTGTGTTTGGCTTCCGAATACTGCTGCATCCACCGCCACCCTGCGCCATGTGTCTCTGTCGTCTGCTCACCCTGCTGACAGCTTCCGCTTTTTAACCTAGGCCTGTGTATGGCTTCAGAATAATGCTGCCTACACCGCCACCCTGCGCCATGTGCCTCTGTCGTCTGCTCACGCTGCTGCCAGGTCCATACTGATTCATGGCCCCCTGTACCGGCTCCTCATGAACGTGGTTCAGCGGGTTTGCATCACTTAACGGCAAATCGTTGACAAACGCTGGGACGTTCAGTGTTGTGCGCATTAAGCCAGAAACCAAAGGGCAGCACAGACCTGTTATTACTCACTCAAGCATGGCTGAACAAAACCAGTCTCTACCACAAATTGGACCCAGACCTACCCAGGGTCTCGTAAGTAGATTGCACGGAGGAGTAGAGTTCGTTATTGGAATTAACTGTGAGGGACTTTTAAACCTAGGCCTGTGTATGGCCCTCAATTGAAGCTGCTTCTGCTCCGCCACTCTGCCATTGGACTCTTGATAGTCGACGACTATTAGTCGTCTCCCCACGCTGCTGCTGGGGGGACTTTTTAACATAGGCCTCTGTATGGCCTTCAATTTTAGCTGCTTACGCTCCGCCACTCTGCCATGGGCCCCTGTACCGCCTCCTCATGCTGCTGCCAGGCCCGTAATCTGCCATGGGCCCCCGTACCGACTCCTCATGCTGCTGCCAGGCCCGTAATCTGTCATGGGCCCCTGTACCGCCTCCTCATGCTGCTGCCAGGTCCAGAGTGTGTCATGGGTCCCTGTACGGCCTCCCATTGCTGCTGTCTCCATCGCCACACTCTGCCATGTGCCACTTTCAGGTCTCCTCACACTGCTGGTGGGTTCCATTTTGTCATAGGGTGCTGTATGGCCTCCCATTGCTGCTGCCTCCACCGCCACACTGTGGCTCCACACTCTGGTTTGGCCCCGTGACTGCCCAAATGAGTGAAGTGTGCGGTTATTCTAAGATCGACGGCACTCATCTGCATGTCATACTGACTGACAGTATTATTTCTCTTCCCCAGCAGACTCCAAGGGCATTTAAATTAAAGGTACAGTGTTCTGCACTAATATAAAGGCTCTCTGAAGCCTAGAAACACCCTTTTTACACGTTAAATAAGCAGCGAATATATTCGCCTCGAATCGAATTTATTCCGCGAATTCGGCGAATCAGCCGAATCGAATTTTTGAATAATTCGCTCATCTCTAATATCAATTGTGAGCCATTGTGGATCATCTGGGGCTGTGTCAATATCATGCTCATTATGGACAAGAGTTCCCCTATGCTCCTTTGTATACACAGAGCTGAAGAAGGGATTTCATAAAATTTGCCTTCTTTGTCCCTAGTCACCCACTTTAGATTATTTTGTAAAGGGCCTACATGCTCGGACCTGACCTTTTTACTATTAATATATTTGAAGAATTTGTGGGGGTTGGTCCTATCTTCTGCAATCTATCCTTCGTTTTCAATTTTTGTGGCCTTTATTTCCTTTTTGCATATTCTGTTATAGTCTTTGTAATGTTTAAACAATGATAGTGTTCCTGCATTTTTATGTTTAATAAAAGCACTTTTCTTATCTATAGTCTTTAACTTTGGCTGTAAGCCACATAGGTTTGATTTTAGCCTTTTAAACTTGACTAGTACATAATTAAATACACTAGACTAATACACAATTAAAGTGATTATAAAGGCTTATTTTTTTTTTTTTTAAACAAAAAATAACAAACATGTCTATACTTTCCTGCTGTGTGTAGTGGTTTTGCACAGAGCAGCCCAAATCCTCCTCTTTTCGGGTCCTCTGCTGGCGCTCCTGGCCCCTCCCTCCTGTTGGGTGCCCCCACTGCAAGCAGCTTGCTATGGGGAAACAACTTGCTCCGTGTGTCCATCCACACACAGAGCTGCAGCTCGGCCACGCCTCTCTGAACTTATCATTGGCTCACTGGCTGTGTGTGACAGTAGTGGGAGCCAATGGCTCCACTTCTGTCTCAGCCAATGAAAAGAGGGAGTCCAGGGATAGCCGAGACTCCAGTGCACATCGCTGGATCAAAAGGGGGACTTAGGGGGATGCTGCACAGAGAAGGATTTTTACCTTCATGCATAGAACGCATGAAGGTAAAAAACCTTGAGCCTTTAGAACTACATTAAGTCTGCCTCTCTGTGACCCCAACCTGCCTTTTTAAAACAGTCCAGCTTTCAAGATATACACTCCGTGACACCCTCCAGGACGTTCACAAAAAACAAGTTCAACTTGATGGGTCTCCTTTACCATGACGACAAAATATATCTACTAGGAGTACTTTTTCTTGGGGGCAGAAAACTCTAAAATCTCAGATCAATTTTATGCTCCATTACATGAACTCTGTTGGAGTACTGAAAAATGTCATTAGGTCTAAAGTCCAGAGATTGTATGGTCTGGTTGTAACGTGTGTGTGTGTTAAGCCTTAGACTTACTATGCTCTCTCTCCAACCAGACAGTATATGAAGACTGAGCCTTCTGGGAGGTGCTTCATTTCCCCTCGGATGACTGGTTCAGCTAGAGCAAAAGATATAACATGAACAGAGGATAAGATATATGATCTAATATGATGTTTATTTATGTAATGGTAACATTCTTCACAATAGGATGCAATTTGCATTGCTAATAAGGCAGAACAGATTTGAAGACAAAAAGGACGGCGAAGGAACGGGGGGGGGGGGGGGGGGGTCTTCCTTTGTGCATTTCCAATATTGCAGCAGTTTGGATTTTAAGGCATTCTGACCTCTTCTTCAGGCAAGAAGAGGCCTAAAAAAAGATGTTAGTCTGCCTCAAAAGCTTGCACTACAAACGACTGAGTTAGCCAATCAATGGGTCATAGCTAAAATGGTGCCTCTTTTGCAACCAAACTTTGATAACACCTACTTCATACAAGTTCCCATTAAAATAACATAACCTAGGGAGAATGTTTGCCCTGTGCATGTTATTGGAGTTAGAAACAGAAAAAAAATGTAAAGTGCCTTTCCAAATGCAACCCTGCAAGCTTAAATGCTGTCCATGTTTCTGTTCTTGTCCTATCAGCTTTTGAAGCTGCTGTATATTTCCAGTGACACCAAGCTCCCTGTGGTGTCACATAGGGTAAGGCAGTGAGCAACACCATAGGGGACTTGGTGCCAATGAAAACAGAAGGCATTCTGTGATTGGAGTAGCGAAGATTCTGATATTACTCACTTCTGTGAGATACTGTGTGTATATCCTATCCCTCTTGTATTGAACTGTATCCTTGCTGTATTGTCTCCCTTTATATTGTAAAGCGCTGAGCAAACTGTTGGCGCTATATAAATCCTGTATAATAAGAATAATTATCCGCACATGCAAGACATTTTGTGAGTGTAGAAGGTGTACAGTGAGCGACCCACAATGATTTGTGTAGTAGAGCCAGAACTGTTTTTTTCCCCTCATAATTAATCTTTAACATGTAATAATGTTTTTTAAAGCGTATCTAAATCTCAAATCAAAAGTGCACTTTTTTCAGGTTTTTGTACACCTGGTGATCCTGCTAGTAACACATTTCCTGTCTTAAGAGGGACAAATGTCCATTTACCGTACCTATAGAGAAGTAGTGTCGTCATCCCAGGCTGCACTGCTGATTTTGACTACAAACACCCCCCCCCCCCTTCATGTTTATTACATAAGGTGGAGTGGTTGTGTAGTTCAAAGAGGGTGCCTTCAGGTTTCTTCAGGGTGGCCTTGACAAAATGCCTAAAAATTGCCCATAATGGTATACAAGCCAACAGGTGGTTCTAGCCTGCCTTTTAGTTACACAAAACCACAGGTTTTCTTTGTGCACCATTACAACTTTCTAGCCATTGGCGACAGAACAATGATGTCATCAGATAAGAAAAGAAGGACATCAGGCACTGTACAGTGTACACCCAGAGACTGACGCAGGCCTCCATTTTGTAAGAGTTCGCCATGCCCCCCCCCCCCCCTCATTCTCCCCCTTCCTCTCTGTTCAGCCACAGTGACATCTGGTTGTGGGTCACTGACAGGCTAAAGCCAGCAGGGAGCCCAGAGCTATAAAACACCACTCTGAGCCAGGGCCTACCTGTCCAAAGAACCTGTGCAATTTAACACCTTGTATAAGATAAAGCAAGCTTTCCCCGGAGTTCAAAGAACATTCCCAGGAAACACGACCAGATAACCTTTGTTAAAATCCATTTTTCCCCTACGTCTCATATCTTGGAATATGAGAGACTTGCATAAAAACCGGACATATCGTCAGATTGGCCACGAGAAGGCGAGCAGTTTGGTGGGTCACTCACATTGTCTCGAATACATAGGAAAGCCGAAAAGTAGATCTCGTGAACTGTACAGTGTATAATTTCATAATTCATATCTAATCAATCCTCAAACGTGTCTGCATAATAATCTACCCGCGGGTGGAATGTCACTTGTGCAGATGGAAAGTTATGGGCCAAAATATGAGTTATGAGAGATTTTGGCTCTAGTTGAGGTATCTACCCATACCTCCATGCCCTAAATGGGGTATTGGTCCTTGACTTCAGAGACACCCCCTGCTGGGGACTACAAATAGGCTGTCAAGCCTAAGAGTTGAAGAGGTCTCCCATTATAATATCAGTACCACCTGGGGAGACCCGTGCCCTCTCGCTCTGAAACTTGGATCTGCTAACCCAGGACTTTGGCAAGTACCTTAACTCTTTCACCCCTCCCTGATATCTCTTTGCTGTACTGTTGGTCATATATATATATATATATATATATATATATATATATATATATATATATATATATATATATCTTAGTTACATCTTTTTCTGTAAATATTGTTATTGCACCCGTTTGATCTTTAAGTAATAAATCTTTCCTTCTGAAAGTGTTGAACTGTTTCTATAGCTCTGTATTGCAATTTACGTATTTCTGCCTCTAAAGAGAACGCTGCTGTGTTTGTTTAAGCCTCTGTATAACCGTGGTATACAGACGATTATCTCAACCATTATAGTGTTCTAGCTGATATTGCCGAGTTTCCTCTCCGTACAAAAAGGAGGTGGTGGCAGTGTGAAGGGTTAATTGCGTAATTAACCTGACCCAGTTACAATCGCATTCAGGCTGCCGGTATATCGATTGTGGTCCAATTAGCTGGAAAATCGTTGTGCAGGGTGCAGCTGGGTGTGGCATTGTTACGCACGTGATATCACGGTTTTAGATCGGCTAGTCTTTTGGTCACGAGTTTGGTGAGAAGTTCTGGGATCTGACGCCGTGATCATGACAGGCACCAGCACAGTAACCTTGCTTTTCCCTTCTCTGCTCCTCTCTATATGCACTGAGGTCACACTAGATGAGTGAAAGAAATAAACTGTGGGAGGAGAGAAACAATGGAATACTAGTCAGTACCAGTGTCCAAAGGTGTATTTGCTTTGGAAGAATAAATCACCTCTAAATGTTGGGTGTCCTACATGTGCAGATGTTGCTTTGTTCTGTAAAAGTATTATTTTAATTTTTTATATTTTGTAATGGGTGCCTCGAGATTGTGCAGCATTTTAAAGGGTGCCTTGACTAAAAAAAAAAAAGGTTAAGAAGCACTGGTATAGTTCACGGAAGATTGGAAAGCTGATAACATTGTTTGACATTTCAGTTCAGCGAACAGTTAGTAACCAACACACTGTATATGTAGTAAAGCGATATGTATTTTTCTGTACTTGCAGAAAATGTAATAGGCAAGAAATAAACAAATGCAGCCACCACATCTAAGGACTGCAATATAGTACATTTTTGTTCTTGGGTTCACTTTAAAAGCAATTCTGTTCACTGCAAAACACGTGTGCCTCAGTAGGAAGAGCAACACTCAGCTCTGCTCTAATGATTAATCCGGGTGATCTTTGCTTGAATAATTAAGGGAACTTTGATACATTCTTCACCAAACAGAGCAATGTCTAATATGTATGTGGATCAGATCCTACCCATGTTACTGGATTGTTTATGTGCTGAATATTGCATTTGTGGTAATATACACTTCAATAGAGATGCTGGAGAAAAGCATGTAGTGCGTTTTTGATGCGTAAGACACTTTTTTCCTGCCTAGCAACAAGTTGGGGGGGGGGGGGGGGGGGAAGGCGCAAAATGCATCAAAAACACATTGCAAAAAGCGCTGCAGAAACAAATAAAATGCAAACTGAATATGTGTGAACCTAGCCTTAGATGCAGTCCAGTGCGGTTTTGTTCTGCATCAAAAGTGCATGCACAGTGTATTCCAATGACCCTAGTTCCCAACAGTGCAGTCAATTTCTGGTGCAGAAAAAAAAAAAAAGTCGAACATGCTGCATTTTTCAAAATTGCACCGGAACTGCGTGTGGTGTGAACTGAAAGAAAAACGAATCCGGAGAGCATTTTTGTGGTGTGAACTGGCCCTTAGTGCTCTTAACTGAGACAGGTACACACTATGGAGGGATATGCTTTGTCCCTATGGGAGGTGTAGGTCCTGGGAGTGACATGCAGACTTCCAAGTCCTGTCCAGACGTATCACAGTACGTGGCCCTGATATTGGGGATTCCAGTATTGTCTATGTATGGCCACATGGAAGCAATGGTGTAGACATAGAGGGTACATCACCTTTTACACAGTCCGGGCACCAGCTCACCCCGTCCTCATTCTTATCCCCACAGAACAGAGCGAACACCGTCCTCCCCCGGTACTTCTCCACCTCCCTGCAGTACTCCTCATACCCGTGCACCTTCACCTCCGTGCATGCAGCCATGGCTGACGATCCCTGACACGCTGTGCTATCCTGTTCTGCCAGCAGATGCTCAGCTGCAAGCTGAAGTTTCCTGCCTCCCCACACCTAAAGGGGTGGAGCCATCACTAATCACATGCAGACATGTTTTAATCACAACAAAGAGCTGCCATCAAATAAACAGCTTTAGATCCTGATTTGTACGATAGCAGCTACAGCATGTGAATATTTACTATATATTTGCATGTCTGCATGGTTATGCTGAATGAATGAAGCACAGGCAGCCATCTTTAGTTCGGTACACATTGGTTGAAAGCGGAACCAAAACTACCTGCCTCATTTACTCAACGGGGTCTGGCTACAGACTGGAGCTACATGTGACAGGAAACATGTGACCTCTAGTCCGATTTTGGTTGTTACATTAAAGTTAATTTAAAAAGAAAAAGTGGACTGAAGGTCACATGTTTCCTGTCGAAAGTGGAGCTCTCAATGTAGAGGGGTCTGGCTGCACTTTTGACAAGAAACATGTGACCGCCAGTCCATTTTTTTTAAATGAACTTTATTGTAACAACCACTGCCTGGAGACCTAACCAAACAAATGGAAATCTCTGCACTAACCCAAACGTTTATCAAAAACCATATATATTAACCACTTGCCCTCCAGAGGTTTTTCCCCCCTTCCTGACCAGACCATTTTTGCAATACAGGGCTGCAATAATTTAACTGACAATTGCAGTCATGCAACAGTGTACACAAATAAAATTTACGTCCTTTTTTCTCCGCAAATAGAGCTTTCTTTCAGGGGTATTTTATCACCTCTGCGGTTTTTATTCTTTGTGCTATAAATAAAAAAAGCGACAATTTTGAGAAAAAAAACAGAAACAATTGAGTACTGTCCGTGATACTTTTTTATTTGCACTAACATAAAATTTTGAGGACAAGCTTTCAGGGAGTGTCCCCTTCTTCAAGGTCCAGGCAGTACTGAAGAAGGGGACACTCCCCAAAAGCTTGTCCTCAAAATTGTTTGTTAGTGGAAATAAAAAAAGTATCACGGACAGTACTGAATTGTTTCTGTCGCAAGTGCACTAATACGGCTACAATCACCTTGAGAAAAAAAACAATATTTTTGACTTTTTGCTATTAAACATGCCCAGTAAAAACTTAAAAAATCCAATTTCCTCATAAATTTAGGCCAAAATGTCCTTGCTAAAACAAATCCCAATACGTGTAATTAATTGGTTTACATGAAAGTTATAACATCTACAAATGGCCGTATATATAATGGGATTTTTTTTTTTTACTAGTAATGGTGGCGATCAGCGACTTATAGTGGGGGGGGGGAAACTAACTTGTCACTGACATCCCCAGTGACACCAATACAGTGATCAGTGCTAATAAAAAGCACTGACACTGTACTAATGACACTGGGCAGGAAGGGGTTAGCATCTGAGGTGATCAAAGGGTTAACTGTGTGCTATTTCACTATCTTGGCTGTGTGTGTGCTTCACTGTAAACACAATGCTCTGTATGGCTCTGCTATGCCTTGCACTATACAAAATGAAAAAAAAAAATCTTTTACCTATAGTTCCAACTTAAGAATCATTTGTAAAGCAAGCAAGCGAGGTAGTACTAGTGGGAAGAAAGAACATTTACTAAGAAAACCTACTCTTGTGTCTTCCCAATTACCCAGAGTCCCCACTTTAAAATACAATTCCTCAGGGGTACTCGGTGATTGTACAGCATATGCTAGTTACATTTATTTATCAACAATCCTAATAATATTGTAAAAAGATGTCCTTTGTGGATTGTGAAAGCATCATATAAAACCACAAACAGAACAAATGGATATATTTACAACATACAGCATAAGAAGATTGGTGGTGCACTGTGTCCCAGGGACACAGTGCACCACCAATCGCAGCGTGCCCCAGGGAGCGTGCATGTGCAGTTCTAGTGAGAGGGCGTCATATTTTTAATAGGGCAACGCATTGCTAGTTTGCACTTTGACAATTCTGGTTGAACGGAAGCTGGACAGCAGAAGTGTACCTACCAAAGGATATAACCTATCAGCGTGGTGTCAGAAGTGAGGATGTGATCTCACCACCAGAGGTGGGAGTCCTTTACATCTGCAGAGCGGCCTTTTCTTCTACGTGTGGAATACACTACCAGGTGACAGAGGGCTTTCCATGACCAGATCTGACCAGATCCATATGAGGACCTTGGAATATCAGCTTTGAATGCGCATTTGAATTGCGCATTTGGTGAGTGCGCAATTTTTACTTTTATCACCTCATCCACGAATCCAGGGATTGGAGCTCTTAAAGGACTCTCTTGGATTCTGAGCACGATATGGACTATATCCATCATTTAGTCACCGTTTTGCACTTTAATAGCACTTTTTACTGATTTATATTTATATTTATCAAGTATATAAGTATATTTATTCATTTAGTTAGCGCTGCACCTCTCCCTTGTATGCATTTTTATTGAGAAGGTTCATATGGTACCTCTTTGGTGTTCAGCTGCTGTTTTCTTCTTCTTTTATTTTAATTTTTGTGATTTTATACTAGTTGTTTTAAGCGCTCACTTATTTTGAAAATTACAGCATAAGAAAGACAATAGCCAGCAGGGCTTGTTAGATACAGTTAAGTATATTAGGCTGATGCCTGTTGATGTAAGCCTAAGGGCCAGTTCACATGTGCAGTGCATTTTTGGAATGGCATGTTTTTAGGTGTGTTACCATTGAACTTTGCATGCAGCATACAGCACTTTGATGCGCTTTCATCAGAAGCATTTACTGATGGAGTTCAACAGTAATGTGCCTAAAAAGCGATACAAAAAGTGGCATGCCATAACTGCACCGCACACACTGTGAAAAATATTGCAGCCATAACTGCCATAAGAATTGTCCGGGATGCAAAGAAAACCCCTCAGGCAACCTCAAAAGAAATACAGGCTGCTCTAGAAAAAGATGGCATGGTTGTTTTTAAGGAGTACAATAAGGTGACACTTGAACAAAAATGAGCTGTTTGGTCGAGGTGCCAGAAAGAAGCTTTTACTGCACCAATGCTACAAAAAAGCCCAGTTACAATATGCCTGACAACACCTTGACATGCCTAACCAGGCCTTTTTGTGTCATTGGTGCAGTAAAAGCTTCTTTCTGGCACCTCGACCATGCAGCTCATTTTTGTTCAAGTGTCATCATATTGTGCTCCTTCAAAACAACCCCACTGTCTTTTTCCAGAACAGCCTGTATTTTGCTTGTGGTTACCTATTGGTTTCCTTTTGTATCCCGAACAATTCTTCTGGCAGTTATGACTGCAATCTTGCTTGGTCTACCTGACCTTGGCTTGGTATTAAGAGATCCCCGAAGGTTCCACTTCTTAATAGGTGAGTTAACAGTACTGATTGGCATATTCAAGGTTGGTGAGTCATCATAGAGTTTTGCAATTGACCTTAATTGCCTCCCACCATTCATTTTTTAGTGTTCTCTAAATAACATATAGCAATTGAGTTAAATATTATTAATAGCACACCTTTATCATCCAGTAAAAATATGTCACAATCCACCTGAAAGTGTATTTTCACTTTTGCAGTCAAATTTGAAAAAACCCTGCTATATGTGTATGTGTTCCCATATATACAGTTGCAAGAAAAAGTATGTGAACCCCTTGGGATTACGTGGAGTTTTGCATGAATTGGGCATAAAATGTGCTCTGAACGTCATCTAAGTCAGAACAATAGAAGAACACAGTCTGCTGAACATAATACTACACAAACATTAGATGTTGCCATGGTTTAATTGCACATCATATGTAAACATTCACAGTGCAGGGAGGAAAAAGTATGTGAGGCCCTAGCTTAATGACTTCTCCCAGAGCTAATTGGAGCCAGGAGTGAGCCAACCTTGACTCCAATCAGTGTGATGATATTGGATGTGTTGCTGACAGCTGTCCTGCCCTTAAAAAACACACACCTGTTTTGGGTTTACTGGTTTCAAGAAGCACTGTCTGATGTGAACCATGCCTCGCAGAAAAGAGCTCTCAGAAGACCTACGATCAAGAATTGCTGACTTGCATGAAGCTGGAAAGGGTTACAAAAGTATCTCCAAAAGCCTTGATGTTCATGTGTCCACGGTAAGACAGACTATCAGGAATGGACTCAGCACTGGTGGTGGGACTCGCCTGCCGTGTGGGCTGCAGTACCAGAGCTGACCAGCGGGTGCTCTCAGCAATGGACTCAGCACTGGTGGTGGGACTCACCAGCCGTGTGGGCTGCAGTACGAGAGCTGACCAGCGGGTGCTCTTAGCAGCCAGAAGCTCACAATCAGCCAAACCTGGGGCTGATTACAGAAAGGTGTATATAAGGCATGACCAGGCCTGTGCTCTGGGCCTTGGTGTATGTTTTCCCATGAGCCTCTGTACCTGTATCCTGTGTTCCTGCTTCGTTGCTGACCCAGCTTGATCCTGATCTCTGTTGACTGTCTCCTGTTCTGACTACTGGCTCATCCCTGACTATTCTTCTGCCTACTCCTATGCTGTTTGACCTCCTGTTGCTGTACCTTGGCTTGTGACCTGTTTACTCTTTGCCTGCTGCTCTGTACTGATCTGCCTCCACCGTTACCGACCCGGCTTGTCTGACCACGCTAACTACTCTGCCATCCATCCATCCTGCACGGATCCAGCCGTACCTGCACATACCTCTGGCGGATCCCCCTACCACTAGCAGGTGTACTCAGGGGCCGCGACCTGGTCTCAGTCCTGCGCCAAGTCCATCCCCACCATCAGGGGCTCTGGTGAAAAGGCAGACTGGGGCTTAGACTCCGCGCCCTGGGGAATCCTGCCCTGAGGACCGCTAGAGGTACCACCAAACGGTCATTACAGAACCCTACGGCCGGCCTGACCGTTCCACCTCTCCAGCCCTGACTACGCCTGTGTTCCTGCACCTCCTAAAGATTAGTGGAAGGTTGGTTCGCTCACTGTGCGTTTATATAGATATATATCTGGGTGGCTAATAATAAACTGTATTATATTACCTGCGTTTCCCTGTGTCAGTCCACACCTTTCTGGTCACTCCTTGATTCCTGACACAGACTGTCTACAAATGGAGAAAGTTTAGCAGTGTTGCTACTCTCCCTAGGCGTGGTCGTCCTGTAAAAATGACTGCAAGAGCACAGCGCAGAATGCTGCATGAGGTAAAGAAGAATCCCAGAGTGTCAGCTAAAGACCTACAGAAATCTTTGGCACATGCTAACCTTTTTGTTGACACATCTTCAATAAAGAAAACATTAAACAAGAATGGAGTACATGGGAGGACACCACGGAGGAAGCCATTGCTGTCCAAAAAGAATATTGCAGCACGTTTGAAGTTTGCAAAAGAGCACCTGGATGTTCCACAGCACTACTGGCAAAATATACTGTGGACAGATGAAACCAAGACTGAGTTGTTTGGGAAGAACACACAACACTATGTGTGGAGAAAAAAAGGCACAGCACACCAACATCAAAACCTCATCCCCACTGTAAAACATGGCGGAGGGAGCATCATGGTTTGGGGCTGCTTTGCTGCCTCAGGGCTTGGACGGATTGTTGTCATTGATGGGAAAATGAATTCCAGAGTTTATCAAGACATTTTGCAGGAAAACGTACAACCATCTGTCCGCCAACTGAAGCTCCGCAGAGGATGGGTGATGCAACAGGACAATGACCCAAAGCATACAAGTAATTCAACAAAACAATGGCTGCAACAGCACAGAATACGCCTTCTGGAGTGGCCCAGTCAGAGTCCTGACCTCAACCCGATTAAAATGCTGTGGCATGACCTTAAGAGAGCGATTCACACCAGACATCCCAAGAATATTGCTACACTGAAACAGTTTTGTGAAGAGGAGTGGTCCAAAATGACTCCAGATCGTTGTGCAGGTCTGATCTGCAACTACAGGAAACGTTTGGTTGAGGTTATTGCTGCCAAAGGAGGGTCAACCAGTTATTAAGTCCAAAGGTTCACATATGTTTTCCTCCCTGCACTGTGAATATTTACATGTTATGTGCAATTAAGCCATGGCAACATCTAATGTTTGTGTAGTATTATGTTCAGTAGACTGTGTTCTTCTATTGTTGCGACTTAGATGACGTTCAGAGCACATTTTATGCCCAATTCATACAAAACTCCACGTAATCCCAAGGGGTTCGCATACTTTTTCTTGCAACTGTACATAGATATATGTATTTATTTTTTTTTGACTGCTTGTCGTCCAGTGACGTACCGAAACATTGCTGGGTTGGAAGGGTGATATCTTGATCATCTCTGCAGCTGCAGCAATGATTGAGATATCATTTTTTTTTTACAGATGGAGAATTCCTTGTAATCCTAGTGGCTAAGTAGCCACTGGATTACTTTTACAGGCCGCGAAAGGGAGTCCCACCACTGGGCACAGTGAGAGGAACTGATGTTGTTCTTCCCACTGTGTGACATCAGAAACCGGAAGCAACGAGGATTTCATCACTTCCACTTTCGGTCTCATGTAAACAGCCATTACCGGCTTTAACAAGCATCTGATCAGCCAATCTCAGTTTGATCAGATGCTTTGGAGGGCAGAGAAGAGATATGGGGTCTAATAAACCCCAGATCTCTCCATAAAGAGGACCTTTCACAGCCCATGCTATCACAAGGGATGTTGTGCATCCCTTCTGATAGCGATAAAGAGATTTAAAAAAAAGATACAGTGTAATAAATAAATAAACAAATAAAAAATGTAAAGCATCCCTGTTCCCTGTGCTCACGCACAAATGTGAACGCAGGTCCCACACGCATATGTAAATGGCTATCGCACCACACATATGAGGTGATGCCACAAAAAGTTAGAGCGAGAGATATAGTTTTAGCTCCAGGCCTCTTCTGTAACTCTAAACTGGTAACCTGTTAAGGCTTTTAACCACTTGCTCTCCAGAGGATTTACCCCCCTTCCTGACCTGGCCATTTTTTGCGCTACGGCGCTGCGTTACTTTAACTGAAAATTGCACGATCATGCAATGCTGCACCCAAATGAAATCTATGTCTTTTTTTTTCCCACAAATTGAGTTTTCTTTCAGTGGTATTTGATTGCCTGTGCGTTTTTTTACTTTTTGCACTATAAAAAAAAAAACAATTTTGAGAAAAAAAACCAATATTTTGGACTTTTTGCTATTAAACATGTCCAGTAAAAAAATTTTCAGAATCAAATTTCGTCATGAATCTACACTAAAATGTATTCTGTGCCATGTCTTTGCTAAAAAAAATCCCAATATGTGTAAATTAATTGGTTTATGTAAACGTTATAGTGTATACAAATGGCGGTATATATACTGGAATTTTGTTTTCTTTTTTAATAGTAATGGCAGCGATCAGCAACTTATAGCGGCCATTCTGACACTGGGGGGAACTGACTTGGTATCACTGACATCCCCAGTGACATCAATACAGTGATCAGTGATCAAAAAAAGCACTGACACTGTACTAATGGCACTGGGCAGGAAGGAGTTAAAATGAGGGGCAATCAAAGGGTTAACTGTGTGCTGAGAGTGTTTAACTGGGGGCCCGTGTCAGTGTGCTTCACTGTAAGCACACTGCTTTGGATGGCTGTGCTGTGCACAGCCATCCAGAGCAGTGTGTCCGAGCTGACAGGGAGGAGGACTCTTAGTAAACAAAGCAGCCCTCCTCCCCATCAGAGATCCTCAGCAATCCCCCCCATAGCAATATATCTGCTATAGGGTGGCGGGGAAGCAGTTAATATAATCAGCTCAACACAACCTGATGCTGAGTTCTCTTGCTGTAACCAGTTTCATAAGGTGGGATGTGTTTACGGTTGTGCCTCTCTTACATTGGTAATTGAGTCACCTATAGTTTCTGTCAGTTGGCTAGTCCTCCTGGAGGTTCCTACATGATGGGATTGTGTCAACTTGACCTCGTTATCTAATAAGTGTGGGATGTTTATCCGACTGTGTAATATTTGTTTTTATTGTTCATGTGGGGACTGACCCTATTTCTGAAGTGTATAACAACCTGTATTTCTGTTCAATAAAGAGTTCCAGTTGTGCCTAAGCTAGTGTCGTCTAGTCTTTGGATGCAATGCCCAGCTAGAATATGTTGGTCCCGTGTCCCAGCAGTGAGGAAGCAGCTCTCTGATGGAGGCACTCAAGCGGGGTCACAAGCGGTCCGACACTGCCTCTCCTTCCCCAAGCGGTAACATTGCTCAAGATAGGTACTGTATAGTGTAGGGGAAAAATCACTAGGAGCGCCGGCAGGGGACCCCATGAGAGGATCCAGGCTGCTCTCTACAAAACCACTGCACACAGCAGGTAAGTATAGACATGTTTGTTATTATAAAAAAAAAAAACAGGAACCTTTAGTATCGCTTTAAAGCTTTTATTCTTGAAAGCACAAAAAAATAGTTTTCTTACATTTTCTGTACAGACCCATTGAACGTTCTTTACACACAGTGCTATATAAATCCTGTATAATAATAATCCCTGACTTCTGGTTGGGCGCTGAACTCACCTCCTCTGGAATTAAACCCATCTTGACCAATCATCATCCGATGGGGGGACCTCACATATCCACTAAGCTACAAGTGTTGAGTGGTGAAGGTGGGGCTTTGTATTCTGGTAGGCGTGGCAAAGCAGCAAGTCAGAAGTCACAGCCATCTGCCTAGTGATCACCTTGTACTAGGCACCGCAGTCTGTCTGTCTGTGGACACTGGGGATCTGACAGACCCGGTCATTAGGTGGATTGTTATTTATTAAACAGATTCGTGCAGCCTGAGTTTGACAGAAAGCCATGCCGCAGCCCTGGAGAGCCTCTACTACAGGAACAAACAGACAGCACACTCACCCTGCCATTTCCATGTCTTTCTAATGGTCAATCGGCAGAAGATTGATCCTGTGGGAAGTCTGTACATACACATTACATTCTGTCCTGATCACCGGATGATTGCAGATCACAGCTCCAACCAACTGGGAACATCCATCCCGTGCCGCTACACTGGCCCTCCCATTAGAACCGCCTTCCCTGAATGGCGGACTGGATCTGGTCCTTCCTGCATCCCAGTCCAAATCGCTTTCCACTTCTGCAGGGAGAACCATATAGGGCGGATTGGTACCAGCAATTCTTCCTACTTTTCCCACCTCCGCCCTGCAATCCCCTCCTTCGTATACCCAGAGACAAGATTAACCCCGCCCATAAGTCCGTGGCTTCGCCTACCAGTGAAGGCTTCATAGTCCATTGGTCCGTTGGTCTGACAGTCCAGAATGCCGGATACGTGTTAGGACTCATGTACACGGGACGTTTGAAAAACTGTTCTGAATGATAGAAACTGACTGCTGGAAAACATAGGTTAAAAAACATCAGTTTAGCTGCGTTTATGCACGTTTGCATTTAGTAGCATTTTTAAAAGATAACTTCAGGAGACCTTTCCAAATTCCCAGAATACACTGAAAAATAGTAAATTCACTAAAAAAAGGCTACTAAATTACCACGAGTTATTTTATCAAGTAATGCGGTATTTTAGTAGTGAAAAGCATGCAATAATGTTTCAGCTGTCAGCGGGGTTCCCCACTGACAGCTTAATGTAAAAGAAAGAATTGCCAGCAATTAAAAAATTTTAAAAAATGGCGTGGGGACCCCCTCCCATCCATACCAAGCCCTACGAGTCTGGTATGGATTTTGAGGGGAAGCCCCATGCCAAAATTAAACGGTGTGGGGTTCCCCCCGAATCCATACCAGACCCTTATCCAAGCATGCAGCCCGGCAGGTCAGGAAATGGGGGGGGCAGCAATCGCAAGCGTCCCCCACCTCCTGAACCATACCAGGCCGCATACCCTCAACATGGGGAGGGGTGCTTTGGGGTAGGGGGAGCTCCCCCCCCCCAAAGCACCTTGTCCCCATGTTTATGGGGACAAAGGCCTATATCCACAACCCTGGGCTGTGGTTGTAGGGGTCTGCGGGCCAGGGGCTTATCGGAATCATGTACCAGGCCACGACTTGATAAAATCATGTGGTATTTTAGTAGCCTTTTTTAATGGATTCAAATGTTTTTTCTTAAAAAATGCTATGTGGTATCCTCATAGTCAGATGCGGTAGGATACTGCTTAGTGAATTGTGCCCTTGATATGGACCAGTCAAAAAACGCTTCTAAACGCAAATGCTTATAAACAGCTGCATTTACAAGCGTTTGAAACTCTGATAAAATCTACTCCTGAACGCATGTTTGCTGCATTCAAAAAAACAACTGTAAACTCAACTACCTGTAACTGACTGTACACAACATAGTGTACAGGGACACAGAGGAAAACGTTAGGGAGAGTTCAGGGGCTGCTGAAAAAAACGCAGAAAAGCTCCTGAACACGAGTTTATCAGCTGCAATGTACATGAGCCACTAATCACAGCAGCACTAGGACCTGCCTAAGCCGAAGCGCTGGGGAGCTCTGAATGGCACTAATTGGTTGCTAGGGACTGGGAGTCCTTAGCAACCCAAGGCCGCCCCCTGCAGCACGCCTCTCCTCGCTCGCACTTTCCACCTGGCCGACTGGAGCTCCACTCTCTGAAGGAAACATATGACCTCCACTCCGCCTTTTTTTTTTTTTTAAATTAACGTATTGTAACAAACAACCAATGGCGGTAGACTGGAGCTCCACTCGACAGGAAGCATGTGACCTCCACTTCATCGAGTTATTTTTTTATTAGGTGTTTGTTACAGTAGCAATCATTAAAAAAATAAATTGGCGTGGAGGTCACATTATTCCTGTTGAACAGATCTCCAGTTTGCTGCCAGACCTCCGTGTCTCCATTTACACGCCGATGTTGACTACCTATTTCCCTGTGTCTTGCGCATGCGCTCAGGAGTTCAAGCAGGCAAGTTTATTTTATTGCAGAAGCGACATATCATGTCTCTCCTTCAATACAAATCCTGCCTACTCACGTTTCTGAAGTGCAGTAATGCTTACTCCCTGGAGCTACCTCATTAATATGAACTTAAGTGCCGCACTAGCGGCCATCTTTATTTAGGGAAGTATTGGCGGATGTATAGCGGTTATGTTATTATGGTTAAATTAAACAAGAATATCTGTATTTCTTCTTCCAGGTTCAGTAAAAGGAAAAAAAATCCCTGGGAGTTATGTGTCCACTGTCGTGTAAGAAATGGATCTGTTCTGCTTCGATAGTCCCGCTTCTGCCCTGGCATTCCCGCCTAAGGACGATTCCCAGCAGGTTTGGTCCCTCTGTGGACCCGTAGCTTCTGCTAGTTGTCATGGCGCCGGGTTTAACTGTTGGCTGAGAGGGAGGGAAGGAAGAAAGGAAGGAGACGGTCGGGGAGTCAGGTAATAGTCTGGTGTGGAGGTGACACAAGAGGGGAGCGGGCTTCTATATGACATTACTGTAGTCACAGCTGTGTGAGGGAGGACTGTACTGTGTCCATGTCTTTCCTGTGCCCCTGGGCTTTGATGTAGAACATTCTATGAAAGAGAACTCCTATGTGAGGAAAATGCAAGTAGAACATTGAAGGAAAACATTCATTTAGCATACAATGGTTCAATGTTCTCCTCATGTACAGCCCGCATTAGGGCTCATCCATGCCAGCCTGCATGCTACACCGTGTCTACCAGGTGACCGTTTCATTCCTGGAATGGACTAAAAAAAATGTTTGCTTACCTACACATTAGTGCCTGTTGTCACCTTCTAAGTTGTCCCCTTGTGAGGAGACACTTTTCTAGATGACTGCCGGAAACATTCCTGGAATTGGTTTTCCTGAACACTGAGTAGTATCTTTACTGCAGAGCGCTGGATGTCCGGAATGTCATCAGATCTGTCCCTTTAAGGCAGCATTTCATTTTCAAAACAGCCAAATATCGCATGGTGCTAAGTCAGGGCTGGTGGGGCAAGTTTCAGAATGGATTTGTGGGCCAAGAATCGGGAACACTTAACGCAGCAGCATTGTCCTGGTGAAGGATCCACTTGTCAGACCAACGTTCTGGTCTTTTCCTCTGAACGGACTCCTGTAACCTTTTCAGAATTTCCAAACAATAAAAGAGAAGTCTCCCCATACTATCTGTCAAATTTGAAAACAGCTCCGCCCACACGGCCGCATTATTAATTCACGGATTTCCTTGAATGAACTGCAAGTCCCGAGAGCCTTAAAGCGGAGTTCCACCCAAAGGGGAAGTTCCACTTTGAAGATTGGTCCCCGCGGGTGGGGGGGGGACTGGTACCCGAATTTGACAGGTTTACGCTTCCGCTGCGATCGCCTATGCGATCGGGAACGGAAGTTGTCCTCCTACCCTCCCTCCCCGAAGTCCTTTGGGACATGTGACAGGTCCCAGAAGACAATGGGGCCATTCAGGAAGCACAGAGCTACTCGCGCTTGCGCAGTGCGCACCCGGCTGTGAAGCCGCAAGCTGCCACTGCCGGGTGCCCATGCTGAAGATGCAGGAGCCGGGGAGAGAAGACGGCTGGTGAAACCAGCGGGCTGCGTCGGGATCATGTGACAGGTGAGTGACTATTTTTTAAAAGTCAGCAGCTAAGGTTTTTGTAGCTGCTGACTTTTATTTTTTTACAGAGTGAGTGGAACTCCGCTTTAACGGCTGTCTTTTTGTAGTTTTCAATGAACAAACCACGGCAATGTGGAGCACCGTGGTAGTTCATTGAAGCCTCCTGTCAGTATATCTGCGTGCTTATACATCCCGTACGGCAAGCAGATATTCTGACAGGTCTGCAGGAGACCTGCATGGCATCAACAATCTACTGATCGCTGGTGCAATGCTTTCCAGGCTCTTGTAGACAAAAATAATAAATGCAAATTTGTTTTACCTGCAAAAAAATTTGCATAGATTAATTTTGTCTAAAAGGTTAACTTATTTTTTAAACCAGCTATGCCAACCATAAAAACGTGGGGGCTGATTTACTAAAACTGCAGAGTGCAAAATTTGATGCAGTTGCGCATAGAAACCAATCAGCTTACAGTTTTTTTTTTTTGTTTTGTCAAAGCTTAATTGAGCAAGCTTAATTAAGAAGCTTATTGGCTACCATGCAGAGCTGCACCAGATTTTTCACTCTGTTGTTTTAGTAAATCAACACCTTGATTTCTTTATGGAATGTTCATCATAAACCTGTTGTAACAGCTAAAGTTTTCACTCCCATTCGTGACAATTTTCCTGAAAATGTGATGTTAATCTGCTGCTCCAGTTTCCTGTCACTCATTTTCCTCCAAGAGCACAAAGCACACAGGTGCTATTTCTTCTACTACTCCATAAAGACTGAGTCAACTGGTCTACGATCCAGGGAGTGCAAGTTAGAACATGTCAGAACACGCTCTAATGTTATGGCTGTGTGACCACCATAGTGCTATGCTGTGTGCATTCCCGGAATTAAATTGCTACACCTCATATGCCGTGTTGCATTACAATGTGCTGATCTGTTTACTTTTATTTACAGTTGTCATTCAAGTCTGTGCCCATTGATGCAATGTGGTGAAATGCTGTGAGCTGCGCTGCCTAAAAATACAGGATGTCCTCGTTTTTATACAACACACTTTAACCGCCTCCCGCCCGCCATATAGTAATATGACGGCCGCAAGGTGGTTCTCTCATTCTGGGAGGACGTCATATGACGTCCTCCCATTCTAACCGCATATGCGGCTCCCGGAGCGCGCAGTGCGGCAATCGGCGGTCCTTCGGACACAGCGGATCACCGATCCACGGAAAGAGCCGAAGATGTCGGCTCAGTCATGTGATCAGCTGTGTCCAATCACAGCTGATCACATGTAAACAGGGAAATGCCGGTTATCAGCATTTCTCTTCCCTCAAGCTGTCAGCTGACAGCTCGAGAGGAGAGGAGAGCTGGTAATTGGCATTCCTCGGAGGGGACATGTACACAGGTCATCAGAGCACTGATGATCAGTGTGCCCTGATGATCTGTGCAGCCCCAGCAGTGCCACCTGTCAGTATCCATCAGTGCCAGCTCTCAGTGCTCATCCATGCCACCTGCCCGTGCCCATCAGTGCCACATTTCAGTGCCCATCTGAGCTGTCAGTCAGTGCCAACTATCAGTGCCAGTCTGAGCCACCTATCAGTGCCATATATGAGTGCTGCCTTTCAGTGCCTGTCAATGCCCATCAGTGCCACCTATCAGTGTCCATCATTGCCCATCAGTGCAGCCTCATTAGTGCACATCAGTGAAGGAGAAAAATCACTTTTTACAAAATTTTATAACAAAAACTAAGAAAAAAACTTTTTGTTTTTTCAAAATTTTCAGTGGTTTTTTGTTTGTTCAAGAAAAAATAAACCTAGAGTTGATTAAATACCACCAAAACAAAGCTCTATCTGTCACAAAAAAAATGAAAAAAATTTCATATGGGTACAGTGTTGCATGACCGCACAACTGTCATTCAAAGTGCAACAGCGCTGAAAGCTGGAAATTGTCCTGGGCAGGAAGGGGTATATGTGCCCTGTAGGCTAGTGGTTAACCCACTTCAGTGCAGCATTGCTATGTGAACAGGGCACACAAGGGGACTACTGATTTCTAAGTTCCCTGGCAGTAAGCCTGTACGGCAGCTCAATGGACACGATGTGAATGAGCCCCAAGCCTACCAAAAAGTGTTAGGCTCTGTTCACACATACTACGGTCACCTGCATTTTTAAAAAAAAAAATGAATTTTAACCAAAACCGTATTTAAATCAGAGGTGATTTTAGGACTGTTTTAAAAACAAAAGGGGTTTTATGGCTCCTCAGGAAAGGGGAGTGTCTGGCTTATCCTTTATCCCTTTCTCTGCCAAAGCCGTTTTTGCGTTTTTTTTTGTACAAGATTAAAAAAATAATTTTAGGCCTGAAGATTGCATAAAACCCCCAAACATATATTTTCTGAAATCAGAGACCCTAGAGAATAAAAGTGGTAGTTCCCATTTTTTATGTTGCATGATATTGCTGCAAAATTTCAGTAAAAATACAAGTAATTTTAGGGCACAAAATTGGTAATAAATTACCCTATTTTTTTGAAAAATATAAAAGATGAAGTTGCATCGAGTAAATAGCTATCACCATACAAAACCTTAAATTTGCGTGTGCTTGTGAAATGGCAACGAATTTCAGTACCCTAAATTTTCTATAGGTGATGCTTTTAGAGCCCCTTCTAGGTCATCAGTTTAGTGTTACGGAGGAGGTCTGGTGCTAGAATTATTGCTCTCATCCTGGCGTGCGCGGCAATATGTGACATGTGTATCGCAGTCGACGTTTACATGCGTAGGAGCCCCAGCGTGTGCTTTTATGTTTGTACGTGCGTATATGTGGGGGGCTAATTTTTTTTGGGGGGGATGTTATGTGCTTAGGTGTAACTGTCTTTTTTTTTTGTTTACAAACGTTTTTATTGAGGGATAGACTGCATGAACAGTACAACTTCATGAGGTATAGTATCAAGAAAAAGGCACATAAGTAATAAACAGTATTATAAAACACAATCCTAGAAAAATAAAGTTCAAGTACATGAATGAGGTAGGCAGTAAGGTATGCAGAACAACCACACCACCAACAAAAATTCAATACCAATCAATCTATGATAGTCCATCAGTCGAACAATAAATGCTGATGTGTTTTCCAACCATCCCATTTTCTGTTGAATATGTGCATCCTATCCAGCAATGTATATTGAATACGTTCCATGAGCAAAACAGAGGCTAAAGGTACCACCTGTGACTTCCAATGGAGGGCAATGGCCCATAAGGTAGAGACACAGATCGTGTAAATCAGCTTCGTTACGTTGGCTTGGGTCCCCAAAATGGGAGCACCCAGTAAGCAAACTTGCATAGACAAAGTCACCGGAGTATTCGCCAAGGCAGAGGCCACCTCAGAAACTTTACGCCAGATCATGGAAAGACCAGGACAAGCCCAAAACATAAGCACAAGGGTATTAGCAAGGCCACAACCCCTAAAACAGAGGTGTGACGTCCCTGGATACATAATATGTAGTCTAAAGGGGGTATAATACCAACGGGTTAAAACTTTAAGGGCCGTCTCCCGGACCGAGAGAGATCTAGAGCCCCTACATATATTATCCACCATGGTCTCCCAGTCCTCTTCTGAAAACGTAATACCGCAATCAATCTTCCATTTCTGTCTTTATATAGGGAATAAAGGAAAGATAACATTCGAAAAGCAGCGATATAAATCTGAAATAAAAACCCTTACACCTGGGAGAGTCACAGTTGATACGTTTAAAATAAGTGATCGGGGACGAAGGTGTCAATCTAAAATGCGAGCCAAAAAAGTGTCTTATTTGACGATAGTGATAATGTTCACGAAGCCTCTCTGAAAATCCGATAATCTAATAAGAGCTTGACCATACCACCAGCGAAACGCCTGTGGGAACGAAAACACCATGGCAAAATTTGCGTCTTCGAAAAAAGTCAAACCCGGTGAAATGGAAGAGATAAGACCCAATTTAGATTTGTAACGAGACCAGAGTATCAAAGAGTGGACAACTATTGAATTATAGGTCAACAACGAGTGAGGGGGAATATTCGTCCATAATAAACCCGGTAAATAATACGGGCGGATAGATTGAGATTCAAATCTAATCCAAGGAGTAGTTGCCCAACCGAGCAGATGGGTAATAAAGCCAAAAATTGGGAAGGCTTAGGCCTCCTGTGTAACTTTTTCATTTTTTACAATTAAAAAAATAAATCATATATAATTTTTTATATTTTTTTTTGCACACAAGTCCAGTATGTGATGATATTTGTTGACAGGTTCTCTTTATTGAGACATCTAAGGTCTTAGACTGGCCATACATTATACAATTTTCTTGAGATTGTTGGTTTAGATTTACCAAAAACCATATAATAGGAGCTCATACCTAACAAAACTTTCAATTGTATCCAATTAGTCAGGCTCTTGCACTACATAATTGAAGATAAATCTAAAGAAAATTGTGCAGAAATTGGACAGAAAATTGTATAGTGTATGGCCAGCCTAAAAGACCATGCATGTCTCCCCTGTACTACACTGAATGTAAAGCAGTGCACATCGCACCGCATTACATGTAGTGAATCTCTCTACTGGAACCCGGAAGTGACATCATAACGTCACTTCCTGGGCAGGATAAGAAGGGGAGTGAACGTGTCTGCTCTCCTCCCTCCACTCTAGCTGACGGCGGTGAACTGGGCCCACAGATGGGCAAGCAGAGTCCGTGAGATAGTGGGCGGGGGGAGGTTCACACAAGGGGGCGGAGAGGCTGGCACTGTGTGGAAGCAATCGGCGGCAGTGCTGCCGCCGACAGCTTCCACCTGACAGATGAGCCCACTGCTTGCCCACAGCAGGACTGAAGGCAGAAAAAAAACTACCTGCCTGGCACCCGGAATTACATGTCCCGGGAGTCAGGCAATAGGAATTCAACATCCCTGGCGTGTGTATGTATGTATGTGTATATATATATATATATATATATATATATATATATATATAGTGTGATTTTGCGCAACCCTGCCGCCCTGTAGCAGTATTTCTGCTATAGGGCAGCAGGGAAGCGATTTCAACGTCTCCACAACTTTATCCCTGAGCTATCTGGTGTGTTCCTTGGTCTTCATGATGCTGTTCACTGTTTTCTAACAAACCTCTGAGAGCTTCACAGAACAGCTGCATTTATACTGAGATTAAATTACACACAGGTGGACTCAATTAACTAATTAGGTGACTTCTGAAGCTAATTGGTTCTAGTAGATTTTAGTTAGGGGTATCAGAGTAAAGGGGGCTGAATAAAAATGCACACCACACTTTACAGATATTTATTTGTAAAAAAAATTTGAAAACCATTTATCATTTTCCTTCCACTTCACAATATTGTGCCACTTTGTGTTGGTCTATCTAATAAAATCCCAAAAAAAAACATTTACGTTTTTGGTTGTAACATGACAAAATGCGGAAAATTTCAAGGGGTATTTCAAGGCACTGTACTTTGTGATAAAAGGTGTTCCTTTTTCCTGTCCCTAGTTGAAATGTTCTCTGTCTCACCTTTACATTTCTGTCATTCCTGTAGATTGTGGGGATGTCTCTGGACTATCCGCCTGGACCATCAGCTCTTTCTGGGGCTCACCACAACCTGCCATTCAGAGGTCAGGAGAGACGCACACAGGTGAGTAGACAAGTATTATTTACAGAATTTATACAGCACCATCAATTACAACTAAAAGAAGACAGAATAGTTGCAATACAAGAGGATTAGGAGTCCATGTTCATGAAGCTTACAATCTAAAAGAGAGGGGCAAGTTGTACAAAAGGTAAAATCTGAAGGATGAGCTGATAGAGATGTTCAAAGTTCAGTTTTTAGGTGAAGGTGGGATAGGCTTCTCTTAAGAAATTAGTTTAAATGGAATGCTTGAAGGCAGATGGAGTAGTAGATAACTGGACAAACTAGGGTTACTAGGTTACTGGCTTTTACCCTGTAGGGATTGGCAAGGGGATTTTTGGAGGTGTCAAGGAATGTGCTTGGACATGTGATTGTTTCCTAGCCATAGTCGGCTGTATCTGGAAAGATTGCAGTATTACCCTGTTTTAATATTCAGAATACTAATTCTGTAGACTTTACCCTATAAAATAATTTGGAGATGCTTTTACGTGGAGTTGTTTAGATATACACAGCTTAAAGCAGATTTTCTCAACCTTTTTTACATGGAGGAACACTTGAAATAACTGACTAGGCTCAGGGAACACCTGCTAATAATTGGGGTTAAACAGAACCCTGGCTGTGAGGCTGCTTTAGAGGAATGCCTCAGACTCCCTCAGGATTTTGTCACTTTAATTCTCATAAAAGGCTCTATGTAAAATATCTTATTTATATGGGTGGGCTCTAACCAACAACTCTTTAGACGTGTATCTCTTTTCTGAAAGGGCTACATGCTACTTAATAAACAAGGTGCATATTGGTCCAATGAATAATAAGTATAGTTCCGAAAAAAAAAAATATAGGTGGTATATTTATAAAGCAGTGAATGTGACATTCAATAAACACTCACTGCAGGTGTATCTTACTGTTGCAGGAGTTTAATTTGCAATGATTGATTCCCCTGCAGTGAATATTTGAATGTTAAATGTACTGCTTTATAAAAACACCTCTTGTAAAAAAATGTATTATATATAATTAAAGAAGTTGATATTTGCAGTGTTCTATCTTCTTTATTTCCTTGTTTTTTTGTTTGAAGCTACGCTTTAATCTAGAAGTTGATTCTCATCCATCAAATCTGGCTACCCGGTTCTCAGATCCTTCTCCCATCATAATTGAGAAGATTTCAAGTCTTCATAAGAAGCATTTACAGGATAAACTGGACGGAAAACTGAATTCCCATTTGTCAATTCCTTCTCCTGTCATTATTGAAAAGATATCAAGTCATCCAAATAAATCTTTAGAGAATTTAGCATCTTATGATTTTCAACATACTTCCTCCCCTTCAATGGCTTTCCCTGCTGTATCAGAAGAACGCTTGAACCTTGCTATCTGGCTTGTAAAGCGAGATCTGAAACAGAAGCGTTTACAGGAGAGGTTGGAGGGAGAAATAAAATCACAGCCAAACAAACAGCATTCTCCTCCATTCAGAAAAGGGGTGAGCATTGGCAGTCCTGAGAAGGCCAAAGCCAGGACTTTTGTCAAGAACAGGAAGCCTAATAGTCCACTAAATCCTGAAGTGACCAAATCAGGTGCTTTGGTATATGTGTATACACCTGACAGGAACAGGAATAATGTAGAGGTGGCAGACTCTCCGCCTACCCATGATCCTGGGCCTGGTGCCATCCCAAAAACTGAAGCTGAACAGAGTGAGCAGGAAGTAAGACGTTTGCAGAAAGAACTACATTCTTGTATGAGGAAAATTGAAGAACTGGCCAGGAAAGGTAAAGTTGGAAATATGTAATGTGTAAATATGTAATATTCAATGACTGCACTCCTGTGCATGCACAGCAGTGATGTCATCCCATGTGCAATCCTTTTAGGCTCCTGTGAAAAAGCAAATTTTTTTCCCTACAAAAGTATGTGCATTTATTATTTTTTTTAAAGGTGAACTTAGCTTTTAATACCTTTTTCAGTTTTCCTTGTTCCATAGTGTATTGTAATTAATTTTTACATCAATCCTATGTTCTGTGAACACACTCTTCCTTTGACCATTCTCATGAAAACAATCATTCAGCCGTTATTGCTTGCTCAGCTGCTATAAGCATTTGCATCCATACATGATTATATCCCAGAAACAGTAGTACTGTGGTCAGATCCCTCAACATATACTGTATTCTATGCCTGTTAACAATAGTGTGGTGCCCTAGGGCAACATTTCAGATATCACTTTTCCTTTAGAATTCAATAGAGATACTTTGGATCCCATAGAAGAAGCCAGAGGCCGGATACGCCAGCAGGAGCGGGCAACCAGATTTACCAGAATGCTTTATGTTTTACAGCAACAGGTAAGAAATCCTGGTATTACTTAATGATCAGCATCTCTTAAAGTAATGTTTGCATTGCCCAAAGCAACAATCATATTCTTACTATACAAAGTTGTACTAGAGGACAGGAATTTGTTTCATTTAGACCACGGGTCTTCATACTTCCAAAACAAAGGGCCACTTTCCTGCCTTTAAGACTTTAGGAGGGCCGGTCTGTGTCCAATGAGAGTAGAAAATGCCCCAGCATCGATGGGTGTCCACATGATCTCAGGCTTGGTGGTCAGTGGGATTTTAAAAATGTGGTTAGTAGGAGAAGGCATAATATCCCATCATTAAAATCAAAAGTGAAGAAAAAAAGCTGCGCTACATAAAAAATTGCACAATACCTATAAATCAAAAACGTGAAAAAATGTAAATTAAATATATAGATTAAAATATGAAAAACAAAAAAATCACACAAAACCAAAAAAAATATTATTGAATCAACCAAAAAGTAAACCCTCCTGTGGATAACAAAAATATGTGCAGCTGTCACAAATTCCAGTGAGAAAACATCCTCCACCATATATCTGCTCACCTCACGCAGTGTGACCTCACATTATACAATGTTACGGTCTAACTGCACTTTTGGTCCCAATTGGACTCAGAAGATCAGCTTGCTGAATGAGGACTCCAAAGTATGCTCCCTCCTGGTAAACATCTTGGTGTCAGCCATACTCATTAGAAAGAACTCAATATAGTGCTTTATCCTTTTATACTTTTATTAAGCAATAAAACATAAGAAATGCACTCACGTTCTCAAGGTGCATATCTGCACCACATATGATGAACATCCGGCAATGTACTGATTGAGCACAAGATGGCAGTATCATCTAAAAAGCAGAATCCTGAAAAAGCTCAAAAAACCATCACCATACAGAATATATTGAAAGGCAAAGCACGGGCCCTCTCTGTGAATGCAATTCCTGGAGCCGTTTCACGAATATTATAACCGCTGTCCCGATGAAAACGTTGTAGCGTCATCCGCACGCTCCTCTCGATGAGTTTTGTCACTACTCACGTGACTTCATCAAGGGGATACGATTGGACCAGCCGACATTCATTCAGTATATATAGAAAGCCGGCTCCATTTGATGAAGTCACGTGACTAGTGACGAAACGCGTCGATGAGGAGCATGTGGTTGACGTCAACGCTTTCATTCATCAGGACAGCAGTTATAATATTCGTGAAACGGCTCCAGGAATGGCATCATAGCAGGCAATTGCATTCACAGAGAGGGCCCGTGCTTTGCCTTGCAATACATTCCGTATGATGACGTTTTTTGAACTTTTACAGGACTCTGCTGTTTTAGATGATACTGCCATCTTGTGCTCAGTCATTACATCGCTGGATGTTCATCATATATGGTGCAGATATGCACCTTGAGAACGTGAGTGCATTTCTTATGTTTTGTTGCTTAATAAAAGTATAAAAGGATAAAGCACTATGTTGAGTTCTTTTTAATGAGGAGTACGGCTGACACCAAGATGTTTACCAGGAGGGAGCATACTTTGGAGTCCTCATTCAGCAAGCTGATCTTCTGAGTCCAATTGGGACCAAAAGTGCAGTTAGACTGTAACATTGTATAATGTGAGGTCACACTGCGTGAGGTGAGCAGATATATGGTGGAGGATGTTTTCTCACTGGAAATTGTGACAGCTGCACATATTTTTCGTTATCCACAGGAGGGTTTATAGAAGAACACTATTTTGATTGGACTTGTGTTTATAATGACTTTTTGGTTGATTCAATAATACTTTTTTGGTTTTGTTTTTGTGATTTTTCAATTTTCATATTTTATTCTATATATTTAATTTTTTATTTTTTTTTAATTTTTTTGATTTATAGGTATTGTGAAAATTTTTATGTAGCGCAGCATTTTTTTCTTCACTTTTGATTTTATCATTTGCCCCACCTAGACATGGGTTGTGTGCACTAGCGGGCACAGTATTTATATATTACATATATATATATTTTGGTTTTTGTTTTTTATTCACCATAGTAAGCGCTTGAGTTATTTAATTTATAATATCCCATCATTGTTATTAGTGGCCGGAACAGAGCACTATTATTGGTGTCAGTGAGAGGAATGACACCCCATCATTGGCATCAGTAGGAGAAACCGTGCCCCAATGTTGGTGTCAGTGAAAGCAATGGTGCCTCTTCGTTGGTTCCAGTAGCAGGAATACGCCATATCTGGCCCTCGGGCTCAATGGCTCAATATAATCAGCTGGAGCACTTGCAGTGCCCTAATGAGGAAAGTTACAGTGTCTGCAGACTTTTGGGAAAATCAGTGAGCCAATCACACAGGTAGGAAATTACATTTCTGTGGAGTCCTGCTGACTGTCATATTGTATTGCATTTCACAGAAAATTACAGCAGCTGCAGATTGAAATGGATAGGTAATTTTTAATGACATTAAAATTGTGACATAGTCCGCATGCTTCTCTGCCTCAGCCAATCAGAGGAAGCTTTGTATTCGTTCACAGAATACAAAGCTCCCTGTGAAAGGTTGAGCAATGCTCAGCCTGGCTTGATTTTGTTTTGGTAGTGGGAAGGAAATTTCTCCTCCCACCGCTGGAACACAGCACTGTGTACTGTAGGTAGTTGAATCTACATTCAGTTTATACAGTACTCCCAAGCGCTTCAACTGTTAAAGTGACACTAAAGGCTTACATTTAAAAAAAAAATAAAAATAACAAACATGTTACACCTATCTACTCTGTGTAATGGATTTGCACAGAGCGGCCCCGATCCTCCTTTTTCTTGGTTCCCCTGCTGGCAGTCCTGGCTCCTCCCTCCTGACGGGTGCCCCTACAGCAAGCAGCTTGCTATGGGGCACCCGCTGCTCTGTGTGTCCATTCACACACGGAGCTGCGGCTCGGCCCCACCCTCTCTCTCTTCTCACTGGCTGTGATTGCATTGAATGCATGAAGGTAAAAAGCCATGAGTTTTTACAACCACTTTAATGAAGGGAATAGTTTTAGACCAGCTTGGTCCAAATGAACCATTTAAAGTTCACTAAAGGCTGGACAGTATTGTTAATTTTTTATAATTAATTTACATTATTTAATTAAATTTTAAATCTTTACACTTTTCTGTCCAGTTAAGGGTAAAACTTGTGGCTAAAGCTGTCAAACCTTAAGCTGAGACAGTTGTTTTTTTTTTCTCATTTAGCCAGCACTGTGAATAAAAAATAAAGCTAACAGACTCCTCCATCCACACACCAAACAAGATGGGTGGAGGAATTGGAGGAATACCTCACTGGGACATTGTATTCTGACAGTGGCTTCCGGTGCTGATAGCATACATTGATCAGTGGCTGCAGCCGCTGATTCAGAAAGGTTTCCCACCATTCCCCTTTGACAGAAGTAGATCAAACAAACGACTGTTGAGCAGGGACGGCCACACACTCACCGAAATTATGGCCAGTTCCTGTTAAAACCAGCTGAATTTTGATCCTTCCGTGTCTAACTTTTAGAACATATCTGATTCACCTCCTTGCAATTTGATGATAGGTATAACCTCTAATTGAGATAGGTAGTAATATAGCTGTTAAACACTTCACTTCCCACTGCAACCGGAGGTTTGGTCAGTGATAATATACCAAGTAAAAAAATAGACTATTACTACAGTTGATTACCACACAAAAAAAAGTTTTATTTATATATATTTTTTTTTGAAAATTGGCTACTTTACAGATAAATACTGCATGAGTTATTTTAACACAACACTTATTGTTAGCTCTGTGTGAATTGACCCCATAGTCACTTAATCCTTCTGCAGATGGGTTCCTCTCAGATCTCACAAAAAGACGCTCCAGCAATTGCGCAGAATTTAAATCCTCATCTAATCCAGAATGTCTCTGGAAGGCCTAATGTCATCACTCTTACCTAGATCAGGGTTATTTTTCTCCTAAAGTTTGTCTTTTTTTTAATTTTAGTTTTGTTTTCTTATATATAGGGTCTAAATGGAAAATAGACCTTTTCAGTTTCATGCAAGATTTAAGTTAAGTTATGTATACATGCTTGGGTTTGTTTTTTTTGTTTTAGGCAACTGACAACATATTCCTCCAGCTACACAAGTGGGGTGGATGGAGGAATCCTTTCCACTGTGCTATTGTATTCTGACAGCGGGACTCCTTTACTGTCGAAATACACTGATTAGCGCTGCAGCCAATTGATAAGTCTTACAGCGTGTCTGTTCACCAGACATTACTGATCAACTGCTGTCGAACAGGGAGGCCTATACACAGATTGAAATTCAGCCAGTCCCTGCTGGACCGTCTAAATTTCGAACCATGTGTATCCACCTATGGCTGTAGCTTTAGTAAAGATGCAAGCATTTGTTTTAGGTTTTTTAATTTTTTCTTTCTTGATATTAACCAGGTAAAAGAGATCCAAGAAGATCTAGAAAAGTTAAGCCCACACAAAATAAAGCACACAAAGAAGGTAATGAAGAGAAGTTCTGTCAGTATATCTGTGTCAATTGACTTGTTTGTTATGCTAGTCAAATTAGTCATAGTATTGGAAATTTTTTTTTACTTTTTTTGTAATTATTAGGTGTTTGTTTATGTAGCACTCAGGTTATCATGAGAACTTTATATAAAAGCTTACAGTCTAAAGATATTTTTATGTACACACTAGAGGCCATTTAGTATAAACATCAGTTAATTATCTTAAATGATTGTGGAAATAGAGCACACCCAGGAAACAGTCCGAAAAATGTGTGGCTTACTGATGGGTATTTTGGAATCTGAGCACTTTATGGTTTTAGTGGTAGCCATTGAGCTGCCCTAAAAAGTTACATTTGTTTATTAGTCTTGTGTTTTAGAGAAGGTGGATGTTTCTCTTGCTGGTGCTATTAAGTATGTATGTTTGCCAGTCTCGAACCATGTCTAGATTGGCAGCAGTTCACCGAGGAGCCATTCGTGTTCTACAGATGTTCATCACTCAGCTGAATGAACGTGGCGAGCAGCAGATACCTTCTCTCTACAAGGAGCTTGGCCATCTCATCCGCCAGCTTTCCCTGTGTTCTGCAAAGCTGGAGGCTGGAGGGGATCCAGCTGCTTCTGATATAATCATTTCAATTCTCCAACAAACTGAGGTACTTAAAATTTTCATTTTTGTTTAAATGCTGTATGATTGTAGAAGAAAGTGCTGCTAATCAATGTCTCTAAAATGAAAATGGCATCTGACATTCTTGACTTGCTTTTGAAGGTGCCAGTTCTGGGGGCGCCATTCATCCTTGCATTCACTACTTGGCGAGACACTGACCTGGAATGACTATGTTTTTATATCAGGTTTTTTCTCCTGGGTTATTAACTTGCAAAGTAATAAATGTTGAGGATGGCAGTCCTAAAACTATATTCCTATATTTTTTTTCTTTTAAAGAGAATCTATCATTTAATTATTTTAAATCCCACACCATCCCATTATCTGCTGCTTCCGGATATGGGGGCACCTGATTCTCTGTGTAAAATAATTAGTCCATATTTTTTTTCCCATTTATAATTCATCTTTATTGGGAAATGCAGGATGGGGTATAAACACCCTGCCTTCAGGAGATTGGAGTCCTAAAGTTGT
Organism: Staurois parvus; assembly: GCF_062004578.1. Lineage (NCBI taxonomy): Eukaryota > Metazoa > Chordata > Amphibia > Anura > Ranidae > Staurois > Staurois parvus. The sequence continues at coordinate 10,272,267 of NW_028318117.1, read as the reverse complement.
TCCTCCCTTGTTGTTTATACTTGTATTCTAAGAACTAGGTCCTCACTCTTCTCTTATCTATAGAAACACTACTGTGATACATTTCTTTTCACTGTCTAACTTGTTTAATAGCAAGCTGCGGAACATTGGATACGTTGCATTTCCTAGTTTTGTAATTTATAATTAGGCCTCAAATGCAAAGAAACACATTATTATGTGCATTAACCTGTCACAGAGCCATTGGAACTCTGCACTGGACCTAGACCAGATGTGATCATGAGAAGGATAGTTTTGTCTTGCAGTCTGTAGCACAAAGGCATTAATAACATACATTAAACTATGGCAAAAGCTTTTTGTAACTGACATTGTGGAAAAGTGATTTAAAAGTTATGATCAAATTTCAGTGAGTTAGACTAGGTTGAATGGGCTTCCAACAAAATACATCACATGGTTATAGGTTATCATGTGTTGTGGTGCGCTGCAAAGGACATGCATCAACTGCTGATGAGAAAAGGTATATTTATTAAAATAATTGCATTTCCATGTTCTGTGTACTGTGTAAGTCCGCATATGGTGGATGCAGGGTCGTGGGTTTAGTAACACTTTAAGGTAATAAACCTTCTGCCTTTAGAACCACTTTAATGCTACTTTAGTTTGAAGCATAATGCCATAAGCTATTGTAGTTTTCCTCCACTGAGTTTTTGCAGCTTTAAGTCTTTGTTCTAAATTGTTATCATTCATGGGTCCATGGCACTCATCTTTTTATATACTTTGCGTTGATGTATCAAATATAGCTGACCATTGTCATTCTAGGTCTTGTGATCCGTACAGCGCTGAGCATACCCTTTGGCGCTATATAAATACTGTATAATAATAATAATAATAATAATAATGTCCTACACCATTGTATGTTTAGAACGTAGATTTACTTCTTGAAGATAGAATGTCTTATCGTGCAAGGAAGGTATCCCCAAACGCTGCAGCAAGTAGATCACCGCATACCAGGAAGAACTATTGTGATAACAGATCACCGGTTAGAGAGGGCCACAGTCCTCTGCCTGTCCTCAAGCAGAAGGTGGTGCCAGAAGTGAATCAGAAACGTGTAAACAGACGACTTGTAGTTGGTAAGCAAGTTTATCCTTCTTAAAAGAAATTCCAGATTTAAGGAAATGTTTGCTGAGAGCAATGTGTAGACTACATTTGCTTACCTCTCCTATAAATGCTAGGTGCTTGAATGCTGTTTGTTCTTTTCATTGTCAGCACACTAGATCAGGAACTGTGTAAGTATATCCACCATTGAGCTTGATAAATCCCCACTGAATCAGGATGAACTTCCTCTTGGGTGGATGGCTTCAATGGTGTATCCCCAGTATACTGCTTCCACCTCTCCTGTGATATCCTCAGAGGTCAACTGAGCAGGGTGGATCCCAGCTCAAACCCCATTAGGACAAAGGAAGCAGAAGACATCCTCCATAGTGTAAAATCGCTTTAATTGTATAAAATAAAATACTTGTGTACACTCACATTCGCCTGATGAAATTACAGCTGATACCCATACCATGGGTGTAAGCGTGTGGCTGAAGGGTGTTCCAAGATGGCGCCACGCCGGAAGTGCGTCACCACGTATTGCCGTCGACGCGTTGCGTCACGTGACCTCGTGACTTCCTCAGGACTAACGCGATTGGTCTATTGCACTTCCTTAAATAGGCCAGACTTTCCTCCAATCGTGACCCACTGGGTGGGGTCACGGCGGCCATATTGTTGTAGCCCGTCGATCCCATACCTAAAGGTAGCCTAAATGTGTATATATATATATACCCCAGGCTGCTACTCCAGCACTAGAATCATGCCAAATGCCATAGCAGATAGGCTGGTAAGTGCTCGTGATGTACTAAGTCCAAATCATGTAAAAAAATGTATGAAATAAGTGAATAGAAAAAATATAAATAAAAATAATAAGAAAAAAATGAGGAAAAAATATAAGAAAAAAAAAAATATATAAACATAACCCCATGGAATGAACTTTAATATAAGTCATTAAAAAAATATATATATTGAAAATATATATATACAAAAATTATGTATGAAAAAATATAAAAACAAATCGCAAAGCGCCGCAACACTATTATAAAAAGATTGAATATAATATTAAAAAGGAGTAAAAATAGGGGAACCACCTCTAGACATATGCTGATCACCCATAATATGAACAAATAAAATGCCAAAATACATACAAATTAAATAGCGAGGGACCTATATGATACTCAAATACGACACAGGAGATTAGTGATCACTAATAAAGCAATTTAAGTCAAAATCAATATTTAACCCTTTGGGCGTATGTGTATCTAAAATGAAAATCCATTTTGACTCTGTCTGACTTAATGCTCTGATCTTATGACTTCCCCTCCAGTGCCTATGGTACTTCTCAATTCCCCAAAACACAAGACTTGAGGGATCTTTATTATGATATTGTGAAAAGTGTTTGGAAACACTGTGCTTTGGAAAACCCTTGCGAATATTCTGAACATGGTTACTTGTAGAGATAAATGAATGGCGTCTAGAGTTGGGGCCTTTGATGGCTCTGCAGGCATAGCACATTTTACAAGGAAAAAAACCTTTTCGATCCAAAAATGATTAGTAAAAACTTTTTCTATTTCCTTATAATTGACTGTAAAGTCTAGAATGATAGCCAATTGGTTGTCAAATTCTATCCTGTTCATATTATTCTTATCATTCTAGACTTTACAGTCAATTATAAGGAAATAGAAAAAGTTTTTACTAATCATTGGCCGATTTTGCTCACGGACCCTTTGCTTTGCAAATTATTACCCATCACTCCTAAATTTATATATAGGAAAGCCCCGACATTGAGATCCACTTTAGTGCATAATGTTATAGATCCACCAAATAAAAATAGAACGACATTTTTGGATCGAAAAGGTTTTTTTCCTTGTAAAATGTGCTATGCCTGCAGAGCCATCAAAGGCCCCAACTCTAGACGCCATTCATTTATCTCTACAAGTAACCATAGAGAATTTCAAATTAAGGATTTTATATCCTGTAAGACGGAGGGGGTAGTATATGCATTGCAATGCGGTTGCGGTCTCCAATATGTTGGCCGGACCAAAAGGCCATTGTGGGTCAGATTGAGAGAACATGTTCAGAATATTCGCAAGGGTTTTCCAAAGCACAGTGTTTCCAAACACTTTTCACAATATCATAATAAAGATCCCTCAAGTCTTGTGTTTTGGGGAATTGAGAAGTACCATAGGCACTGGAGGGGAAGTCATAAGATCAGAGCATTAAGTCAGACAGAGTCAAAATGGATTTTCATTTTAGATACACATACGCCCAAAGGGTTAAATATTGATTTTGACTTAAATTGCTTTATTAGTGATCACTAATCTCCTGTGTCGTATTTGAGTATCATATAGGTCCCTCGCTATTTAATTTGTATGTATTTTGGCATTTTATTTGTTCATATTATGGGTGATCAGCATATTTCTAGAGGTGGTTCCCCTATTTTTACTCCTTTTTAATATTATATTCAATCTTTTTATAATAGTGTTGCGGCGCTTTGCGATTTGTTTTTATATTTTTTCATACATGATTTTTGTATATATATATTTTCAATATATATATTTTTTTAATGACTTATATTAAAGTTCATTCCAGGGGGTTATGTTTATATATATTTTTTTTTCTTATATTTTTTCCTCATTTTTTTCTTATTATTTTTATTTATATTTTTTCTATTCACTTATTTCATACATTTTTTTTTACATGATTTGGACTTAGTACATCACGAGCACTTACCAGCCTATCTGCTATGGCATTTAGCATGATTCTAGTGCTGGAGTAGCAGCCTGGGGTATATATATATACACATTTAGGCTACCTTTAGGTATGGGATCGACGGGCTACAACAAAATGGCCGCCGTGACCCCACCCAGTGGGTCACGATTGGAGGAAAGTCTGGCCTATTTAAGGAAGTGCAATAGACCAATCGCGTTAGTCCTGAGGAAGTCACGAGGTCACGTGACGCAACGCGTCGACGGCAATACGTGGTGACGCACTTCCGGCGCGGCGCCATCTTGGAACACCCTTCAGCCACACGCTTACACCCATGGTATGAGTATCAGCTGTAATTTCATCAGGCGAATGTGAGTGTACACAAGTATTTTATTTTATACAATTAAAGCAATTTTACACTATGGAGGATGTCTTCTGCTTCCTTTGTCCTAATGGGGTTTGAGCTGGGATCCACCCTGCTCAGTTGACCTCTGAGGATATCACAGGAGAGGTGGAAGCAGTATACTGGGGATACACCATTGAGCCATCCACCCAAGAGGAAGTTCATCCTGATTCAGTGGGGATTTATCAAGCTCTGTGGCCCTGCAGGGTCGCAGGTAGGAGGTGAGAGGCTATTCCAGCCGGGTTTGGATTGCACTTGGTGGTGTGCGGGTCCACACACAGTCTACTGATTCTGTATGAGTGGAGGAAATTGATACGGATCACTGGACTTCTTTATGATATGTGCACTGTGTGCAGGGGTTGCACATTTGTTTCATTTTTTTAGTTTCATCACGCACTAATTTGCCCTTTTTATATGTATATGATCATATTATGATGTCAGATTGTGTATGGGCCTAATATGATTCTTTTGGGTTTAGCGCTACATCATTTTTAGTTTTTTATATTTTATCAGATCTTTAGGTATTGGATCAGATGTTAGCAGCTTTACTTATTTATTTAGTGATTTTCTACATAAGAGCGCAAGTAGACTTTGCATATCATATCCACCATTGGCTTATTATGACAGCCAAGCAGCTAACATTTTAAGAAGGTTAGCATTGACTGTCTAAGTTGAGGTTTACCGTGTTTCCCCGAAAATAAGACACTGTCTTATATTTTTTTTGGCTCAAAAAAACACACTAGGTCTTATTTTTAGGGTAGGTCTTATTTTTTTAATGTACAGGTGTGGACAGGGGGTGCAGAGGTGAGCTGAAGGCAGTTGTGGGTGAGGGTTACTATAGAGTGGGTCGGCTGATGACAGATGGCAGTTGTGAGCTGCAGTCAGGTGTTGCAGAGGTGAATTGACAGGTGAGTTTCAGACAGGGTGCAGAGATGAGCCACACACAGGGTGCAGGGGTGAGATGCAGACAGGGGATGCAGAAGTGAGCTTCGGGTCCTATCTTCCCACACAGTGCACCAAGCGCACTCACCACATGCATTAGGCTGCAGGATGAGATGCCCGCCACACCCCTAAACACACTGCACCCTCAGATATCTGTTCCTTCCCTGTCCCACAGTGAGTACGGAGGTAGGGGGGTTCTGTGGGAGCCGATGGTGCTGTTACTTACAAGAGGGACTGTCACTTGGAAACACAAAAGCCGCGCTTCTGTGTTTATAGGAGACAGTAGATATTGGTGTATACAGTGCCAGTGCCAGAGGTGGTGGAACAGCTGATCACAACTAGGTCTTATTTTCGGGGTAGGTCTTATACTTCAGCAATTCCCAAAAATAGTACTAGGTCTTATTTTTGGGGTAGGTCTTATTTTGGGGGAAACGGGGTACTATATAAACAGTTGGTTTCAAAACTATCACTTTTGTAATGTTTGTCATGTGACTATATCTTCACTGGGGTCATGAGGTAAATTAGAACTCAGGAATCCATGTCCAACCTTGAAATTGTCCACCTTTATTCTGCAGCATTAGGCATTCTAAAGCATGACATATAGGCAGCAGGCCTGATTTACTGCTGATGGAGGGATAAAATCAGAAATGTTTTGCTAATCATACATGGATGTAGCAGCAACTGCTTTTAACATCTCTAATTTTTGTAGGTTGTTGTCCCATTGCAGCATGTAATGTAATTAGTTATGGCTAGTTCTGTAACTAGCCATAATTAGAATGGCTGTAACTAGCTGTAATTAGAATGGCTAGTTCTATAGGAAATCTTTTGATCTATGTTGGCTGATGTAATAAAAATCTTAACTCTATAGGCAAATCGGGCAGCTGATGTTTTTAAACTTGATGAAATAAGAGTAGTCATTCATTCTAAGTAAAAAAAGAATCTGCACAGTTTACAGATATCTTCAATTAACAAGAGCCTGAACTATTACCAGAATCTGCTGACACATCAAGGGCTTCTTCACACCAGTCCCAATGAATGGATAACACAAAAAGCGCTGTTCTCAGTTGTGCTAACAAAAACATAAGATAGGCAGCATTCTTTCACGTTGCAACATGATGTGACATGCTGTAGCACATGCTGTATTAAAAGAAAGTAAGTAATGTGGCACGAAAAAAAAAAAGCAATGCAACGTTCATAAAATTGTATTGTGGAGTATGTTTTTGGTTTTTTTTTTCACATTATTTGAAGTTCACCAATTGGCACTTAATTTGTGTCTCCACACAGCAGTGCAGTGACATGGGTTACCAGCCAGTGTGCTGCTGAAAAACACAGCATGCTTGCATTTTTATACACTGCACCACTCATCACACATGAGGGTGTGAATGGGGTAAATAGAAAACAAAGTGACAGTAAACCATATTCTTAGTCTTAAAAAAAAATCTATACACATCTTACTTAATAGCCTTATAATCTATTTTTCATTAAATTGTTTTTGTTGTGTTTTTATTCTTCCTTGTAACATCTCTGAGCTCCTAAGGCCCCTTTCACACGGGCAGACCAATCGTGTCCGCCTGTCTGTTTTTCAGGGGGACCCGATTGGACCATCCATTGCCCTCTATGGAGCGGCAAATGTAAACTGACATGTAAAAACAGACCGATGGGGATCCGTTTCTCATCTGTCTAGCGGATTGGATGACAGTCAGATGTAAACAGACAGATGGTCCTTTTACATCTGACCATCCATAGAGGAAAGCGGGCTGTGTCCGTGTCCGCTCTGCATAAGCGGAGCGGGCACGGACCTGTTATCTGCCTGCTCATTGGGGATCAGTGGACAGATCACCCAATGAGCAGGTGAATTCACTGGCGGAGTCCACCTGTGTGAAAGGGGCCTAAACCTCTCATTCTGCTCCTTTCTGTGTTTTTTTTCTTTTTTTTTTTTTCTTCATGGAATGAGCAGTGCACATTAGTTGTGGTCATGTACGTTGCTGTATGCACACTGTACATCCCATAGTACGTGGTCCATCTGGGAATGAGAAGGAGGGTGGCTACATTCCTACATACAGCAGGACCTTAAAGAATGAATGTAGCCACCTTCTAACAGGAAGTCGCATCACATCAGCAGCAAAACTAAAGTAACCTGTAGGTTTAGAGGAGGCTGAGATCAATAGAAGGTACTTTTTTTAAAAAAAAAATGGTGTACATACCTTAATAAAACTTTGGGGGGTTTTTTAAACCAGAGTTTAGTGTCACTTTATTTTCTATTGGAATAATCCTTAAAAGATTTTCAGAGACTGCTCATATGTTAGGTTGATCATACATTATATCATTTTCTTACTCAATTTCCTTTAGATTTTCCTTCAATTATGTAGTGCAAGGGCCTGTCTGATTGCATACAAATTTTAGGTGTTTAGTTTTAACCTCATATTATATGGTTTTGGTAAATCGATAAGAAAATTTTGTAATAATATATGGCCAGCCTTACTAAAGACTGTAACGGAATGAAACAATGTTGCATGATTGCTAGAAAATTCTTAGATTTAGCATGTTTTTAACTAGATCTCAAAAATTGGATATTTTTCGACATACTTGTAAAATCCATTTCTTGGAGTACATCACGGGACACAGAGCATGACTGTGACTATTCATGACTATGTGGGTTATAGGCCACCTATAGGTGAATGGACACTGGCCGACCAATCAGAGAGGAGGTCCTCCCGAATATAACCCCCTCCTATGCAGGAAGTACCTCAATTTTTGTAGCAAGCAATCCAATTTTCCAAGGGGAGGGTGACAACATGATAGCCACCAGCAATAATCCCTCAGGACCTACTCAGCTGTCCGTAAAAACTGTGGCCAAAGGCAGATTCCTCTGTGTCTCTGACATCCACCTGGAAGTAGCTTGTGGGAACCGAAGACCATGTAGCGGCCTTACAAACCTGAGCCACTAACGCCTGATGGCTGGTTGCCTAAGATGCCCCCACACTCCTGGGGGAGTGTGCCTTCACTCGAAAGTGTGGGACTTTACCTTTAACACCATAAGCTTCAATGATTAATTGGCAGATCCAATGAGAAATAGTCGCCTCGTCTACTACCATCTTCACGATGTCCATGTACCAGGCCCTCCTGGGCCAGGCCAGTGCAATCAGTATCACCGGAATAGACTCCAGAATCCTGCGTAAGGGACGCAGCAGCAGCTGGATCAGAGGATAGGCATAAATCCATGAAAACTGGTTCCAAGGAATCATTAAGGCGTCTACCCCTGTCACACAATGGTTCTTAACCTTGGACACAAAAAGACCGATCTTGTTGTTGAACCTGGATGCCAATAGATCTACATCCGGCCAACCCTATTGCTGTCAGATTTCCTTGAAAACATTGGGATGCGAAGCCCATTCCCCTGGAATCAACTGCCCGCGACTGAGATAATCCGCCTACCATTTTTCCACAGCTGGAATGAACACTGCTGACAGATTTGGAACATATCTCTCTGCCTAGGTCAGAATATAGTTCACCTCCTTCTGAGCACCTCCACTCCTGGTACCGCCTTGGTGGTTGATGTATACAACTGCTGTGGCATTGTCGGACAGAATCCTTACAGGCCAACCCTGAAGCCTGGATGTCCAATATCTCAGAACCAGCCTCACTGATTGAAGTTCCAGGACATTGATGGGAAGAACCCTTTCCCGTGGAAGCCATGTTCCCTGAACTGTGGCTTCCTCCAGAACGGCCCCACAACCTGAAAGGCTTGCATCGGTGGTTACCAACTTCTACACCACTGGCCGAAAGGATCTTCCCTTCTCCAAATTGTGAGTTATCAACCACCAATTCAGGCTTTCTGCACCTCTGGAGGCAGAGATATGCAGTAATCCAGGGTCAGATTATTTTTGTTCCAAACAGAGAAAATGTGCCTTTGCAGCGATCTGGAGTGGAATTGAGCATAGGGAATAGCCTGGAACGAGGACACCATCTTCCCCAGCAACCTCATACAGAGGCAAATTGAAGGATACTTCTTGGCCTTCAAACTTCAAACCGCGTTCCTCAGGGCACAGCGTTTCCCTTGAGGTAGAAATACCTTTGCCTGAGCTGTGTCTAGGACCATCCCCAAATACTCCAGGCCTCTGCAATGGTTCGTTTCAGGGCTGACTGGCCCAGCTGTTCTAGATCTGCATTGTAAGGACCACATCCTGCTTCAGATCTAGCACCAACTGATTTCTGAGCAAGAGATCGTCTAGATAACCTGTGACCGATACTCAGTGAGTCCTGAGTACCCCCAACACTGGAGCAAGATTTTTTGTGTAAACTCTGCGAGCCATGGCCAGCCCACATGGTAGTGCTATGAACTGGAAATGATGAACCCCTACCGCAACCTGCAGAAATCTTTGGTGAATAATTAATATTGCTACATGCTGGTATGCATCTCTGATGTCTATGGATGCTAAAAAATCTCCCCCCTGTAGGGAGGCCACTGCTGACCAAACCGATTCCATATGAAAGGATCAGACATATAGGAAATGATTTAGCCCTTTGAGGTCCAAAATGGGCCTTACATCCCCATTTGGTTTTGAGACTGTAAACAGGTTTGAATAAAACCCCTGAAACCTTGCGCCTGCTGGAACTTCCATGGTTACTTCTTAAGCCAATACACAATCGAGTACCTGAAATAAAGCTCTTCTTTTCTCTGGATTTGTTGGTACATTTTATCTTAGAAACTGGCAAGAGGGAAATACATGAAATTCTAGTTTGCACCCCAGAAAAATCATGGAAGTGACTCATTTGTCTTGGATTAAAGCCCTCTATGCGGACACAAAATTCAAAAACCTTCCCCCAACCCGAAAAAGTGGGGGCACCCCTTCATAAGGAGGTGGACTTTGGATCTGTCTTAGACGACTTTTGCACCCAGGGCTTCCTTGGGTTTTTGATTCTGAGATCTACCCCTGGAGGCTGGGACCTGTGTGTGGTGAAACAACTGTCTGGTAGATGAGGGCCCAGCAACCAAAGCCCCTGACACCTTAAAAGAAGGGCGTTTGGATTTCTTCTTAGAGGACAGAAGAGTACTTTTACCCCCTGAAATCTTTCGGATATATTTGTCCAAATCTACCCCAAACAGCCGATCCCCCGGAAAGGGAAAACCTGCCAACAATTTTTTGCATGGTAGTTCTGCTGACCAACTCTTCAGCCACAAAACCCTGAACATGTGAACATAAGAGGGCCAAGTGAGAAACTTGCTGCATGAATCCTTAAGAGCATCAACCGCGAAACACAAAGCACGCGGAACATCCTCCAAATCCTCGGCTGAGTATTCCCCCTGCACTGATGGTCTTCCAATCCGTTGCTTGACATGGTCAAATGCCAATAGCTGCCACATCTGGCTGTGCGGCAGGGACAAGGAGGCCTTCATGAGAGACTCAAACTTCTTAACTGCAGGGCCCTTGAAAAAACCTTTATATTATCAACAGGATACATTAAAGGTTTATTCAGGGATGAAACAGCTGCATCCACTACAGGCAACCCCCATTTCTTAAAGTGGAGTTGCACTCACCCTGTCAAAAAATAAAAGTCAGCAGCTACAAAAACTGTAGCTGCTGACTTTTAAAAAACAGTCACTTACCTGTCCCTCGGTCCCGTGGTGTCCCCCCCGCAGCCCGTTTCAACGGCCGTCCTGTATTCCAGGAGGCCGGCATTTTCAGTTTGGGCATGCAGCTGTGATAGCTTGCTGCTTCACAGCCGGGTACCCACTGCGCATGCGCGAGTAGCTCTGCGCTTCATGAATGGTCTTGTAGTCTTCTGGGACCTGTCACGTGTCCCAAAAGACTACAGGGAGGGAGGACACCTTGGGAGCGGGTACCTGTCAAATTCGGGTACCCACTCCCCCCCCTGCCCCCCAAAGGTGCCAGTCCTTTGGGGGGCAGGGGGAGCAGTGCTTAAAGCGGAGCTTCCCCTTTTGGTCTTGGACTAAAAATCACTGAGACTGGGAGGCAGAGACCTCCTACTCCTCAGATAGAAATTCTACTGCTTGACCTTCCTCCAGCTCTTCCTCATCCTCAGGCTCCATCCATGCCTGCTCCAGGATTCTACTGACCTATCCTGCGTCTTAGTCCCCTGAGAAGCTGATGCAATCATCCCAGCGATCTTATCTTCTAAACCAGCTAAGGCTAAAGCAAGATCATCCTTGGTTACATATGATGAGGCAGAAGCCACAATGACAGATGCATTGGCTCAGACTGCCCAGTTGCTTCTGGCCTCTCAGGAGAGGATATTACAGCGGACCTTTGGCTAGGTTCCTCAGGACCTGGTGGTGGTACATTAGTGCCCTTTCCTGCTGCACTTCCCCCACTCCACTTTCTGGAAGACATTACTTCAGGTAGTGCAAACCTGTGCACCTCCACTAGTAACACAGATCACAATGATACAGCTATGCAAGTAGTGCGCTGAAAAAACACTCAATGCAAATGCTGCCTTATGAGCCACCTAGGGCAGCTCCTGACTGACTGGTCCACACTTCCCCCTCAGGGGAGTACTCATGTGCCCCTACAGAATAGCCCACTCTGTGTCCCGGCCACAATATTTCTCAGCAACAGCAGCCCACGTCTGTCTTGGCCTCCAGATAAACAAAAAATATGACCGACCGACTTCCGTTTCCGGCCGCCTTCCCTCTAGTGGCCAAAAACAAAAAGAGCAACCAAGTCTCAGGAACAACAGTGAGCACTCCTCCTGATGGAAACTCACAGTCACAACACCTCTCCTTTTCTAAGGGCAGATGAATTCCAGGAAGTAAATGCTACAGTACATGGATCATCTGCCCTTGTGCAAGATGGTCATGGCCAGAAATGCTAGGTGCTTTTCAAAGCGACCAGGGGCGGACTGACAACTCATGGGGCCCCCGAGCAATAGGTGATCATGGGGCCCCTGTGTCCTTGCCCAAACTCAAAAAAGCCTATGAAAAAGGTACCAGGGGCATCTCATGGGGTCCCCTACTGACCCCGGGCCCTCGGGCAGTGCCCGAGTTTCCAAATGGTCAGTCCGCCCCTGATGGCGATATGGATGGATGGGTGAGTTTGCTTTGAATATAAAAAATGAATTAAAAAGCTATTTTGGTTTGTGGTTCTCAGATGCTGTGCAGTTCCACTTTTAAGCTATTGGTAAAATATTTATCCTTTTTTACAGCTCGTTCACACAAGCTTTGCTCTCTGAAGAGCAATCTACATCCACTTTAATGGGTCACGTTCAGTGAGCGATTCACCCTCCGAAAGCAGCAGGTGGTATAATTCCTGCTGCGGCCACGGCATGTGGACACCCCCACCCGCTACCTCTGCAGCTAAAGTGGGTAGTGGATGGGGGGGTGGGGTGAAAGTGCAAATCAAACTTTTACTAATAGGTGTATTTATTTAAAAAAAAAAATCTGCATAGCAATTCGCCCAGTGATAGAGCATGCACTTTGGTTTGATGCAAATTGGCATAAAAACAAATGTTATTAGGCTATTTCTTGTGCTGGTTGAATATATTTCCTTGATCACTAGAGAGCTATAAGTATCATAACCACTAACTATCATTGAGAAACCAGACATGGGTGGTTCCTTTAGCTGTGCAGTTAGAAAGATTGGCGTGCAATGTAAATACATTTAGGCTGCTCCAGCATCTATTGTCAGCCACAAGCAATAATTCTGCTCTGCTGTATATACTGTACCTAGCTGAATACATTATTATGTACTTGGGAGTGTAGGAGTACTGAACGATGATTGCGTATCACTTTCTCTTTATTTGACACGTTTATGGCCTGCTTAGACCCACAATGGTTCAGTATTCTCTAGGCAGCCTGTTTTCTTACATACAGTTGGTCACTTGACAGAAAACCTATAAATATGTGTAGGATTTAGCAGCATGTGAATATGGCACAGCAGACTAAAAGTCTATGCTTCCAGTAATAGCTCATTATCTACCCTATGACAATACTTTTTTTCTTTACGTTTTGATGAATTTGTATTGTTGTGTAACACTTTTGATATCATTAAACTTAATTGTGAACTTGTGTTATGTAGATGACCCCCCAGAATCACTCAGTGCTGCCACACCGATTGAACCTGGGCCTGCACTAGAGACATCGCCACTAGAAAGGCAAGCACTAGTTCGGTCTGCTATAGAAACATTAATTCATTCTGGCCATCTGAAGGACCTGTCTAGAGCAGGGGCTGGACAGAACAAGAACAAGGGTGTGCTGATTCCTCAAAGACCCAAGGTTTGTGCTTCTAACCCAACTTCTCTGTAGAGTGTATGCTACAATTATACGGGGTGCTTTTTCAATTCTGTCACACAGCAAGGCAGTGCTGAATAGGAGAAGTAGGATGAATTATGAGACAGATTTATTACAAGGTTACAACCTTAAGCTGGCCATAAACTAGTAAATTTTTGAATGAACGTTTGTACAAACATTCATTTAACATTTCTTTGTGCATTCGATGACTGGATGTATGTTGCTTGAAAGTGCTTCAAAATTTTGTTTGCTTTATACACTACCCATCCGTAGGACGTATCTGAACATTCTTGGATTGGAAGGGTGACATCTCGGTCATCGCTACACCAATGCCCAAGATATCTTTGTTTTTTTTTTTATTGTGCCTGCGATTCTGTGTCTTTTAAAAGTAATCTGAATGGCTGAGGAGCTGCTGTATTACTTTTACAGGAGGTGGAAGGGGGTTCTCCCCCTCCTGTTGCCACCTTTACCGAGCTCTCCCTTGCAATCAGGGAGCCCGGTAAGGATGCGCCTGGCAACATCCTGTTCCTGAGACACTGTGTGTGATGTGAGGAACTGTATGTGATGAGGTTTTAGTCACTCTCGGTTTTGTGCTTACGTAAACAAGCCATTACTGGCTTCAACAAGCATCAGACCACACCGACCTTGGTGTGATCTGATGTTTTGGAGACCAGAGGAGAGCTATGGGATCTAAAAGACTATAGATCTCTCTAAAAAGAGAACCTGTCATGCTATTGTTATCACAAGGGATGTTTACATTCTTTGTGATAGTAATAAAAGTGATCAAAAAAGAACAATTAAAGTTACAGTGTTTAAAAAAAAAAAAAAAAACCACATGAAATAATAAAATTGAAATCTTTTTTTTTTTTTTTTTTTAAAGTGCCCCTGTCCTACCATGCTCAGGCGCAAGTGTCAGTCCCGCACGCATATTTAAACTGGCTTCAACAAACATCAGATGACACCAACTTTGGTGTGACCTGATGCTTTCGAGGCCAGAGGAGAGCTATGGGGTCTAATAATCCTCAGATCTCTCCAAAAAGAAGACCTTTCATGCTTTGTTATCTGAAGGGATGTTTACATTCCTTGTGATTGTAATAAAAGTGATAACAAATAAAATAAAATTATGGTTACAGTGTACAAATAAAGAAAATAATAAAATGAAAAAGAATAAAAAAAATCGCCCCCATCCCACCGTGTTTGCTTGTAAAGACTTTCAGAGCATCGCCTATAGAGATTTTTAGGTACCATAGGCATACGTAATTTTAAAGCGTGACATGTTTGGTATAGATTTATTTGACACAACATCATCTTTTAGATTTTACCCAAAATTGGTTATTGTGTTTTTGTGCATTAAAATGAATTAAAGTGTATTTAAAAAAAAAAAATATGTTTGAAAAACCACTGTACAAATACTGTGTGACAAACACATGCAACACCCACCATTCTAAGTAGTTTTCTAGAAAAAAAAGATGCTTTTTACATGTAGGCAAGTATTGTCAGAATTGGCCCAGACTGGAATTGGTTAATGTTTACTTTTGGAATGAATATAATTTCCTAAGTGAAAACCACATTTATGGTTACAAATCTGTTCTTCTGAGAACAATTTTCCATCTTGATCCTTCGAATTTTCTCATCACTGTGGTCAAAACTGAATGTTGATTTGATCCCATAAACATCCTTAAAATGAAAAATTTCAGACAAAAAACTACTAGTGTATAGCCAGCTTTTGTCACAAATTTTCTCTTTAGGTTGCTCTAAAGTTGCATGTCAAGTGAATGAAACCTGACCCTTTCTGCTATTTACAATTAAGTACATCTGTTTCAGTATCAAGTCTTTTTCAGAACTTTGGAAATCTGTGGCCAAGGATACAGGCTCAGGGGTCACAAATATGTAGCAAACCTGTCAAAGAGACTTTGCTAAGTATGTGTCCCCAGTAGTATGATTGTTTTTTGATTTCACCATTAATAGACTGGCAGAAAGCATACACTCCTGATCAGTAATTCAGACTTAATAGACACAGAGAGAAATACAGTTTTTTTTAATGCAAAGTGTTCCCTTATACTACTTGTAGGGATTCAGAATGCCTCGAAAGACAGGGCCCTCCCGGCATGCAAACTTCCAGGAGAAAACTGTAGCATTCAAGCTAAAGGAGAACCGTCCTGTTGTCAGAGAGAAAAAAACTCCTTGGGTGCCTCCGAACCCAACATCTCCACCAGCCTCTCCAAAAAGGTACAGTAGTAACCAGTGGAAAATTATAAGTGACCTCATTCACTGCTTACAAAAATAGGAGAAAGCCCAAAAGCTAATACACTGTACAATATTATTGTTGGATCTACCAACATTTATGCAATTTTAAGGGTCTGCACAACTGAATACAAATTTAATGGATTGTTTAGGTTTGCTCTCATATTTTATAGGTTTGCTACATTTATTGGAGATTGTACAATATCTGTGAAATCAGATTGTAGTGTGTATGGACACGCTGAGAGTTTGCTTTCTCAGCTCATTGGATAACTTGTCCTCCTGCTAGAGTCAGAAAAGGGAATCCGATAATGGAATATTAAACGTATGCTAATTGGTACCAAATGTGGATGTTACTTCCTTTTGCAAGCAATTTTATATGTTGTGTTTTTTCATAGTTAAAGTGATTGTAAAGGAAAATCTTTTTTTAAAAATAAAAAACATTTCAAATATTACTTAGAGCACAAGTGTCCCAAAAGAAACCCTTAGCTGACAGACAATATGTCAATGGTCCCTGGCGGGTTTCCAATGCAATGATGTCAATCCAAGAGTCCAGTGCTTTAGGCATCAAACTTCAAGTTCCCAGCAGGTAAGTAAATTCCAAAATTTCCAATCTCCCAGACTCTTACCAGGTCCGTTGACCCAGGCATAAAAAGTTGGGTCCAATAAAACCTTTTTCTCCAACCCTTCTGTGTATCCTCTATTATGCTTCTTATATCCTCTGTGTGTTCCCTAAAAATAAAAACTCCTATTGTGTGATACCTTCAATATCTATTTTTCAAATAAAATACAGTATATTAATGTGCTCACATGTGCAAGTGTTCAGCAAATGTGTAAAAATCACCAGTGATTCACGAGTGATTCTTCTCTTTGACCTAAATGACAAACAAAAGCACAAACTTTAAAGCATATCTCAAAATAAATTCTTCCAATTCCAAATCCACCTCTTGGCAGTATCTCCCCAGAAAAGGAAAATATATAATCATACATTCAAAGTAAACATAAATCAAATATCCCTTTTAAGTGTGCTCATATTCAACTGTGCTCATATTAGTGCCAATTAAGTAATCCACTTCAAACAACTACAATGCGGCTTCCCCCATGTGCCAAACACCTTACCCGAGTAACCCCTATAGCATAGGGTTGGGTGATGTCGCTTAAAACTCCAATCCTTATGAACCAGATCTTTCTGGCAATAACATATTCAACTCCCCAAGCGTAACAAAAGGCATAACGACATAACATAATGAAGGATGTCCCATGATGTATAAGCTGATGGATTTTGTAGAAATCTTCACTGCAGGACTGCCCTGTCCTCTTCCTGCTGCTGAACCTCCAGACCCCTGTGACTGAACAGTTTCAGTCAGACTTGATGTGTTGGAGAAAATGGCTTTATTTGACCTAACTTTTTATGTTTGGAAAAATTACCTGTTGGGAAGTTGAAATTGGATGCCTAAAGTGCTGGACCCATTGGATTGACATAAATAACCAACATGTTTTACTTATCTGCTCTGAACAATGGAATAGCCCAGAGCAGGCCTGAACCTCCTCTTCTTGGGTCTCCTGGCGGCATTCTTGGCTCCTCCTTTTCTTGGTGTGCCACAATAGGAAGCCATTTCCTATTGTAGCACACCTGTGGGCTCGATCTTGAGCTGTGCTGTCTGCATCCCTAGACACAGACAGGGCTGGCTCGGCTCCCTGGTCACAGGATTTGACTGATAGCAGCAGAAATCAATGTCTCCTGCTGTCTCAGGGATTGAAGACAGAGCCACCGTAGACGGGCACAGAGCTGGATCAAATGAGTAGCTGGGTAAGGTTTGGGGGGGCTGGGGATTGCGGGATTGATACTGATACCTAAACATTTTTAACTTAACCACTTCCCCTCCAGAGGATTTACTCCCCTTCCTGACAAGGCCATTTTTTGCGATACGGCGCTGCATTATTTTAATTGACAATTGCGCGGTCATGCAACGCTACACCCAAATGAAATTTATGCCACTTTTTCCCCCACAAACGGAGCTTTCTTTTGGTGATATTTGATCACCTGTGTGGTTTTTTTTTTTTTTGTGCTATAAACAAAAAAAGACCAGAAATTTTGAAAAAAAACAATATTTTTTACTTTTTGCTATAAAACATATCTAGTAAAAAAAATATCAAATTTCGTCATAAATTTAGGCCAAAATGTATTCTGCTACATGTCTTTGCTAAAAAAATTTTTTTTTATTGGTTTATGTGAACGTTATAGCGTCTAAAAATGGCGGTACATATACTGTTTTTTTTTTTTTTTGTATACTAGTAATGGTGGCGATCAGAGACTTACAGCGGAACTGCGGCAGGCTGTTTTACTCTTTTGTCTGTGTGCGTTTTATTGTCTAAACATGCTGCTTTGTATTGCTCTGCTATAGGGGAGAGATCTGTATTGTTTACATACAGACCTCTCCTCTGTCACTGTTCCTCGGGAATCGCTGGGTGCTGGCGGGGATCTCCGTCTGGGACCCAATGATCGACAGCTCTAGCTGCCTAGGGTGGCGTTCTTGCCCCCTTCCCAGAAATACAAAATCATGTGAATATATACGTGATTTTGCACAGCCCTGCTGCCCTCTTTAGGGCGGTCAGAAAGCATTTAAAGTGATTGTAAATCCTCACCTTGTAAAACAACTCATTCTGTTGCATGAATTTATGACAGAGTGGCAATTGTGTGCATGTGACAACAATATCATAAATTCTCCACAAATGTGGCTTGAATGGGAGGGTTGCAAGAAAAAAAGGCCAAGTACAGTCACAGCTGAGCTTTGCCAAGACGCATCTTGAAGATTCTGAGGCCACATGGTAAAAAGGTGTCCAGGGCAGATGAGACTAAAATTGAATGATTTGGCCTCAACACTAAACAATATGTCTAGCACAGGGGTGGGCAACTGTGGCCCTCCAGCTGTTGTAGAACTAAAAGTCCCACGAGGCATTGCAAAACTGACAGTTACAAGCATGACTCCCAAAGGCAGAGGCATGATGGGACTTGTAGTTCACCAACAGCTGGAGGGCCACAGTTGCCCACCCCTGGTCTAGCAGAAATCCAATGCAGCTCATCTTCCAAATAACACCATTCCTACAGGAAAGCATGGAGGTGGTAATATCCTGTTATGTGGGTATTTCTGTGCAACAGGGACTGGAGCACTTGTCAGGATAGAAGGAAAAATAGATGGGACAAAATACCATCAAATTCTTGAAGAAAAGTGGTCAATGGGAAGAAGGTTTCCCTTCCAACATGACAATGACCCAAATCACACAGCAAAATTGACCACACCGTGGTTGAAGGAGAAAAAGGCGAATGTCCTTGCATGGCCTAGTCAGAGCCCAGGTTTAAACCCCATTGAAAATCTGTGTAATGACTTGAAGTCCACAAATGATCACCATCTAATTTAACTGAACTTGAGCAGTTCTGCAAAGCAGAGTGGGCATATATTGCAAAGTCTAGATGTGCAAAGTTACTAGAGACAGATCCCAACAGACTAAAGGCTGGATCTAAAGCAAAAGGTGGTTCAAAAAAATCCTGACACAAGGGGGTAATCCTTCTTTCCAACTTGGTGATTCTGTTTTTGATTTTTTTTTTTTTTAACTTTTTTCTGACATGTTAGTGCAACTTTTAAAATCCAAATGAAAGATAGAACACCAAGTACTGTAAGTAAAACTGGATAAAACAAAAACTGTGTCTGTTTATTTCAAGCTGCTATACCCACTGTAAAAAATATTATAAATACCTTTTTTGTGATCACAATCTCTGTCCTCAGCTGTATAAGACCTGGGAGAGGAGAAGCAGCATTACACTGATCTTCCCAGTGAATGGTGGCGTGTCAGGACCAGTCTGATCATTGATGGAGAGCAGGCTGAGTTTCCAGCTTAGCTAGACAACTGACCACAGTGTGTTCTCCTGCTTGTGTGGTCCATTTTTATTAGGAACGCACTGGCAGGAACATCAGTAATTTCACTCAAGGGAACCAATACAAATTGAAGAGGATACTTTTTCGTACAAGATGGTACAGCAGGCACATATCAGGAATATGAAATGTTGAGTGTACATATTTGTTGATGCAGGGAATGCATTAAGGTAAAAAATGTTTAGGCTTTACAGCCACTTTAAGCCCTTAGACACAAATCAGACCTCTGTAAGTTGCTGTCTAGTTGAGGAGGAAATACACTCTAATAACCTAGACTGGGGTCAAGAACCAGTAGGTCATGCTCTACCAGTAGATCTCGGCCCGGTGACTGGTAGATCATGGTCAGCTTGCTGACTCACCATCTCAGATCATTAAACAGAATGCAATGCAGAGGGACTACTTGTAAAGTTGGAGCTGTAGTAGGGAGCAAGAGCCGCATAAGTTAATGTCTCTGTAGTGCTGGCTCCTACGCCCTGACAAGGTTGGTGGGTGTAGCACCTGCTAAGCATGACCCATTCAAGTGAATGAGGCCGCTCTGCAAGAGTGTGCAACCTTGTGCAGTACAGCAAACCAGGTTAAACAGGCAGAGGTTTGTTGCTTTCTTACCACGTGCTTTAACCCCTTGGATCCCACAGAATCATGCAGTTGTGGGGCACTTGCAGAGTGGCCCCATTTACTTGAATGGGACTCGACTGACAGGCAGTAGCACCCACCAAAAGCAGGGGTTTAATTCCTGCTGCAGAAAATGTATACCTTTGGCTGCTGCCTCAGTAGCTAAAGGGGGTAGGGATTGGGGGAGCTGTAAAACCATGACTGAACCGCAGGGTTTCACCACCCCCCCAACTTTACATGTGAATGAACCCTAACAGTGCTGCTGCGGATGCAACTAAGGGCTCATTCACAGGTGCAACAAACACCGCTGCTTCTCTGCAAACTGATCCAAATATGTTTGACAGGTAGTGAGAAGGTAATATGTTGCCTCCTCACTACCTGATTTAAACCTATAATTGCTGTGCACGCGATTGTGACACGGCAATTAGAGGTTGAAATAAGGTGTGAGAAGTTGACACTGGCTGACACTGTGCCCAATGATCCTTGACTTCTCCTGTGTTGTTCAGGTAGAGGTCCACCTCTTTAAGGTTGCCTACCCATGATCTAGAGTATAATCAAAGCTAATAATTTTACAAATGGTCTGCTTCCACTGCTGTCTGCCAATTATAGTTTATGACATTTATATTACTGTGCAAGTTTTTTTTTTTTTTTTTTTTTGGGGGGGGGGGGTTCCTTTTGAATAAAATCATTATATAAGTAATTTTACCTTTCATTTTATGCTGTCCAATTAGAGTCAACTGGAGCAGAGAACAGAAAAGCCTGCATGGCTCTCCATCATTATGTAATGAAATCGACCCACTGAAAGAGAAGGAAAATGAAAAGGAAGACCTCAAGACAAAAGATGCTTCAAGGTAATATATTGAACCACTTAAGGACCGTGATGTTAACATGGTACTAAAGGTTCCGCTTTATAACTATTTCCCGTCCAGTAACGTACCTCTACGTCCCTGGATTTTCGGTGTTTATACTGGATTGGTGCCTGCTGCTCTCTTGTAATAGCAATCGGATTGGCTTTCCAGCCACTAGATTGCTTATTACAAGCAGCGGGAGGGGACTCCTGCCACCTTCCGCTGTCCCACCAAGAGACCTGAGACACCAGCCAGCTTTGATCGGCTGTCCATTATAGTAAACTAGAAACTATGACCTGACATCACTTCTGGTTTGCTCGGAAGTAAACAGCACCATTTCGAAAAAATAAAAGCATAGAGAAACACATATCTTGGTGTTTTTGAATGCTTTTAAGTGCAGAGGAGGGATTTGAAGTCTTATAGAACCCAGATCTTTCCCTAAAGAGTTTCTGTCACATGCAGTGTAAAAATAAAAAAATACATTACTAATAATAATAATAAAAAAAAATTAAAGCACCCCCATCCTCCTGTGCTCGTGCTCAAAGGTTAATGTTCACATCGGTGCTACATGCACGCAAACAGCAATCGACCCACACGTGAGGTATAATCGCAAATGTCAGATCATGGGCAGCAATTCTACCACCAAACCTCTGTAAATCTAAAGTGGTAACCTGTAAAGGCTTTTTAATTGTCACCTATGGATAGTAACATTTACACTGTTTGTTGCCATTGCACAGGTATGTGTAATTTTAAAACGTGACATGTTTGGTATATATTTCCTTGGTGTAACATCATCTTTTATATTTTACAACAAAAAGGGCATTGTGCTTTTTTTTTTGTAATAAAATTAAAAAAGGTGCATTTTATCCCATTAATTGCGTTTGAAAAACTGCTGCGCAAATACTGTGTGACATAAAAAAATTTCAAAACCCACCAATTTATTCTCTAGGGCCTCTGCATTAAAAAAAATTATATAATGTTTGGGGGTTCTAAGTAATTTTCTTAAAAGAAAAAAAAAAAACGGATTGTTACATGTGAACAAAAGGTGCCAGAAATGGCCTGGACTGGAGGTAGTTAAGGAAAAACAAACATGTTATACTTACTTGGTGCTCCTGGCCCCACACCACTGTTGAGTGTCACCAGAGCAAGCTGCTTGCTCTGGAGACACTTGTGCATGCTTGCTCCCGAGCCACCTCTGTATGTGCATAAGATACACAGAGCATGGCTCAGCCCCACACCCTCCTCACTGGCTGTGATTGACAGCAGCAGTAGCCACTGAGGAAGGAGAGACTCGGGAGAGCCGCTGCTGTTGTGCACATCAGCTTGGGCAATTATTAGGGGGGCTGAGGGCAGAGCTGCACACAGAAGGTTTGTTACCTTCATGCATAGAATACATGATGGTAAAAAGCCTTCAGCCTTTAGAACCACTTCACTGGCCTTTTCTGTCCAAGCCATTTTTCAGTTTTCAGCACTGTGATACTTTCACAGTTACTCAGTCATCCAACATTGTACCCAAATTAATTTTTATAATTTTTTTTAGGGACAGCTTGCTTTTGGAGGTATGTAATAACCAGTATTTCTTTTTGGATTTTTTTTGCTATATAAAAGAAAAAAGGCAGAACATTAAAAAAAAAAAAAAAAAAACTTTGTTACCTTTTTGGTTTCTGTTCCTGAATTTATGACAAAATGTAATCTGCTACCTTTTGTAAAACAAAATATTTAGTCTACAGACTATGGAATACAGTATATGTTTGAAATGTAATAACCATGATTTTCTGACTGCCGACCTCCGTTCTTGAGGCCCAAAAATGCCAAAACAGTACCCACAAAATTATCTTTTTTTTTTTTTTTTTTCACAATTTTTGGGGAAAATGAAGACCATAAATAGATTTTGAAACAAAAATAAAGATATTTCTCACGCACAGCTTAGGGATACTTGCAGTTTCATGCTAAAACTCATTCTTTTACTCCTCCTGAGTATGGGGTACAAAGCACCTTCAGGCTTCAAAGGGGCATAATTTATGTATCTGATATCCTGACTGCCTAACTGACTTTCAGTTTTTTCACCAGGATTGTACTGCACTGTTGATGCATGCCAGCTGCAATTCAGTAGGATTTTCAGTGCTTGTTGACATAGTACACCTAACCTTTTTAGCAGGGACCCCTCCATCCTCTAAATCAGAGGTGTCTGGTAATGAATCGCTGCTTTCCTTAGATTCATACTCTGATTCCGAATCTGACTGCTGCTGTCATAAGATATACTCAGAGTTTGAAAGGCCTCACATTTTTAGCAGTGGCTGTACTGGTACCTAATGACACTGTTAATGATGCTAGATGGCGATCATGACATTGGTTCATTGGTTCTGTACCCTGCTTTGTGATCTGCCATGTCCAGTGGACACAGGAATAACAGAGTGTGCCCATACAAGCGCTAGATGATTTTAAAATGGCCTTCCACCCTTAGGAGGCATCTTTCTGGCCATTTTTAATACAATGGCCAGATGGCAAGTTGTAAAAGAGGAACTTAAAGTGAAACTTCACTCTCTCAATCAACAATGACTATTTTTAATCCTTATTTTTATATTTCTTCAGTTCTTCCAGGCTTCCTGCCTAGGCAAATGATTCATACATCCCAGCAGTCTTCAGAAGGGGAGGATTCTCAGCTCAGCCAATGCCTGAGCTAAGGGCATATGGATTCCAGGAAGTAAATGCTACAGCCGGAAATGCTAGGGGGTGTTTTTCAAAACTCTATTTTAGCAATATAAAGCATGGAGACATGGATAGATGGCTGAGTTTTCTTTTGAATATCAACAATGAACTAAATAGCATTTATGGTTTGTGGTGCTCAGATGCAGTACAGTTCCACTTGAACTCTGGAAGCTGAGCTAAAAGGACTAATCGCCATCATTACCCATGGTCACCCTGCAGCTGATCTTACTCATTTCTCATTTATGTCTTGTTAAGCACCGTGTTTTTATGTGAAGGCAGCCATCCTTGTAGAGGCAGGGTATTGCTTCTTCATGTCAGAGCTCCAAATCTCCTGAGTCCACCAGTCAGAGGCAGCAGTGCCTACGGTCCCAAACAGCAGATATACAGCTATGAGGCTGTACACTGCTATTTTTCAGTAGGAATTCCAGTTAAAAGGTACATTTTCATGTTCATTTCCACTTTGTGTGGAAGGGACACACCCTGTAATACACACCTTGCTGACAGAGAGATGATGGTTCATAGATATCATGGTCTTCTATCTAGAATTAGACCTTATTCTACTTTGAAAACCATCCATATTTGAGATACAAAGATATAATGTAAAGTATTTGAAGTCTGTCTGTATTTGTGAATGCACAAGCTTCTTAATAGAACAAAAAAATTGTATTTAGTAGCTGAAAGTCTGCTTATTATATATATTTGCTGGTTCTTCGAAGGATGGATTCAGAAATGGCAAAAAGGATGCAACAGCTTGATGATCTATACAGGAATCAAATAGCTAATTTTCAGGATCTGAGGTAAGAAGATAGAAAATGTAATACCTTAAGCTTGGCAGCAATGCTATAGCAGGGGTCTCCAAACTACCCAAACAAAGGGCCAGTTTACTGTCCTTCAGACTTGGGTGGGGGGGGGGGCAGAATGACCAGTGTGAATAGAAAATGCCCTGGGAGTAAACAGTCCCCCATCATTGTCATCAGTGGGAGGAATAGTGCCCCATCACTCTACTCAGTGGGAGGAATGGTGCCCCATTGTTGGTGTCAGTGGGGTGGAATAGTGCCTTGTATCAGTGGCAGGAATAGTACCTCAAGGGCCGGATAAAGGCAAGCAAAAGGGCCGCAGTTTGGAGACCACTTCTGTAAAGGAAACCGCTAAGAAAACAGGTGTTTATTTCTGTCCTGGACTCATGTTTTATCTCTTAGTAAAAGGTAGTTACTGGGATGAAGAGAGAGAGAGGGACCACTTACCAGGTACACAGCATTACAAACTTTCCAAAGGTTGAAGGGGATTCACCCCACTCCGTTTGGTCATCCATATAGGAAGTGAGGGGATATCTACTGTATATATTTATTATTGATGGAGCCCAGTGACCTGAATTAACCCTTGGCAGTTTTTATATCTTGGATTTTGCAAATCTGAGATCTCCCTGCGTTCTTTCAGTTTCTCCTGTTGCATTCTACAAATTAAAATGCATAAAAAAAAAACTGGGAAAGTGGAATGCAGACTAGAGAATTTGAACACTGAGATCTCGCCAACAGAATCCCTGAGAGATGTAAGATAAATGTTAGTTGTTTAAAAGCTAGCAGCTACTGAAATAATAGTTTTTTTTCACATGACTTATATTTATTTTTTATAAACACACACACACACACTCACACTCACACTCACACACACACTCACACTCACACACACACACACTCACACACTCACACACACTCACACACACACACACACACACACACACTCACACTCACACTCACACTCACACACACTCACACACACTCACACACACTCTTCACTGAGGAATATGGTATTGAATGTAGATTTTCCCTCTTAAAGCTAAACAAAGGGATTTTCCATGCCCTGAAAATAGTTCGAGTTTTGTAGTGCTTATAATTTGTGTTATTGGGTTAGAAGCTCATCTTGGACTTTCAGTATTTTGTTTCTAAATAAAAGATCTTTCCAATGGTTCAGGTTTATATAAAGATGAAGAATAGTGTTAGTGTATTGAATTATATTTTATTTTCTTAGTTGTAATATAGAATAAAAATATTTCTTATTTAATTTAGGTTTATTTGAAGTAACCTTCTAACATTTAAAAAAAAACACAAGAAAATCATAATGACACACAGGACTAGAGAACATCTTAGATACTAAAAACAGAATATTACGCAACCAGGTTACAGTGTCAGTTGCACGCAGTTGTGGGGTGGTGATTGATGCTGCTTTTCACGGGGTTAAACTAGGTGGTGAGGAGGCAACATATTGCCTCTTTACCACCTGGCAATTGCCTCTGAAAAGCAATCTGAGCATGGATTGATTTTCAGAGAAGCAGCAGTCCTTGCTGCTATTACAAGCAAGTCCTAAAAAGCAGTTCTGAAAGGACAGGAATAGGGAGTCGAGATTCACCACTTGCCATCCTGAGGATTTACCCCCCTTCCTGACCAGGCCTTTTTTTGCTATTCGTTTCAACTGGTAATTGCACGGTCATGCAATGCTGTACCCACACGAAATGTACGTCACACAAATAGAGCTTTCTTTTGGTGGTATTTGATCACCTGTGTGCTTTGTTTTTTTGTGCTGTAAACAAAAGAAGCCCAAAAACAAAAATAAAATATTTTTTACTTTCGGCTATGAAAAATATATAGTAAACTCAAAGTTAGTCATAAATTTAGGGCAAAATGTATTCTGCTACATGTTTTTGGTAAAAAAAAAAAAATCCCAATAAATGTATATTGATTGTTTTGTGTGAAAGTTATAGTGTCTACAAACTATGGTATAGATACTGCAATTTATGCCATTTTTTGTTATACAGCGCTGCACTAGTTTAACTGACAATTGCGCAGTCATGCAATACGGTACATAAATGATATTTATGTTCTTTTTTTTCACACACAAAGAGCTTTATTTCGGTGGTATTTGATCTCCTGTGCACTTTTTATTTTTCGTGCTACAATCAAAAAAAGACCGAAAATTTTTAAAAACAAATATTTTCTCATTTCTGTCATAATAAATATCCAAAAACTCAAATTTCATCATAAATTTAGACCAAAATGTATTCTGCTACATGTTTTTGGTTAAAAAAATTCCCAATAAGTGTATATTGATTGCTTTTTATGAAAGTTATAGTGTCTACAAGCAATGGTATAGATAATGGAGTTTACAGTTTTTACTTTCTGACTGCCTATCACATTCCTTGCTAAAATACCAGGAC
Source organism: Staurois parvus (assembly GCF_062004578.1). Classification (NCBI taxonomy): domain Eukaryota; kingdom Metazoa; phylum Chordata; class Amphibia; order Anura; family Ranidae; genus Staurois; species Staurois parvus. Next base: position 10,245,347 of record NW_028318117.1, on the reverse strand, counting down.
AGTACAAATACCCCTAAATGACCCCTTTTCGGAAAGTAGACACCCTAAGCTATCTGCTGAGAGGCATATTGAGTCCATGGAAGATTTTTCTTTTTTTTTTTTTTTTTTAAGGTGTTTTTTTTTTTTTTGTTTTTTTTTTATTATTATTTATACACTGTCCCTTTCATTTTATTTATTCGTTTATTTTATTTTATTCGTGCAAATATCCCCTATAACTTCAATGGGCATTGTCATATGTTCTTTTTGGGTTTTTTTTTTAAATCTGGGGTCTAATAGACTCTAGATTTCTCCTTTGCCCTTACATTATCTAATCTCACCAAGATCAGTGTGATCAGATGCTTTCCCAATTTAGAAATGGCTCGATTTATATCCTGCGAAACTGGAGTAATGAAATGCTTGTAGCTTACGATTTCTTAGAGTATAGAGATGATTGGCACCACTCTGGTCTCCAATCAGCTCTATGGTCAGCTTGAAGAAACTCCGGCTGCATTCTCAGGTTCCCCAGATGGCACGGGACTGCCCGAGAAGGCCATGGAAGGCAGCAGGGGAGGGGGGCATTTTCTCCCGCTGCTCGTAAAAGCAATCCTGCAGCTAATTAGCCAATAGGATTGCTTTTACATGAAAGCTGATCGCTGGCTGAAAAAAATTTATACCAGGATGATGCCTGCAACTGCAAGCATCATCCTGGTATAACCACTCAAAGTCAAGTGATGTACCAGTACGTCGCTTGTCCTTGTTGGGTATATATGCTATGTTCTTTTTTTTTTTTTTTTTCATGTGGGCTGAATGAAAAAAAAAAGAGATGAAATCTCTGTCAGAAAAAGTGTGTGGTATACCCAGAATATACCGCCCTTCATCCACCCACTTCTAATGTGCCAAAAAATATGATAAAATATATATGCCGAAGCATAGGGGCCATCCACCCACTGGCCACCCCAGGCCCCCATGCTTCGGCATATATGCTCTTTTTTTAACTGTGGATGAAAAAGCTCATCCAACAGCGCTGCCCACACTGACTTGTGTATATTCTGAGAGTAAGACCCTGTTGCTGTCAGAGTAAACAAGTTGGTGCTCCAGCTGAATGACATCCTCGTTACTCAAGCAGGCTTTTTCCCCCTTTCTAAGACGGGTATTTATAAGCCGTTGGGGGAAGCCCCAGCGATTAGGTCTCACGGTGCCACATGTGCCAATTCCAAGATTGTACAAATGTTTAAATAGTGGCACGCTTGAATAAAATTTGTCCACTTATAAGTGGTACCCCATATAGAAAAAGGATGACACCAAATCCTAAACTATCTTGCCACTGCTCCCCATGTAGTCTGGGCATCCAGGGGGCTCCACGTGACTATATTTTCCCTCGTAAATCCGAAACTTATATGTATAGCCTGTTGCCCTCTCACAGGTCTTCTACATCTTGACCCCATATCTGGCATGCTTGCTGGGGAGAAATTGTTTGAATGGAAAGGAGTCAAAAAAATTAATGTGGGACTCATCAACGCAGATGTTTTGCTGGGGACGGGCCGAATTTTGTGGAGCCGGTCAAGTTCAGGGTCACCCCGAGGACGACAGAGTGTGTTATTGAAATGCATAAAACACATTATACACTCATATCTATGTCTGTCCATGGCAGCAGAGAACATGGCATATGATGAATCGGGTCTGTGGACCAGTACAATCACAATTCATTTTTTTTAGCAATGCCCATGTTGAGGGTTAGGCCCAAAAAAACTTGAAATTCGGAAACCGTAATGGGTTTCCATGTGAATGGTCTGGCAAGGTTTGAATTTGAGTTGGCGGCAATAAACTGTTGTGCATATAAATTGCTTTGATCCACAATCAATGCATTCAGATCTTGTGTGAAAAACAGCTCCAAAAAATCAATGTGATGTTTCCACCTGAATTCCGGGTTGGGCAGTGAATGGGGGAAGTACAGGTGCTGCAGAATTTGTGGGCTACCAATCGGGATTTGCAAGCACATCCGGAAGGATACTAGGGGCTCTACGGGCCTGTGTGCGAATTCTTGGTAGTTGCTGGACACTACTTGTGCCTGCCACCGCACCAGCTTGTACTGCACTTAAGGGACTCGCCACAGAGCACCTGGCTATCAGGGACTGCTTGAACCGCTACCAAAAAATTTACCGGCAAGTGCTAATAGAGATCAGGCTTGATTCTGCAAACACTGCAGTTTTGTGTGCAATGTATCAAGTGACAATGACCTACTGACACTGCACTTGCTGGGGGAGAAGGGGGGGGGGTAAGTGTAGGGGCTAAATGCAGGTGCTGGCAGGTGCCGGGGCTGATGCCGCTAACGCTGCATTTTTGAGGACACTATACTAATGTGAACACTGGTATAGTGCTGATCTGATCAAAGATATTGATCTGTTCAGACACTACTAGCAATGGAGGTTTATATTGTGTGAGCGTCTTCCTGGCAATCAAGGGGTTAAATGTGATTGCTTGTGTACTGATGGGCAATCTGATGCTATCTGGGAGGGGCGTGAAAACCATGGGAGTGTGAATCACGTATATATACACATCATTTTGCGCACCCGTCCTGCCCTGTAGCAGTATTTCTACTATAGGGCGGCATGGAAGCGGTTAAACATGTTCAGTAAAACAAATTTAAAAATCAAATTTCGTCATAAATTTAGGCCAAAATGTATTCTGCGACATGTCTATGCTAAAAAAAATCCCAATACGTGTAAATGAATTGGTTTGCGTGAAAGTTATAGCGCTTACAAATGGTGATATAGATACTGTAATTTTTTTTTTTCTTTTTTACTAATAATGGCGTCGATCAGCGACTTATGGCGGTGATCAGGGACTTATAGGGGGGACTGCGGCAGACATTCTGACACTGGGGGGAACTGACTTGATGTCACTGACATCTCCAGTGACACCAATACAGTGATCAGTGCTAATGGCACTGGGCAGGAAAGGGTTATCAATGAGGGATGATCAAAGAATTAACTGTGTGCTGGGAGTGTTTTACTGGGGGGAGGGGGTGTGTGTGCTTCACTGTAAAGCACACTGCTCTGGATGGCTCTGCTCAGCCATTCAGAGCAGTGTGGCCAAACTGGACAGGAAGGAGGACTGTTGGTAAACAAAGCAGCCCTCCTCCCCGTCGGTAATCCTCTGCAATCACCAGGCGCTGGTGGGTAATCACCGTCCGGGACCTGGTGATTGACACCGGAGGCTGCTATCTGTGGTGCGGGTAGGGCGCTCGCACGCCCCCTACCCGGAAATGCGAAATTACGTATATGTATGTAATTTTGTACACCGGTGTCGCCCTGTAGCAGTATTTCTGCTATAGGGCGGACGGTAAGTAGGTAAAAGTAAAGTACATATACATACATATAAAAATAAACACACACATGCAAACACATATACACAGACACACACACACACACATATATGTACACACACACACATGTATACACACACACGTACGTACGCATACACATGTACACAAACACCTGTACACATGTGCACACAACTACACACACAGGCACATGTATACAGCATTATGAAAAGTTACAGTACCTTAGCTGCGACACCCCAGTTGAGAAAGGCAGGATTGTTTTCCCATGAGATTTGAGCTTCTCAAAATGTATAGAATCCAGAAGGCAGATGACGTCACCCTTGCCTAGATGCTGTGAGCAGGTAAGTATGTGATATAGCTATTTTTCTACCCCACAGGTATTTTTTATGCAGCGTTTTAGGGAGAAGGGAAAACTTGAATAGGTGGACCTTTACACCGAGGTGGAAGTTCTGCTTCAAGATCTTGGTTGCGATTGGGGAGTATAGGATACCTGGATTCACAGTGCGTGTAGTACAGTGTGCTTTGCATTACATGAATGCCATGGTGCTAGAGAAGTCAGCTTACTTTTGTTTTGTTTGCAATTCAGGGAAGAAGTTCATGCAGTAAAGGAGTTGGTGGAGGACAATTTTGAAAAAAAAAATGCATCAAGACAACAGGTAAAACCTGAAAATGGATTAAAGGTTAAGATGCCTTATGCAGTTGCCCTACAACATACCTTTTCAGTGGTCATTTACAGTACTGGTGGTAAATTTATTTCCATTGAATAAAATAATTCCCATGTTTGCGTTGCAAAACAATGCACATCATCAACAAACAAAATTCCTATTTGGGAGACTTATAAATTTTAGGTTTGGGACCACAGTACATTGGGGTGCCTTGATATGGCTTACACATATATTTGCAAATGTCTGTGACTAAACCCCTTGCTGTTAATGTGAACTGTTAGGCAGAGTCAATTTGGTTTGTTGCAGACTAGCTGGTAAGTGAGCTGGGAATTTTTGTTTTTGATGTGTGTTGCCCTTCCATGTGTTCCTTACTGAAAAGGCTAATTATAGATTGGGGTGGTCACCATTTGTTTGTACAATTTGACATGATGACACACTTCTTGAGGGGGTGTCCATAATGGCCAGGTTATTGGATAATGCGGTCTGTCATTCAACATTGAAGAGGTCCTGGAGTGGATGGGAACTCCTAGATTGTAAGTTTGAAAGAGCAGGGCCCTCGAACCCCTCGTGTATTGTTTTGTTACTGTATTGTCTCATGTACTGTCCCCCACTATAATGTACAGCGCTGAGCAAACCTTTTGGCGCTATATAAATACTGTATAATAATAATATGGCAGCATTCTGGGTATTTTATTTATTTATTTGTAAAGGTTGAGTTAGGCTTTAAAATTTCAAAACCAGGAAGACAGAAAAGTAAGTGGAGTATTTGGTCAGCTATAACGTTCACATCTTGTTCTGCATTGACAATAGTTAATTTGGGGCAGATAATGTTTGCAGATCGTTACTGGATTTTTCTAATTAAGACATTGAAATGTCCTGTTTTTCAAGACACAACTATTCATTAACAATACAGTAATTTTTCTGGATAAATATAGTCTGGATACTATGGATACCTAATAATCCATAAATTTTAATATCCATTCTACTACTCAACCATCTTAACTGATTGCTATTTATTTCAGGATTAGCACTGTAGTATCTTTCCAATATTTTTTTGGGATTATCGGGTGGGAGACATGTTAATAACTAGCTGCTCAGGCTATTCACTTATTTTTTTTTAAGTGCTGAAGCCTGCTTTGTTTTTAGCCCAAGAGTCAAAAGAACACCTTAGCGGGAAATCGGAGGGAAGACAGTCTACCGGAATTAAATTTGTTCCATAGAAATGAGTATGCCAACATTATCCCGCAAGATGATATCAACTTGGAGGCCATGATTGAGCGATTAGAGGAAATAGAGGTAAGATTTAAGAGACCATATTGCTGTTATAGGAATCATTGTTTAAATACTATCCATTGTATAAGTCATACTGATTTTTGCCTAGCCTTTTAATTCCAAACTCATACTTCTGAATTTTATTCATCCAGACTGGGCACTCACAGCATGAGTATACTACGAAATATGTTTCCATCTAGCTTAGGCACCACAGTATATTTAAGATTCATACTGAATCATCTCCAAACTATAGTCTATTCTACAGAATCATTTTCTTTATCTGATTTTTCTTAAGATACCAGAATATCTCTGCAACTGTTCTAATTATTTGTGTTGTTTCTGGGGTATCTTAGAAATACCAGGAATCAGTTCGTCAGAGGTATACCAAGATAGTCTATTCAGACCAAGATTTTTGGGCACAAGAAGAAAAGGGTAAATATCAATTATTTGTTTTTTGGTTCACATACAATATCCATGCAAATATTTGCAATGTCTTTGATTGTATATCCCCTTACTAAGATGGTCTCTCATTACAGATCGACTGCATGCAAACATGGACAAGAATCCCAGCTCTCCCCATCCCATTATAATCACAAAGTCTACAGAGAAACAGAAACCTCTAGTGGAAATTTTGTTGGAGGAACCTGTAGAAGGAGAGTAAGTAGAGGATAATATTCACTAAAACAACTTTTATTTATTTTTGTTATTTTTATGCTCCAGCCTGCCAGTATTTTATGGCTGCCATCACTTGAAGGCCAACTTCAGCTGATATTTTAGTTCTGCATAGTTAAAGTACAACTTCAATAAAATAACTTTTTCAACATACTAGTTAGGATCATATATCTTATTTGTTTTATATATATATTTAGTGATTTTTGTTACATAGTTTTATGTGGAATGCATATGTATGTAGGTTTCGGGATATGTGACTAATTTATTTAAAAACATTGTCTACTAATATTTACATAATTATTAATGTATCTGTCTGTCTTATGCAAAAAAAACATGGCCAGAGTATACCCTCTGTTGGCCTGTGTAGCAGGGTCACCTTAAAAAAAAAAACGGCTTAAAGGATAAGTTCACCTTTATAATTTTTTCTAAATTCCAGTTCACCTATGTACCAATATAGCATTAATGTACTTCTTTTGCAGAAATTCAAAAGCTTTCCATTTTTTCTACCCACCTTTATGTCAGTGTCTAGATGGCTGTCTGGAAAGCTTTTCTGTTACTTCGGCCTTATTTCCTGCAGAGACTTTAGGTCGTGGCACAGGAAGGAGTTGACCAGCTAACCTCATTAGCACACACCCTGCATTATCTACCCGCCGACCTCCCACCCACTTTCAGGTGCACGACTATTAACCACTTGCCTACCGGCCATTTTTTCCCCCTTCCTGCCCAGACCAAGTTTTAGCTTTCAAGGTTCTCATACTTTGAATGACAATTGTGCAATCAAGCAAACCAAATTGTTATAATTTTTTTTGAGACAGACAGAGCTTTCTTTTGGTGGTATTTAATCACAACTGGGGTTTATATTTCTTGCTAAACAAACTAAAAAAAGACCACACATTTTTTAAAAAAAGTTTTCTTTAGTTTCTGTTAAAGTTTTGTAAATAAGTAATTTTTCTCCTTCACTGATGGGCACTGATAGGCTGCACTGAAAAGGAGCTACTGATGGGCACTGATGAGGCTGCACTGATGGGTAATGTGAGGCCGCACTGTTGGGCACTGTTAGGCAACACTGATGGGCATTGATAGGTGGCACTGATGGGCACTGTTAGACGGCACTAATGGGCAGCGCTGATGGGCACTAATAGGCAGCACTGATTTACCTGATGGGCACTGATTGCCAGCACAGATGGGCACTGATGGGCACTATTGGCTGCACTGATGGGGCTACACTGATCACCAGGACACTAATTCCCTGATGATCAGTGTAGATGTTCCCTTGCGAAATGCCGCTTGGTGTACAATTTCCTTTCGATTTTTCGGAACTAGGAAATAGGAGGACCCACCAATCCTACCCAGTCACTCTGTATCCAATCAGGAAGGCCCTTGCACTACATAGTTTATGGTAGATTTAAAGGAGAATGTACAATCAGATTGTATAGTGTATGTGAACTTTACAGAACCCAGAACACAATTTTCCTGCTTTCAGTATTACAGTTCTGTTCACTCAGTACACTCTGCCAAATGAATGATCTATGCAAGATGAAAGATAAGGTAGAAAAATAAAAATTCATGTCTGTGTATTTAGTGAGAACTGTGATCACTGATTGATTGCATTTCATTTAATAGTCATGCACCTGGACATTGGTGGGAGGTAGGAGAGTAGATGATGCAGGGTGCGTGCTAATGAGGTCAGCTGGTCAACTCCTTCCTGTGTCATGACCTGAAGTCTCTGCAGGAAATAAGGCAGAAGTAATAGAAAAGCTTTCTAGACAGCCATCGGGACACTGACATAAAGGTGGGTAGAAAAAATGGAAAGCTTTTGGATTTCTGCAAAATAAGTAGATTAATGCTATATTGGTACATAGGTGAGCTGGAATTTTGAAAAAAAATGGTGAACAAAGGTGAACTCATCCATTAGAGGAGAAGTACAGCCAGCGCTCTTTTGCCTGGATCACAGGAATGCAGTTCGTTTTGCACTCCTGTGACCCATTTTCAGCTGACAGCGGGCTGAAGTCAGCTGTTGGCTGACGTCACTCAGCCAGTCTAGGCTGAGGAAAGATCCCGAAGTTGGAATCCACCCAGAGTCTGGAGCAGTACCTGCCTCAGTCTCTCGACAAGTCGCTGAGCGCTTGAGCCAGCCAATCCCTCCCCCTCCACAGCCCAGCGCTCCAGTGTGTTTGGGGGAGGGGGGATCAGAGCAGACATCAGTGACTGACAGTCACTGCTCATAGCAGCAGTGAGAACTCAACGGTCAACACAGGGGGCAGATGCAGCATCAGACTGATGCTACATTTACCTAGGTAAGTATAATTTTGGGGAAAAAAACTTCTCTTTTAGTTCATTTTTACTAACTTCAAACTGAGCCAAACAGTTGCCACTTTATATTGGGTCCTTAATTCCATGTCTAAAGTTATAAACAGTGTCATGTGCAGCAAGAATGGTTTACTGGCCATCATGAAGGTCTGTGCTTGTCTATTCGCATAATGCACAGCAGAAATGAGAGAGGTTACTTGGGATGTTTCATTCCAGTATAGTTTCCTGCACCTTTTACATGCGGATCAAATTGTCCTCCAGCTGCTTAGAATGATCACCTGTGTCCACAAGGTTTTTAATATAAGCAGTGTTACAGTTTGTCCCAACCACTGCCAAAGTCTCTTTTGTTGGACAGCTTGGTCTATATGTAAACTTGGAAGGCAGTATAATTAGAACCATGTGAAATTTTGAAAATCAAATTTAAAGTCTCTTGTATAACAGTTACAATAGGTCCCAAATTCAGTTACTGTGTTCTGCACAAGTAAAAAAAAAAATATTTTCTTGACGAAGGTGAATCCTCCATCTGTGTCTAACACTCGACCTCCCAGACACTGCAACTCACAGTTGGAGAGTTTCAGTAACAGGCAGTGCTGTCAATCCAAAAAGAAGTTGGCAGGACTTGGTGTGACCAGGTGCTGACTGATAAACTTGTGAAACAGCAGTGGCAATGCTGCTGGCCAGGCCACCCTGAAACATGTTTCCCACTGTACTGCAAGCAGACAGCTCATATGAAAGTGTCAACTCTACTCTGAATTTAGGAGCAGTGAAGCATTGTTGCCACACTATCACAGGAAGCAGTACATTAGGTGGACTTCACTTTGCTTGATCAAAAGGTATTTGTGTGAATTTGCAGGAGGATTAATAGAAAACTGTAAGTCCACGTGCCTATAACAATGTACTGCAGCTCATATTTTTTAATGGGAGGCCTTTGTTCTACTTTAGAGTAATGTAGTCATAAAAGTAGTGGTCGCTTTGAGCACATTAAGGAGTTTTTGTCTTTAGATCATAGTTATTACTTTGCATACATTGGTTTGCTATGACCAGTACGATAGCAAAATAACCAGATTTTTTTCTTCTAAACAACAGAGGATAAGTGCCTTGCTGTTGACTATAAAAGCAGTTATATGAGAGAATGTGGACTGTTTTCATTCCCTTTTCCCCCATAAATAACTGGAAGATAAGAACTCAGCTGTTGCTCTTATTATATATTATGCATATAAAACTGCAAAGCTGGGGTTCCACTTTCTTTTCTTAAAGTGGAAAACCTCTTTAATGAATTGTCAGTATTGACTCTTATTCTATACACAACAAACTTTTATTTTTCTCTATTGTAGTTCACTGCAAATAAACAGAGAAGAGTTGTCTCGATCCCCTCCGCACCATTTTATTCGGCATCCACCATCACAAGATAAAGGACTTAGGATCTCTGTTCCTCATCAGATGCTACAAAGTATTCAAAATTATGGAGAGAAATTTGACAGACACCTTCGGCTGACATCTCATGAGGAAGTGGGTGCTTTCAACCCATGGCACATTGCTGAGAGGTAAGTGATTAGTGTAATAAGTCACTTTAAGTCATTGGCAGGAAAGCAATAAGATATATTTTTAAAAATATGGCCATTCTTAGCCTTTTGCTAGGGTGAAACCTTTGCAATCCTTTTCAGATCTCAGGGAAAACCTCCTAGTAATTAAGATATTTACAGCTTTTGGTTCATTAAAGCTATAGGTAAATTGTAGATATAGAAATAATTAAGCCCTGTTTCACACCTGTGCGACTTGTCATTCGATTTTACAGTTTAAAATTGCATGACAAGTTACACAGTATTGTCCACAATGAAACAGTTTGAAAGTAGTTCCTGCACTGTTTTTTGCACTTTTAGATGTGGCTTGCATAGACATCTGTGCATGAAGTTGCACAGATGTGTGCCAAGTTGCACTGATATGTGACTTTGAAATCATGCGACTTTAAGAGACGTCACATGATTTCAAAGTCGGATCCAGTGTGAACCAGGGCTAAAACACAGACAGTAAAATTTGTAGTGTGCCTTTAAAACCTTTGGCTACTTTTCACGCTGATGGAAGCCCTAGAAACTACTATAGGAAATCAAGTGTTTTATGGAATCCTCGTTGAGAAATATTGATGTATTGGAGCCAGATAATTAGCATTTTCATGAGGAGGCCAGTAAGAGCACCTTTAGATACTTTTTCCATAAAAGGTTCACTTTTTTGGCCATTTGCATCTCTGAGCTGCAGAGCTTAAAGTGGAACTGCACTGAATTTGAACACCACAAACCAAAAATGCTATTTAATTCATTGTTAATATTCAGAGCAAACTCACCCATCCATCCATGTCTCCATGCTTTATTTTGCTGAGAATTAAGTTTGGAAAACACCCCCTGGTATTTCTGGCAGTGGCCATATTGAGTAAGGGCAGATGATTCATGTAGTATTTACTTCCTGGAATCCATATGCCCTTAGCTCAGGCATTGGCTGAGCTCAGAACCCTCCCTCCCCTCCCGAAGGCTCCTGGGATGTATGAAATCATTTGCCAAAGCATGGAAACCAGGAAGTAACTAAAGAAATGTAAAAAAAAAGTTTAAAACAAGTAAATATGATATACTTTCCTATCTTTTTAATAATGTTAGCAGCATAAGGATTAAAAATGGTCAATGTTGATTGAGAGAGTGAAGTTCCACTTTAATATGCATTGTATGCATTTTTTATTGTGTTGCAGTGTGTTTTTTTTTTATGCAGTAAACATACAGTGCATGGCCATTCAGTGGAAAATATGCTTACTGGAAACTGCTCTAAAGATTAACAAGGAGAATTAAAAAACCATGCTACATGCACTGTGCTAATGAAGATAATTGTCCCCTTGTGCCTTAGATGCAGTTTACAGTGCATTAAAACATGTCTGCAGTGTGAAAGGGCCCTTACGTGCTTGTATAATAGTTTTTACTTGAACTGTGGAAGTATTAATACGTGGAATGCTTTACTTTAGTCATCTACCTTACTTTATCTTCGCTAGTAACATGGATGGAATTATGATACTCTTCTGTAATTCCCTTTATTCATTGTTTTACAGCTTGGCAGAAGATCTCATGAATGACGCTTTAGGTGAGGTAGCAGCAGAGCTACATGACCTTTGTGATGAGTACGCTGAAGCTGTCTTCACTTCAGAGTTTATGGAACCTGCAGAAAACAACCATTAATCTTCCTGGTTACTTTGCTGTCTTAATGTTGTAGTTCCCTACAATGTGTGTACAATACTACCCCTCAATCAAATGAAAGGAAGAAAGGGTTTCTCCCAACACGTCACTTGATAGCTGTAGCAGCTTGTAAAGGCTTGTGTACCAGCTTAGGGGTAAAGAACAGTTGATAGGTAAGGGAATTATTCTATTAGCAGTACAAACAAATGGCAACAGCCCCTATTTTATTAGCACCTAAGTGCAGGCACCACATAGTGCCTGAGCGAGTCATTTATGAGGGAGGAAAAAAAACCCTTCTATGTATCCCACACTCAATGCCAAACTTCCCCAATGTTCAAATGGTATGTTTGAATTTAGAAGTCAGATTCCCTTTGGCATCACAGTCCAGTGTGGGTGCCTCAGTAAAGTGATACTAAAGACTCGTGTTTTATTTGATTTTTTTTAAATAACAAACATGTTATACTTACCTGCTCTGTGCAATGGTTTTACACAGTGCAGCCCTGATCCTCTTCTTTTTGGGTCCCTCATGGGCGGTCCTAGCTCCTCCCCTATGCCAACTGACCCCAATAGCAAGCCTCGCTTCTGAGACACGCTCCTATGAATGAACATTGTCCATTGACACACACATTGTGACTTAGCCCCACCCCTGCTCTCTCCTCGTTGGCTTACTGGCTGTGATTGAGAGCAGCAGTTGCCAATGGCTCCCATTGCTGTGTGAGCTGATGAAGAAAGAGATCCAGGAGAGCCGCTGCTCTCATGCACATTGCTGGATCAGTATGGGGCTCAGGTAAGGAGGGGGGCTGGGGGGAAGCAAACCTTCTGCCTTTAGAACCACTTTAAACAGCTATGGCTGATTATGGGATAACAGGTACTTTGGGGATTCTACTTGGAGTTTAGCATTATGCATGAGTAGCAATATTAGTTAAAGTGTCTCTTGCCAAAATATTTTTCTTCTTAAAAATGGCTCCTGCCAAAAAGATTATTAATACTTACCAGTTTTATTGGCGGCAAGTCCTGTCTTTGCTCTTTTGGTGGACTCATTTTTTAACTGTGATAAATTCCTCATTATTTTAGAGCCACTTTTCATTTTTTTTCTATTTTAAAATATTGCTAATGGAGTTTTTATATTTGTTTATAAGCCGAGACTGCTGTTTTTTAATTTTGTATTCTTATACATACTTTTTATGTACAATCTACTCTGTAAATGCTACCTCAACAGCTACAAACTTTCTATGTATTTTTGTATTTGGAGTTTTTGTAATACATTACACTAACCTGTTTACTGATATTTTAAATTAGAGAAGGCAGCCTACAAAGATTAATTATAAGGGAAATACAAATGAAATATGTGGCCATATTTGTCCAGGGCGGTGAGGGGGCTTAATCACTTGCCTCTACTTGTATTCATTTGCACAAATACATATACTTCAAGGCTTTATAAAAAAAAGTGCAGTGCCCAACATTTTTAAATGTTACATTTGGGTCATCTCCTAGCTGTTTTAGCAGTGTCCATATCTACTTATTTATCCTTAAACTTTTGTTTACAATAAGAGTCAGCCCTTGCAAACCTCAAACTCATAAACATTAAGCCCCCATCCCTTTTGGAACATTCAGATTTAAGGCTTCAATTTATTCTATGTTGGTAGATGGTGCGTTCTCCAGTCCTTCTTGTATTTGTCACAGCAGAAAATGAGAGACTCCCATTGCAAATACAACTGGCAGAGAACTAAGACAGTAATTGCAGATGAGATCTCATTGTTGGAGTTTCAAAGAAATGCAGGGCTATTGGGCACGGTACCGTTCTGTCATTTATACAAAGCTGAAATATGAGTGCCTTTCTGGTCCATTTTTTGCATAGTGAAGTCTCTAAATCACATGATTTCTGCATCAGGAAGGAGTAATCCATCCCTGAGAATTAGCAGACATGACAAGCCCAAATGTAAAAAATCACCTTTTTGTTTCTGAGCCTTTGGGGTAAGGGATCAGTCCACCTAAAATTAGGATTTTTGTATTTGTCATAAAATCTTTTTCTTGGAGTCCATAGAGGACACAGGAATTCAGATATTGATGTTTTATAATGCCCCCTACAGGACAATTGGACAGGGTCCCCACAAACCTTCAGGGTGTTTTCCAGTTCACAGGCCAATTCTCCAGGGAGGTGGGAGGTACGCAGTGCATAAATAAGGTCTGAAATACCTCTTGTAATTCTGGGGTGAGAGCTGGAGACTGAGGTGCCTCAAAACCCTCTCTTCATAAATAGACTGTTGGGACTCTGAGTCAAAGATGGTCACTGCAACCAGTGGCCTGGCCTGTTCCAAGGCCTCAGGATGGTCAGAGATAAACCATGCAGAAGATTGAGCTGGGGCATGCTTAGAGCCAGATTTAGCCTAGGTTCACATATATGCGATGTGGAAAACACAGTGAATCCTGTGCACTTCCTGCACTACATTGAAATCGCATCGCTTTCATGCGATCTGCTGTGGGTGTCAGTTAAATTAATGGCACCCCAAAACAGGTAAAAAAAAGCAGTGCGATTGCAAGAATCAGATCACATGCATTCAATCCGATCCGTTCCAATGCCAGAGCGGCAAAAAAAAGATGCCTGCACCTTTTCTGTGTGGTGCGATTTGAGCCTATACAAAATGAATGGGCTCAAATTGCACCGCAAAGAATCACATGTGATTTGAACAGGAATGCAGTGCGATTCCTGTCTGAATCACACGCCGTTCCCGTTGCACTAGTGTGAAACTAGGCTTACTGAATTTCTCAATGATCCTGACTGCAAAGTCTTGAGTTGCAGTAAAGACTCCTGACAACAGGGAAGGGGGTAAAGTCTTAAAACTAAAAGATTACCAGATTCCACGTTGCTGGTGTGGGTTCCCTCAAAGTAATGGCATAATTCAGCGAAGAGAGTCAGATGGGGCAAATGCTGTGGCAATGCCGCTGCTCTTGAAACCGCTCCACTATTAACTTTTACAAGTACAGTATTTTCTGGCGTATAAGACTACTTTTTATAGTTAAAAATATACCCCAAAAATCTGGGGTCGTCTTATACGCGGGGTATAAAAGGTGAACCTTGAGTTTGTTTGGGTGAAGCTGGCTGGATGTGTGGTAATATGTACATACAGTATACCGTGCTGAGCCAAGCTGGCTCAAAACAAATGTCCCTATGACAGATTAATCTGTCAGCCCGCTGAATGTGCGGTATATACAGTATACTGCGCTGATCCAAGCGGTTTCAGAAGCGTACCGGTACGTCCCTACTGTAATCAGCCCGCTGGATGCGTTTATGTATGGTAGCTGTGGCTACATACAGTATACACTGGGCCAATCACGGCGAGTGATGTATTCTACTAATGAATACAAAGCCTGCTCAGATTGGCTGAGTCAGAGAGGTGGGCTGATGATGTCACAACCTCAGCCAATCCGAGCAGGCTTTGTATTCATTAGTAGAATACATCGCTCACCATGATTGGCCCAGCGTATACTGTATGTAGCCACAGCTACTGTACATATACACATCCAGCGGTCTGATTACCGTAGGCACGTACCGGTACGTTTTGAAACAGCTTGGCTCAGTATACTGTATATACCGCACATCCAGCGGGCTGACAGATTAATCTGTCATAGGGACATTTGTTTTGAGCCAGCTTGGCTCAGCGCAGTATACTGTATGTACATTACTGCACATCCAGCGGGCTGTATATATACTGTATACTGTATGTAGCTGAAGCTACCGTATTACCGCACATCCAGCGGTAACCATCTGATTTGGAATTTGATCCATATGATGACTGTCTTACAAATGTATCACAAGATGTCATTCATGAACTACTGATGTCAGAGGATGAACATGAGGATTTTGAAGGATTTTAAGTACTGGTAAGTCATAACCATTTTAGTTAAAAAATCTGATTTTTTTAAATGGTGTTGCCTCAGAAGGGGGGTAGTCTTATACAGCGAGTATAGCCCAAAACCTATGTTTTAACTGGAAAATTAGGGGGTCGTCTTATACACCCAGTCACCTTATACGCCGGGAAATACGGTACATGAATTTGCCACAATGCAGAGCCCAGCATCTGAAGGTCACATTCCAGGCTAGCCCCACATCCACATGTTCAACATGTCCAATGTGGTCTGGGTATGGCATTCCAAAGTCAGGCTTAGGAAAGACCAGCATGGTCCAGAGTGGAGAAAAAAAGTTTATTCTCCTACCACACTAGAAAAAAGAATCAAGTTGGGTGGAAAATGGTTACCCTGGGGCTAGCCTACAATTTTTGTGCTTGATAGTGTCCAATCCTGTAGGTGGCAGTTTAACCTGACAGTATCTGAATTTCTGTGTCCTTCAAAACTCCAAGAAAATAATTTTACAACATTCATATTTTTAGGAGGACCAATCTTTCATCCCAAGAGCTCAGAAAAAATGTGATTTTCGCATTTGGGCATGTCACACCCATGATTTCTCAGGGATGGATATGTAGAAATCATGTGATCTAGAGATTTAACTTTCCAGGAAAGTCAAGGTTTCCTATTCATCTTCACACAAGATACACAATTTTGTAAGAACATTGTTTTGTAAAAATAATTAAGTGTGTATTTATAAAATAACTTATTTCACAAATGTGCTGGTGTGTTTTTTGTTTTATAATTGTCACTTTGCTGTTTGCGTGGTTTGTCACTTCATCAGTGTGTTATGTTTTAGTTAATAACGGTGTTCTGGACTGGTTTGTAGAAATATCTTGCCCAGAGCAAGAATTTAGATCCATTCTTCTAGTGTTTAATCTGCACTAATGAACTTGGCATTCTAATTGTTTACAGGAAATCTGCTGGATTCATTTATAGATGTTGTCTTTGTTTTTTAAAGGTGCATGCTCTGGCACTAAACCCTCAACTCTTGTTTTACTACTTAATGAGTCATTGACCTGGGGCAAGCAAGAATGTCAACATAAAATGCCTTTCCTAACATTTTGTTAAATGAAATCATTTACTTATTTACATGATATATACATTTAGGCAGGGCCTATTAATGCAATTAACAGCAGTGATCATATGTAACTAGTACTTTTTTTTTTCTTTTTTTCATTTTGTGGTTTGCCCCAGGCTGATCACTCACCCTACAAACCATTACAGCTGCCAGGCTTTCATATTCACTCACTGGCTTTGATTTAATCTCAATTTAAGCTCAAATAAAAAAAGTGAATCCCCCAGCAGTCATTCAAATTAAAAAGCAGCTCCGACTCCTATATTTACATGATCTTTGATGCTGTCCCTCAGAGATTCACCTGGTCACCAGTTCACAGCTCCTGTTCTGAGCTGAATAATTGCCAGCATCATGTCTGCAGCAGTTAGGATCCACCCACCAATAGAGGAAGAATAAGTGACCAGTAACATGACCATACTGGAGGGAAGACACCTAGAAAAGTAGGTGTGCATACTTTTTTTGGGGGAATGAGATCCTGAGGTTGGGCTTTAAGTGACTGACCTAGAAAGAGTGTACAGTTTTAACGTCACTAGCAGTGAGCTTGTTCCAGGTTAGTGACTCCGACAGCCAGGCAACTTGTATTTTCAGTAGATCTGCAGTGGCAGACACCATGAGGTTGATTTTCTAAAACTGGAGTACTCAGAATCTGGTGCAGCTGTGCATGGTAGCCAATCAGGTTCTAACTTCAGCTCACTAAATTAAGCTTTAGCAATAAAACCTGGAAGCTGATTTATTTCTATGCAGAGTTGCACCAGATATTGCACTCTCCAGTCTAGTAAATAACCCTCACGTTTCTGTCTTGTGTTTTTTTTTTTTTAGTGATTTTAGAGCAATATTGAGGCTGTTCTAGGTCTTGTTTACAAAATACTCCAGTTCTAGTATGGGATTGTTAAACACAGATCATAATGGTTGTGCTGGCTGTCACTTTAAACAAGCTGCTAGCAACCTTTTTACCAAGCTTCATGGCCTGCTAGCCACTCATTCAAAATGACACTTGGCACTGTTAAATAGTCTGATTAACATCCACATACAGGAACTGTATGTTTTCTCTAATGGCTTCAACAAGGCAGCTTAGATATTTCCAAAAGCATTGCAAAAGTTTGCTGTACACAGTCTGGGGAATTAAAGCGGAGCTCCAGTCAAATTAAAAAAAAAAAAAAAAAAGTCAGCAGCTACAAAAACTGTAGGAAGCGGGTACCTGTCAAACTTGGATACCCCCTAACCGTCCCCTCTGGTGTTCCCCCCCCCCCCCCCGTTTCCCAAAGGTGCCAGTCCTTGACAGGGAGTGGGGGACAAAGCCTTACAGCAGAACGTCCCCTTTTTGGTGGAGCTCCGCTTTAACTAAGCCTTCTGCACCATTATAACGACACAGGAATTTGTTAGAAGTGGTGTCTATCTGCGCCCTCTGCACCTGTTTTGAATTCAGAGTGAAACAGAAACTAGCGTGGGTCCGCACCTGATTAACAGAGGCAGTATATAGAAACCTGCCATAGATTCCCACCAGCTTGTGCTCCTTTTGTTACTTAGAGGCAGAAATTTTGAAGAGTTGTGCAAGCATCTGAAGCCTATGTGAACAAGGCCTTAGAGTGGAATTCCAGGCAAAATGATTCATTCTTGATAGTGTGCAGACGAATTTAACCACTACAGGGCAGCAGGGTTGCGCAAAATCACGTATACAGTTGTGTTCAAAATAATAGCAGTCAGACATCACTAACCTGATCAACCACTGTTTTTGGTAGAAATGATATTTCTACATGGCAAATAATTTACTAGCAGGTGTAGTAGAGTAATAGAAATCCAAGAGACCCAACAGTCATGACATGCATGCTGCTGATTCTGTGTAATTGAATCACTAATTGAAAGGGGCATGTTCAAAATAATAGCAGTGTGGAGTTCTATTAGTGAGGTCATTCGTTCTTTGAAAAACAGGTGGCAAATATTGCCCTTATTTAAGGAAGGAAGGCAGCAAATGTTGTACATGCTGGTTACAGTGCATTTCTCTCTGAAATTCTGAGGAAAATGGGTCGTTCCAGACATTGTTCAGAAGAACAGCGTACCTTGATTAAAAAGTTGATTGGAGAGGGGAAAACATATAAAGAAGTGCAGAAAATGATAGGCTGCTCAGCTAAAATGATCGTAAATGCTTTAAAATAGCAACCAAAACCTGAAAGACGTGGAAGAAAGCAAAAAACTACCATTCGAATGGATAGAAGAATAGCCAAAATGGCAAGGACTCAGCCAACAATCAGCTCCAGGAAGATCAAAGAAGGTGTAAAGTTACCTGTGAGTACTGTTACAATTAGAAGACGCCTATGTGAAGCCAAGCTATCTGCAAGAAGCCCCCGCAAAGTCCCACTGTTGAAAAAAAGACGTGCTGAAGAGATTACAATTTGCCAAAGAGCACATTGACTGGCCTAAAGAGAAATGGCGCAACATTTTGTGGACTGATGAAAGTAAGATTGTTCTTTTTGGGTCTAGTGGCCGGAGACAGTTTGTCAGACGACTCCCAAACACTGAATTCAAGCCACAGTACACTGTGAAGACAGTGAAGCATGGTTGCGCAAGCATCATGATATGGGGATGTTTCTCATACTACGGTGTTGGGCCTATTTATTGCACACCAGGGATCATGGATCAGTTTGAATAC
This sequence comes from Staurois parvus, assembly GCF_062004578.1. NCBI lineage: Eukaryota > Metazoa > Chordata > Amphibia > Anura > Ranidae > Staurois > Staurois parvus. The sequence continues at coordinate 10,226,269 of NW_028318117.1, read as the reverse complement.
ATCAGAATACTTGAAGAGGTCATGCTGCCCAATCCCTGGATCTTAATCCAATAGAAAACTTGTGGGGTGACATCAAAAATGCAGTTTCTGAGGTAAAACCAAGAAATAGAGAAGAACTGTGGAATGTAGTCCAATCATCCTGGGCTGGAATACCTGTTCACAGGTGCCAGAAGTTGGTTGACTCCATGCAACACAGATGTACAGCAGTTCTCAGAAACAGTGCTTATACAACTAAATATTAATTAAGTGATTCAAAGGAAAGCAAAATCTTCAAACATTTTTCAGTTTATATAGTGAATGTTTGAGTTTGTAAAGAAGAATACAAACACTATTTTTTTGAACAGTCTAATATTCACTTTTCTTAAATTTTTTTTAGAGGAACAACACAAATTTGATATATTTTTCTTCATGTTTTGGTTTGGAATATAATGTGTAATGTTCCCAATGCATTTGTGTGTATGGAAATAAAAGCTATTAGCAGTGTGTTGAAAAAAGTGAATAAAGCTCAAAATCCTTCTATTATTTTGAACACATCTGTATATACGTGATTTTGTATTCCCGGGTAGCGGACAAACGCCGCTTCAGCTGTCGAAGCTGTCGTCCTGGACGGAGATCCCCCACCGGCACCCGGCGATCGCTGAAGAACAGTGACAAAGGAGAGGTCTGTAAGTAAACAATACAGATCTCTCTGCTGTCAGCACCAGCATGCTGCTTTACATTTCTCTGCATAGCAGAGCAATACAAAACAGCATGCTTACACAGTAAAACCGCACACAGTTAACCCTTTGATCACCCCAGATGTTAACCTCTTTCTGCCCAGTGTCATTAGTACAGTGTCAGTGCTTTTTATTAGCACTGATCACTGTATTAGTGTCAGTGCGGATTTCAGCGGCAGTTAGTCAGTTCCCCCCCCAGTGTCAGAATGCCTGCCACAGTCCTGCTATAAGTCGCTGATCACTGCCATTACTGGTATAAAAAAAAAAGAAAAATTCCACCATTTGTAGAAACTGTAATTTCCACGTAAACCAATCAATTTACATGTATTGGGATTTTGTTTTTAACAAAGATGTAGCAGAATACATTTTGACCTAAATTTATAACAAAATTAGATTTTTAAAATTTTTTTACTGAATGTTTTATATTTTTATTTCAAAATTGTCAGCCTTTTTATGTTAATAGCCCAGAAAATAAAAACATCAGAGGTGATCAAATACCACTGAAAGAAAGCTCCATTTGTGGGAAAAAGACATAAATTCATTGGGGTGCAGCGTTGCATGACTGCGCACTTGTCAGTTAAAGTAACGCAGCACTGTAATGCAAAAAATGACCTGGTCAGGAAGGGAGGTAAATCCTCTGATGGGCAAGTGGTTAACTTCTTTTAGTGCTTTTATTGTTGTGTAAGCAGCTTCTAATAATAGTTTATCTTTAGAGTGTGGATTAGAAGATCTTATACTTTTTTGTGTTACTGTCAGTGTCCCTTCACTTACTGGCCTTGTGACAGGTGCCAGACAGCATAAAAAGATATGGAAAAATGTTTTAAAAAAGGATGTAACCCTTCCACTCCCTATACAATGTAAAAAAAAACATTTTCTCTCACGTTCATTGACAAAGCCTCTCTTTAGTCTTGACCAAACAGGGTTTTATAGCGCCAGCTATAGCAGTAGAACACTTGGCAGAAAAAAAACTTGCTACCTCCTATGGGCAGTCCTCTCTGGGCATAAAACCCCCTCTCTGCTTTAGGAAAGCAAGGTATTTCTGCCTAGTGTTTGGGAGTAAGGACCTGTTCCCTGCTGGGCCCTTTTCGTTCACAAGCTTTTTTATTTTTTCTGCGTTACATACAGTTACACAGTTACATAGTTAGTCTGGCTGAAAAAAAAGTCCATCTAGTTCAACCATAAAAGGGGAAAGAATGTTTATATCCTATACTCACAGTTGATCCAGAGAAAGGCAACCCCCCCCCCCAGCAATGCATGATCCAATTTGTTCCTGCAGGAGAAAAAAATCCTTCCTGATCCCCAAAAAGGCAATCTGATTTCCCCTGGATCAACTTTACCTATAAATGTTAGTATCCAGTTATATTATGTGTATCTAGGAAAGAATCCAGGCATTTTTTAAAAGTAATCTACTGAACTGGCCAACTCTTGAGGGTGTCTATACCACACTTTCACAGCTCTGTGAAGGAACCTTTCCATATCTAGAGAATAAGTCTTCTTTCCTCAAGACATAAAGAGTGCCCCCTTGTCCTCTGTGATAACCTTAACCCCTTTGCGCCGGCCGCACGCAGATGTGCGGCCTCCCGGCGTCTGGGCCTAGACGCCGAGCGGCCGCACATTTGCGTCCATGGAACTAAATACATATGTGCTGAGAGCGCGCGCCCTGCGCGCTCCCCGCACACATGTGTAGTACTCACGGAAAGGTCCCGCTCCGCTCTTTCGAACGGGACCTTTCCCGATCATGTGACCGCCGTGACGCGTCATCACGGCGGTCACATGATTCCTAAACCACGCCCCCACCGCCCCGCCTCCCGATGTCAGAATCTCTTAAAGGGCCGGGAGGCGTCGGCGGGAAGGGGTTAAGGAGAAGAACTTTACACCAAGTTCACTATATGGACCACCTATGTATTTATACATGTTGATCATATTCCCCCATAATCTCCTCAAGAAAATACATTCAGTTCCTCTAATGCAGTGGTTCTCAACCTTTCTAATGCTGCGACCCCTTAATACAGTTCCTCATGTTGTGGTGACCCCCAACCATAAAATTATTTTCGTTGCTACTTCATAACTGTAATTTTGCAGTGGGAGGACTAGCGCCCCATCACTGATGTCAGTGGGATGAATAGTGTCCCATCGTTGGTATCAGTGGGAGGAATAGTGCCCCATCATTGGTGTCAGTGGGAGGAATAGTGTCCCATCATTGGTGTCAGTGGGAGGAATAGTGCCCCATCATTGGCGTCAGTGGGAGGAATAGTGCCCCATCATTGGCGTCAGTGGGAGGAATAGTGCCCCATCATTGGCGTCAGTGGGAGGAATAGTGCCCAATCATTGGCGTCAGTGGGAGGAATAGTGCCTCATCATTGGCGTCAGTGGGAGGAATAGTGCCCCATCATTGGCGTCAGTGGGAGGAATAGTGTCCCATCGTTGGCGTCAGTGGGAGGAATAGTGTCCCATCATTGGCGTCAGTGGGAGGAATAGTGTCCCATCATTGGCGTCAGTGGGGGGAATAGTGTCCCATCATTGGCGTCAGTGGGGGGAATAGTGCCCCATCATTGGTATCAGTGGGAGGAATAGTGCCCCATCATTGGTATGAGTGGGAGGAATAGTACCCCATCATTGGTGTCAGTGGGAGGAATAGTGCCCCATCATTGGTGTCAGTGGGAGGAATAGTGCCCCATCATTAGTATCAGTGGGAGGAATAGTGCCTCATCATTGGTGTCAGTGGGAGGAATAGTGCCCCATCATTGGTATCAGTGGGAGGAATAGTGCCCCATCATTGGTATGAGTGGGAGGAATAGTGCCCCATCATTGGTGTCAGTGGGAGGAATAGTGCCCCATCATTGGTGTCAGTGGGAGGAATAGTGCCCCATCATTGGTGTCAGTGGGAGGAATAGTGCCCCATCATTGGTGTCAGTGGGAGGAATAGTGCCCCATCATTAGTATCAGTGGGAGGAATAGTGCCCCATCATTGGTATGAGTGGGAGGAATAGTGCCCCATCATTGGTATGAGTGGGAGGAATAGTGCCCCATCATTGGTATGAGTGGGAGGAATAGTGCCCCATCATTGGTATGAGTGGGAGGAATAGTGCCCCATCATTGGTGTCAGTGGGAGGAATAGTGCCCCATCATTGGTATCAGTGGGAGGAATAGTGCCCCATCATTGGTATCAGTGGGAGGAATAGTGCCCCATCGTTGGCGTTAGTGGGGGGAGGAATAGTGCCCCATCGTTGGCGTCAGTGGGGGGAGGAATAGTGCCCCATCGTTGGCGTCAGTGGGGGGAGGAATAGTGCCCCATCGTTGGCGTCAGTGGGGGGAGGAATAGTGCCCCATCGTTGGCGTCAGTGGGGGGAGGAATAGTGCCCCATCGTTGGTGTCAGTGGGAGGAATAGTGCACCATCGTTGGTGTCAGTGGGGGGAGGAATAGTGCCCCATCGTTGGTATTAGTGACACAAATGATGGGGCACTATCCCTTCCACTGACACCAATGATACTTACCTTGCTGACTCCTGCTCCAGCCTGGGCTCGCTCTCTCCCTCTCCCATCTACAGCCTGCATACCTGGCTGCAGCAGCAAAATTTGCACTTACCTGTCAGCTGTCTTCCTTCTCTGGCCTCTCTCTTCACTCGCTCCTGCAGCTCCCTCGATCTTCTTCGATCTCCGCGCGCTGCCGCTCGGCTCCTCCTCTCCAAGCTCCACCTTCTCGCCGGTGATTGGCCGCCTGTGTGCCTCTCCTGAGCTACAGTTCCGGTGGCCAATCAGCGGCGAGGAGGCGGTGACAGGGGCAGCATATCATCCCGCCCACACATCGCCGGAGACAGCAGCGGTGTCTCGGTTCCTAAGACCATCGGAAATATGTGTTTTCCGATGGTCTTAGGCGACCCCTGGGAAATGGTCGTTCGACCCCCAGGTTGAGAACCGCTGCTCTAATGTTTCCTCATAGCTAAGCTTATCCATGACTCATATCAGTTTGGTTGCCCTTCTCTGCACATTCTCCAGTTCCCCAATATCCTTTTATGAATTGGTGCCTAAAACTGAACTGCATATTCCAGGTGAGGTCTTACTAATGATTTGTACAGGGGTAATATGATATCTCTCTCATACAAGATAGGATTTTGCTTGCTTTGGAAATTGCAGCTTGGTATTGCATGCTATTATTAAGCTTATGATCTACCAGAACCCCCAGATCCTTCTCCACCATTGATTCCCCCAGTTGTACTCCCCCTAGTATGTATGATGCATGCATATTCCTAACCCCCAAGTACATAACTTTACATTTATCAACATTAAACCTCAATTGCCACACGATTGCCCAATTAAACTGCTGTAGAGGTTAGCTTGTAAATTGGAGACATACTGTAAGGGCGTTATTCCACTGCACAGCTTGGTGTCATCTGCAAAGACTGAAATGTTACTTCTAATCCCAGACCCAATGTCCTTTATAAATATATTAAAATGTAAGGGTCCCAACACTGAACCTTGGGGTTACACCACTGACAACCCTAGACCATTCAGAGTATGAATCATTAACCACTACTCTCTGAATATGATCTTTTAGCCAGTTTTCTATCCATTTACAAACTGATTTTTCCAAGCCTGTAGACTTTACCTTACACATTAGCTGTGTGTGGGGAACTGTGTCAAATGCTTTTGCAAAATCCAAGTATACCACTTCCACCGTCACCCCTTTGTCCAAGGTTTTGTTCACCTCCTCATAAAAAGAGATCAGATTTGTTTGACAACTTCTTTTCTTTCATGAATCCATGCTGTCTGTTGCTTAAAATATTTTTTTCCAGTAAGAACTTAATTATGTAATCTTTTAATAAACTCTCCAGTGTCTTCCTGACTATAGAAGTTAAACTAACAGGTCTGTAGTTACTTGGTAAAGACTGATTCCTTTTTAAATATAGGCACCACATTGGCTTTACACCAATCCAGTGGTACTATGCCAGTCATTAAAGTGTCCCTAAAAATTAGAAACAATGGCTTTGAAATGACAGAGCTCAATTCTTTTAGGACTTGTGGGTGTATGCCATCCTGTTGTTGCCAGTGGGAATATATTTGTCTTTTTGAAGAACTCCCATTTATGTTCTGTATTCATTGATGCCAATATTCCCTTCCAATCTAAGACTTGGAGAGCAGCCTTCATCCTTGGAAACTTTGCTCTTTTAAAGTTGAGCGTTTTATATCTTTCCAGTATGTCTTTGTTGTTTACAGCTAACATTAAATGAAATCATGTTATGGTAACTGCTGCCCAGATGTTCTTTTATATAAACATTAGTAATAAACTCTGCATGGCTTGAGATTACCAGGTCCAACAGAGCATCATTCCTATCTGTAGCCTCTATGAACTGTACCATAAAATTGTCTTGTAATAGGTTTATAAATGTTTGCCCTTTAACTGTTCGTGCAGTGTCATTACTCCAGTCAATTTCCGGGTGTTTAAAATCCCCCATTATCACTGGCCCAGCCCTTTCAATCTGTGCAAGGAGCTGAGTCTCAACCTCTTCATTAACACTGTGTGGCCTATAACAAACGCCAATGATTATCTTTGTAGTAGGCACCCCCATCTGCAGTTCTACCCATAGTGCTTCAGTCTCATCACACTCCATCAACCAGGTCCTCCTTTCAGATCACTTCTCACATAGAGACAGACACCACCACCTTTCCTATTTACCCTACTCTCTGGAAGAGAGCATAGCCAGGAATATTACTAGCCCAGTTATTTGAAGAATGAAGCCAAGATTCAGCAATACCAATTAAATCAGTTCTGTTCATGCACCAAAGCTTCCAACTCACCTATTTTGCTTGGCAGACTTCTGGCATTGGTGAACAAACACTTTAATTCATTGTCACATTTTGCACACGTATTTTGCATGTTTCCTATTTTCTTACAAATATTACCAATTCCAGTGGTTGTTTGTAACATTGGAACCTTCTTATCTGCCATAGCCCCCCCAGCTTTCCCCATTCCACCCATCAAGAGGGACTCACCCCTGTCTGCCCAATTCCCTCCCCCCTCAATCCTAGTTTAAATACTCCTTCAACTTTTCTCTGCCCCTGCTCTAGAAACCCAAATCCTTCCTATTTACAGCAAGTCTTTAGCCATGTATTCAGTTCTCTAATCTCCCCCGTGCTGCGCATGGAGCAGGCAATATTTCAGAGAATATCACATTGGAGGTCCTTCCCTTCAACTTGAAGCCTAGTTCTTTAAATAGATTCTTAAGGAGCCTCCACCTTCCATGTATTTGTCTTCTTTTTTCTTGTCTTGGGTGCTCCTCGGGGTAGTTTGGAGGTTGGCATGTTTGCCTGTTTGTGATGTGATAACAGCTTGGAAACTACTTTCTTTCTGTTAGTAATGCAGACAGACCTTTCTCAGATCTTTGTTGTAGTCCAAGGTTTATGATTATTTGTAGTGCAGCAATATATTTTTAAAAGAAGCACAAAACATGAGCTACATTGCTCAAAGACAGACAACAAACATTTTCTTTTTTGCCCATTGAAGGACACAGCTGAATAGAATGAACTCTTGGGTTATACTGTTGGTTACAGGAGAAATGGACAGTAGGCACAAAGAAACTGAAGCAAGTCCTCTTGAGGTTATAACCCCTCTCATCTTACGCTTAGTGTGCTCAGGTAAATGGATGTCTTCTTCCTCTCTTTTTGGGACACCCCTCCAAATCATTGAATTCAGGTGTTCCAGTCACCTCCATTGCAACAGGTGTATAAAATCAAGCAACTAGGCATACAGACTGCTTCTACAAGCATATGTGAAAGATTGGGTCGCTTTAAGGAGCTCAGTGAATTCAAGTGTGGTACCGTGTTAGGTTGCCTCCTGTGCAATAAGTCCATCCATGATATTTCCTTGCTACTAAATATTCCATGGTCAACTGTTAGTGGTATGATAAAGTGGAAGCAACTGGGAACAACAGCAACTCAGCCACAAAGTGGTAAGACACGTAAAATGACTGAGCAGGGTCAGCGCACAGTGCGCAGAAGTTGCCAACTGTTTGCAGTCAATAGCTAAAGACCTCCAAACTTTGTCTGGTCTTCAGATTTGCACAAGAACAGTGCATAGAGAGCTTCATGGAATGAGTTTCTATGGTTGAGCAGCTGCATCCAAACCTTACATCACAAAGGGGAATGCAAAGCTCTAGAGTAGTGGAGACGTGTTCTCTGGAGTGACGAAGCACTCTTCTCTGTCTGGCAATCCAATTGACATGTCCAGGTTTTGCGGGTGCCAGGAGAACAGTAATTTGCTAACTGCATTGTGCAAAGTGTAATGTTTGGTGGAGGGGGGATTGTGGTGTGGGGTTTTTTTTCAGGGTTGGGCTTGGCCCCTTAGTTCCAGGTAAGGGAACTCCTAAGGCATCAGCATAGTAAGACATTTCATGTTCCCAACTTTGTGGGGACAGTTTGGGGATGTCCACTTTCTGTTCCAACATGACTGTGCACCAGTGCACAAAGCAAGGTCCATAAAGACATGGATGAGCAAGTCTGGGGTGGAGGAACTTGACTGGCCTGACCTCAACCCGACAGAACACCTTTAGGATAAATTAGCGCGGAGACTGTGAGCCATGCCTTCTTGTCTGACATCAGTGCCTGACCTCATAAATGTACTTCTGGAAGAATGGTCAAACATTCCCATAGACACTCCTAAACCATGTAGACAGCCTTCCCAGAAGAATTGAAGCTGTTATAGCTTCAAAGGGTGAGCCAACTTAATATTGAACCCTATGGACTAAGACTGGGATGCCATTAAAGTTCATGTGATTGTAAAGGCAGGTGTTCCAATACTTTTGGCAATATAGTGTATATGTTGATTCAGGCCAGATAATGGAACTCTTGGACATGTCTCCAGTTAGCAAGTGAGCTTAGGTTTTCCCAGTTCATTAAGTAAACTGGTGTTCTGTATGCAATGGCCCTGCAGTTGGCAGTGATGACCCATATGTGTTCCAGTTGGCACAGGACTCCGCTATTTAGGTCAGGTCATGACAGTGTATCTGGGGATTCCTTGCAGAGCATCGGGACAGAGCTGTGGTAGCTCACCTGTCCCTATCATTGAAGATTCACTGTTCGGAGTGGCTTGCAGGCTAATGGCTACTGTGTGTGTTGCATTCTTACAGAAGCTGCTGTATCTGGTGGACAGTATGACAGTAAAAGTTAGAGGATAAGCTCACCTTTACAAAAAAAAAATAAATTGCATTTTTTTTAGACAAAAATGTGCATTTATGTTGTTCTCCTGCAGAAGCCTGGAAAGCATTGCACCCCTGATCAGTAGATCAGGAGTGCAATGAAGGCTCCTGCAGACATGTCATTTCAGCACGTACCTCTGTACAGGGTTTCTATTTAAAAAGCAGAGGACATGTTGGCGGATTTATCAGTGCCCCCACAGCCCATTAAAATTACATGTCTGTTTGCTGTGGTAGCAGAACCGCAGTGTTTTTAAAAACTGATAGTGGGTGGGACAGAAGAAGAACCCCCACCTGCTATCACAGGGTAAGGGAGGGGGGGAAATCACAGCAGAGGGGACAGGAGCTGGATCATGTTACATGTTCCATTCTAAAAACACCCTAAATATTCCCGCCGGACTCTCGTCAATCCGGATGGGCGTCATATGTCGTCCTACCCGGGTCACGCCTAGCGCGTGCCTGCAGGGTCACGCTGTGGCGAGACCTGTCACCAATTGTGTACCTTGGACACAGCTGATGACAGATCTGTGTACCGGCCCATTGCCTGTACCATGTGACCTGTTGTGACTAACCACAGCAGGTCACATGACAATTGTAAACAGTGGATGGCTTCCTTTCATACCATTCATTGTATACAATTGTGTCACTAGCTGTGATTGGTCACAGTGATCACATGTACAGACTGGGCCAATCATAGCCCATCTGTGTCATGTGATTAGCTGTGGTCAATCATAGCTAATCACAACAAAAAAACCTGGATAAATCGATTTCATTCAGTTAAATGCTTGCCTATAGCAAATGAATTCTATGCTATATGCAATCATAATGTGTAAGAACAAAAAAATACTGATCACTTCCCCAGAGTAGTACAATGTTACTATGGTAACATTATACTACTTTGGTCACAGTGTATTATAAAAAAAATGTTGGAAAAAAAAATTTTTTTTTTGTACTGTCACCAGATAGTCTACCTGATCACCGCCACACCAGTTATATGATGCTGCTGTACTGCACTGGTGACAGTATGTAAAAATTAAAAAAATTTTGATTTTTTTTTTTATTTCATTTTCCAAAAAACTATTACAAAAAATTTTTGCCATACTTCTTAAAAAACTTGCCATGCCTCTTACTAAATACCTCGGACTGTCTACTTTGCAAAAAGGGGTCATTTGGGGGGATATATTGTACTGTCCTGACATTTTTGGGCCTCAAGAAGTTAGATTGGCCGTTGGTACTTCAAGATTGATCAATTTTCAGATATATCCCATAGATAGTGAACTCTATAACTTTCCTACAGACTAAATAATAAATAATGATTTGGGTTAGTTTTACCAAAGAAATGTAGCAGAATACATCTTGGCCTAAATTTATGAAGAACAATTATTTATTTGCTAAATTTTATAACAGAAACAAAGATAAACATGTTTTCAAACTGTTTGGTGTTTTTTCATTAATTTAGCAGAAAAAAAAACCTAGTGGTTACAGAACCACCAAAAGAAAACTCTAGCTTGTGTGAACAGAATGATAAAAATTTAGTTTGGGTACAGTATTGCATGACCGCGCAATTACCATTCAAAATGTGAGAGTGCTGATAGCTGAAAATTGGCCTGGGCAGGAAATGAGTAAAAGTGCCCGGTATTGAAGTGGTTAAACGCCTTCCTTTACTGAGCTTTCCTATTCAGTCTAAGAAGATTGCATGCCAGAATTATCCTTTACTATTTTGTCATGTTGCAGTGTATTGAATCCCTTTTTTTTTTTAATTTGGATTTGGGAATCTTCACTGCTGATGCAACCCAGGAATTTGTAGGCTCAACTACAGTTTTAAATATCCCTCTGTTTTCTCTGCTCAATAGGCCTTGTGACGCAGTTACATGCACACTTGGTGTTAACTGCTGAGATGGCTGAGCACTGTTAGGCCCATCCATCAATTTGAATGTTCCACCTTTTTCTGTTTAGAAGACTGTTCTAATATTCAGTGCTCCTACTCCTTGACCTCTCTGCGGCCTTCGACACAGTCGACTACCCCCTCCTCCTCAAAAAACTACACTCCCTCGGCCTCAGAGATTACGCTCTCTCCTGACTCTCATCCTACCTATCACAACGCTATTTCAGCATTACCTATAACGCTACCACATCCCCCTCACTCCCCCTCTCTGTTGGGGTCCCTCAAGGCTTCCGTCCTTGGGCCCCTTCTCTTCTCCATCTACACCTCCTCTCTTGGCCAACTCATACACTCTCACGGCTTCAACTACCACCTCTATGCCGACGACACACAAATCTATCTCTCAACCCCTCGCCTCACCCCCTCAGTCTCTGCCCGAATCACAAACCTACTGAACGGCATATCAGACTGGATGTCGCTCCACTTCCTTAAACTGAACCTCTCCAAAACCGAGCTCCTAGTCTTACCCCCAGCCTGCACACCACCCCCCATTGACTTCTCCATCACGTCCAACAATGCCACTATCAGGCCCGCCCCGCAGGCCAGAGTACTTGGTGTCATTTTGGACTCCAACCTATCCTTCCAGCCCCAAGTCCAATTATTAACAAACTCATGCAGACTCCACCTCCGCAACATCGCCAAAATCTGCACGTTCCTAACCCCAGAATCCACTAAACAGCTCATCCACTCCCTCATCATATCACGACTTGATTACTGCAACTCCCTCCACACTGGCCTGCCTCACCACAGGCTATCCCCACTTCAGTCGATCCTGAATCTGGCAGCCAGACTCATTCACCTTACCAACCGCTCCGTTTCTGCCATCCCCCTCTGCCAATCCCTCCACTGGCTTCCAATTGCACAACGGATCAAATTCAAAATCCTAACACTGACGTACAAAGCTGTCCACCATACTGCCCCAAATTACATCACCAACCTAATATCCAAGTACCACCCAACACGCACACTCCGCTCCTCACAAGACCTCCTTCTCTCTAGTTCCCTGGTCTCCTCCTCCCATGCCCGCCTCCAGGATTTCTCCAGGGTGTCACCCATCCTCTGGAACTCCCTGCCTCAACCCATCAGACCATCACCTACTCTCCTCTCCTTTAGGCGTACCCTGAAAACCCATCTCTTCAGGGAAGCCTACCCCACCCCCTGCTAATTTGCCGACTTCCTCTACTCTTTTTACCACTCCATCCCCCACAGCTATCTCCTCCTGTACCACTCGCCCCTCCCTCCTAGATTGTAAGCTC